>NW_017731443.1:2926343-3008892 GCF_001890085.2 Hipposideros armiger
AGTGAAGCAACGTCCTCCACAACTAGACTGAAGAACAAAACGACAGCAACTTGTCTGTTCCCCTTCCCCCAATTCCCCAGCACTGTTCCCTTCCCCCCAATACCCCAATAAAAATCTTTAAAAAAAAAAGATGCTCTTCCATGATCAGAAAAGAATCTGTGTATTTTCATTTATAGGTGTGGTAACTATAAACATGGTAGATTGGTGCTCCTTAATGGGTAAAGGAACACTAGCTCCCCCCCCCCATTGGGTTTTACAATGCTTAAATGTTATTACAAAGGGAATGGAAAATAAAAAAACACTACTTGTAGTTTAATCTCTTATCCTTTCAAACATTCAGAATGGAAAGCAGGCACACACCAAAGCATTTAAAAAAGTGAAGTGGGCCTTGGCCATCAGAACAGGGTCCTAATTAAAGGGGTTTCTAACCAGGGATGCCCTAAAACAGATGGAGGGCCACATCTCAAATGCAAACACATCCACAAAAATCAAGCTATGTCATTCAAGTTACTGCATCATTCTTTCTTTTTATCATCCACCCATGACCCAGTATACTGATGCAAGAAAGAACTCTGTTAAGAGAAATGATTTTGGAGCCCTGAGGCACACCAATCGGGAACCTCCATCAGAGAGACCTTGAAGAGAGAACCTGGAAGTGATAAAAGGCAGGAGACTGCCAAATTTAAGCAAATAAGGGATAAAAATCTTAGAGCCCAGGATGGAGGCCAGAAGGCAAAAAGTTTAAAAACTCAACTAGTAACAAGAGACAGTTGAGAACAGCTCAGGGAAGTTCTTGCCTTATTCTATAGAGCAGCAGTTTTCAACCTTCCTAATGCCGCGACCCCTTAATACAGTCCCTCATGTTGTGGTGACTCCAACCATAAAATTATTTTCGTTGCTACTCTTATAACTGTAATTTTGCTGTTATGAATCGTAATGTAAATATCTTTTTGTTTTCCGATGGTCTTAGGCGACCCCTGTGCAAGGGTCATTCGGGGTCGCGACCCACACAGGTTGAGAACCGCTGCTACAAAACATCATTTTCCAAACTGAATACAATAAGTCAGGAAATCAAGTTTGTAGATTATGACCAGCACTTTAGAAGATCAAGTAGAATAGAAAAATACCAGTGTGTAATACACATAACATCATTTTGTTAAAAACATGTTTCACAGTTGTACATATGTAGTGGGTCAAATGTAAGAACTGTATCACTGTGGGACTTATTTGAAAGGTGCTGCACTTATTTTTTTAAAAACACTATTTTGGACACTCTAATTTGTCCAATTGAAATATTCCCTAAAACTGAAATGTGAATCTCGGAGTTGAAAATGAAAACAAAATGTAGAGAAATCACATATTTCTTTTCAGGAATGGGTTTAAGACAGTCCATTCTCACACCTGGAGTTAAAACGCCAGGTCATTTGTACAACTGCCATGGTAAATCTGCAGTCCTGAGTTTAGTCTGACATTCCTTTACAGTCTACCTGTAAATACACTTCCACAATAGGTGAGTGATTAAAAAAAAAAAAGTTTGTATTTTTAAAACTGCAGGAAAAAAGCCTTTCTTAAATTTACCAACGATGTGTTTCTCATTCCAGAAATCTTTTCCTTGTCTATACTAAACTTATTTAATCCCAGATACAATTTAAATTACGAGGGCTCAAAAAAATTGATCTTCTTCATTCCACTCTAATGTTCTTTTTTGATTTAGCAGAGGCTCCAGATTTGACCAAAAGAACGATGGTTATCCTAACAGTTAAAGGTTCAGCTTTATAGATCACACCCCAAAAGTGAGCCTTTCTCTCTCCCCCACCCCAGATCAATCATTACACTTCAGTAACAGCGTCCAACTGAATAAAGCCACTCTAAGCCTTTCACAACATTCGAGCCACGGAGGTATAATTAAGTCATTGAAAGCAACCAGCAGCAGCTTCAAACTCAGCCCCTCCAAAATGATGAGCAGAGGCAAATAATTGACTTCTTGCTGCTCATCTATGTCTAAATTTTCTACAGCGACTAATTCCTCCTTGTGTAATCAGAAACCGACCTTTCAGAAGTGTCTGTCCTCAGTTACTCTAGAATCACACATACAAGGGGGGAGAAAAAAAAAAAGAGGGGGGAAGCCGCAAATATATTTGTGAAATACTAGTAGAGAGAATTGGTTCTAAAGACTTTTGCTGCACCCTCTTCCTTTCCAGCACCAGGCAAACAAGTCGGCCTACTACTCGTCACACCTTCACTCAACACTCTTCCATCCCGGTTTTCAGATGCAAGAAAATACTATTTCCCCCAACTGGCAAAGCGCCTCAGCTACTTCCAGCGTATTCCCGTCCCCGCTGCCTGCATTCCTCCAAGTTAACTGTGGCCAAGTCCTGGGTGGCTTCTACGTCTCTCATCTATCTCCCAGAAAGCGAATTCCCTGACGTGGACCCAATCACTCGCGCCTCTCCTGAGGTCCCTCGCCTACCTCCATCCCCCTGACTTAGCCCAGGGCCACCTTCCGGGAGGCCTCCAGGACCCGGCCGCGGCCCCTCTTCCCGCCGCGGGCCGGACTCACGCCAAACTGTCGTCTACTCCCGGGCCCTCCTCGCCGAGTCCGGAGGTGACCGGCGTTGAATGGACCCGACGTTCCCCGCGGCCGGGCCTCGCTCCACAGCTCACTCGCCGGCCAGTCACGGCCCTCACACCCTCGCCTCCGTCGCTGCTCGGCCCGCCCCAGCCCCCAGTCCCAATCGGGCACCCACTCCGCCCCTCCACAACCGTCGCTTGGCCTCGGCCGGTCAGCGAGCGGCCCTGGGGCCTCAGCCTGCCCCTCCCCCTTCACCTGCTCCATAGCCGGCCCCGTATTCCGTGGAACACACTCCGTCCGCTCCGCGCTGCCAACTGCACGCGCCGCCTTCTGGAACCTACTAGAAGCTGCCGGGACCCCCGGATCCCGCCCCTTCCTCGCCTGCTCACTGGTCGCGGTCTTCCAGGGGCTTTCTGTGCTTCTCTAGTATTGGCTTTAAGTCTAGTCCATCATCTTTGCTTCTCTCTCATTGGTCAATCGCATCTCGGGATTGGACGCTTCCCGACACGCCCCGCCCACCCTACCTCTACGATTGGAGGAAGGGGCGGAGATCTGAGACTGGAATTGGTTGCTTGATCCGCCAATCGTGCCCGCGCTGGTCGCGCCCATTGGTCCTGTTCTTTCTGGAAATTTCCACTTTTCCCATTGGGCTGGCGGACTCGATGACGGAAACTCCTTCAGATTAAAAAAAATTTCAATTGGGCGGAGATTTGCCAACACTTTGCACTGATAGGTTTAAATCGCTGCCCTTCAAAGGGCAGTGTGGGGTTTGTGGGAGTCTGAGGCCACCGGTTACTCCTGCAGTGGTGGCTCCGGCGGCTGCTGGGTTGTGGACTGCTTCATTCTTCCATCTGCTGCGGTCCTGCCGAGGATTCACTCCTCCTTAGCGACAGAGAGCCTCGGTCTCGCCCGTGCGGCGGGCTCGGGGGGGGTGTCCCAGCCGGTGGGGGTGACCGTCTGGGTTGGCCTCAAGAGAGCTTCCTGGCCGGTCCTCGGATCCCTGCTGTTCGATTCTGAATGTTCAAAAATACCGCGTGGCGGTGAAGGCGCTGGGGCTAGCCTAGGACAGACCCGGGATCTCACCCTGGCGGGGCCGTGGCCCGCTGGGTTCCCTCAGTGGAGACGCATACCCTCTCTGAACCTCTCCGGTAAAGGGTTGGTAATCTGGGGCCGCGGGAGGGTTCATATTCATGCAGCATTTAGCAGTTAGTGAAAGGGAGTACCGCCTTTATTCGGATGTAAGGGGTAAAGGAAAAACCACGGTGTGGTGTTTGACCACCTCCTGGTCGGCGAAGGCGGCCTGGGAGGGTCTTAAATGGCTGCCCAAATGCGAGAGGCAGAGCAGGCACCCGGAGAGAGGCGAAAGAAAGGGCTTAGATCGTGAAAGAGATGGAGCTGCGGAATTAAAATGCTGGATTTTCACCTGGACCAGTATGTGGTTTATGGAACAAAGGAGCGGCATAAGGGTCTCCAGATAGCTTGGATGAGGGTCTTGGGCCTGCCTGTGTCCTTGTTCTTCCCCCTCTCTGGTTAATGGCGTCCCTTCCCAGGGTTTTAAAGCCCTCTGTATGCCAATAGCTTGTCTCCATAGCCTCTTTTTCCATCCCAGCTGTGTCTGATCCATTCTGGACACTGTGGGCAAAGTCATTGCAGATCCACAAGCCTGCTAACCTCCTCCCTCGCTTAAAATTTGGAGGCTTTAGATTGGGGCTCAGGGCCCGTCTAACCTGACAGGCCTGCGTTTCTCACCTCTTCTTTCTTGTCCGCCACTCTCAGCACCCAACTCCAGCCACACTGACCTCTCTGTTCCTTGAACTAGGTGGGCTGGGCTCTTGCACTCTGGGCCTGGCTTCAAGCTGCTCCCTCTGCTGGGATCCCCCTTCCACCAGCTCTGCCAGGGTAACCTCTCACCTCTCAGGCTGAGATGAACTGTCAAGATTCCTTGGCAACCGGCCCCCAACAAGCACACTCATTTCTGTCCACTTGTTATTTGCTTTCACAGCACTGTGGACTAGACATGTGTCCAATCACAAATTAAACCAGTGACTGGTACAGCACCACATTTTGTGAGGTCCAGGAGGGCCTTGTGTCTGTTTTCCTTTATCTTGTGTTCCAGGTGCATTGCACAGCGCTGTGCACACAGCAGGCATTCATTAATCCATCAAATATTGCTGAACGTCCTGTTATGTGTTAGGTGTAATTGTGGGCACTGGAGAAAATGCAGTGAACAAAACTGACAAATACCACTGTTTTCATGATGCTTGGTCTAGCGAGGGAGACAAACTAAAAGTTTATATAGTGTACTTGCTTAAGTGCAGTGGAGAAAAATAAATCAGGGAAAGGGTGCAAGGGGTGTTGGGTGAGGGGGGGCCAGGGCAGATTCTGTGAGAAGCTAATATATGAGAAAAAACCTGAGGGAGTGAGATTTATGAAAAAGCTAGAGAAGACCCTTGCAGTCAGAGGGAACAGCAGATGCAAAGGCCCTGTGGTAGACACTACCCCCGGGGTGGCCAGAATGGCAGGGATGGGAGCAGAGGAGGGCTGAGGAGTTGGATTCTGGATGCATCAACAGGATTTGTTAATGCATTGGATGCATAGCACGAAGTATCGAGTCAAGGATGACTTCGAGGCTTTTGGCCGTCTCTCTTATTCATCTGCTAAATTAAATCTGTTAACAAGACCTTTCCTTTCTTCTTGGCATAGTCTCCAGACCACTACACTTATGTCAATCCCACTTCTGCCCCCCAAACCAGCTCTTCCTCCATCTCCAGTGGCTTTTGGAGGCCTTCTATGATCTCCCCCACAGCCTGTCTCCAGGCTTCTTTCTCATTCCTCCCTCTGTGTGACATGGCCTTATCTCCCACACACATAGGCCTACTGTGTGCGGTGCACTACTCTGGGTATACAAGCTCAACAGTGAACAAGGCAGCCCACAGATGTAGTAGCTTCTGCTGCATGGCTCTTGTCTTCTAGTGGGGGGGACAGATGATACTTCAGCTCATCAGGTGTGTGACTTTAAGCAACCAATTTAACCTTTCTGTGCTTCAGTGTCTTCCATTTTAAAATGGGGGTGAAAAAATGTCAATGTCAGAGTAGTTGTGAGGATTAAATGATTTGATATTTGTAAAGCACTTGGAACAGTGTCTCACGACAGAGTAAGCACTATATGCATTTGTTAACTAAAAATAAGTGCATAAATGAAGATAATTCTAGAGTGATGAGTGCTATAAAGAAAACAAAAGGTAAGGGATAGAAAATAACCAGGGAGGCAGGAAAGGAAGGCTTTCCTAGAGGTGGGTGGTTGGTGAAGGCCCGTTAGACCTGGAGTGATGAGAAGCCAGTCAGGGAAAGGGTCCAGACAGGGCAACAGATGGTGCAAAGGCCCTGAGGCTGAAGCAAGTCTGGAATTTTCAAGGACTCAAGCATGGTTTTTCTATGCTCTATCTCCTTGCCTGTAAAGGGATGATGAAGTGCCAATGACTTCCCAAGGTCACTGTGAGGGTTAAACAAAATAACTCATGCTAGAATCTTGTCAGACTGGAAACTTATAAAAATTTGAGATCTTTGAGAAAAGAAACATACAAATTAAAAAATGAGGTATGGAGCTTTAGAAGGGATACAGACTGGAGACTCTAAAGCAGCGGTTCTCAACCTTCCTAATGCCGCAACCCCTTAATACAGTTCCTCATGTTGTGGTGACCCCCAACCATAAAATTATTTTCGTTGCTACTCTATAACTGTAATTTTGCTACTGTTATGAATCGTAATGTAAATATCTTTGTTTTCCAATGGTCTTAGGCGACCCCTGTGAAAGGGTCGTTTAACCCCCAAAGGGGTCGCAACCCACAGGTTGAGAACCGCTGTTCTAAAGTTTAAGCTTATTCAATGTCACCGTAAAGCCACTTCTGAACATTCAGAAATGTTAGCTCTACCAACTTGGGCTTCTCCAGATTTCTCGGTGAACTCAGAGCCACCCTGAGAGGGCAGGGAGGCAGAGATGTTCCCTTCCCCAGATCCCTGCAGCACAAGCAGAAGCTCCACCACAGAAGGCGTCCTGGCCCATACATTGCATGACAGTTCAAGTGATTCATGCTGCTATTCCGGTACTGCTGCTCTCAGGTGGGGAGCAAAATGGCGAGGGCTGTATTTGGAATCCACTCAGGCATCCTGCAGCGAGTGACACACTTGAAAGGGGTCAACGCTTGTGACCAAATACTCTGCATAGCAAACTCCCAGTTTTATTTATATTTATTTATTTATTTATTTATTTAAAGATTTTATTGGGGAATCAGGGAAGGGGAACAGACAAATTGCTGTCCTTTTTGTTCTTCAGTCTAGTTGTGGAGGACGTTGTTTCACTGGCCCATGTTGGTATTATTGCGCTCTTCCCGGGTGAGGCAGTCGCTTGCCAGCCATTGGACGGCGGCTCAGGGCAGCTCATGAAAGCTCACGCCCACTGCCAGTCAGCCCCACTGCAGCCTACTCCATCCTTGGCGACTCATGTCAGCCCAGCTCCAGGTCGAGCTGTTGTTCACCATCTTAGCTGTAGAGGGTGCAGCGTCACTGACCCTCAGGTGGGATCCAAACCAGGGCCCTGTTGCTCAGAGCTGGCGCCCAAGCCAACTCCTAACCAACGCGCCATTCGGCCGGCCCACAAACTCCCAGTTTTTTGTTGTTGTTTTTTTTTTAAAGATTTTTATTGAGGAATTGGGGGGAAGGGAACAGTGCTGGGGAATTGGGGGAAGGGGAACAGACAAGTTGCTGTCCTTTTGTTCTTCAGTCTAGTTGTGGAGGACGTTGCTTCACTGGCCCAAGTTGGCACCCCCATTGAGCCCTTCCCGGGCGAGGCAGATCAGTCGCTGGCTTCTGGATGGCCGCTCACTGCGGCTGCTGGCCGCTCATACTGGCTGCTGGCTACATACGGTAGCCCATGGCAACCCACTGCCACAGGGGCTGCAGCCTACGCCGTCGCCGGCGACTCACAGCAGCCCAGCTCCAGGTTGAGCTGTTGTTCAGCATCTTAGCTGTGGAGGGCAGCGTCACTGGCCCTCATATGTGGGATCTGAACCGGGGCCCTCTGGCGTCCCAAGCCAGTTTTAACCATCGCGCCACTCGGCCAGCCCCAAACTCCCAGTTTTAAAGTTCTCCCAATATCAGTAAAAATAAAACATCTGGACCTCAGGAAGCTCAGCATGGCAGTGAGGAGTGGAGATTAACATTTAATTTTATCTTGTGATTTTGTGGGTCAGGAATTTGAGCTTGAATTCTGGGGTCTGTGGAAATCATGGAATTGTTTTTACAAGAACTTCCACTACTGGAGTGGGAATTTGAGACAACCTGAGTTTCCTTCTCCAAGTAGGAGTGAAGTTCCATTTGGGTTCTGAGAAATTCGTAAAGAATATTTTCATTTCCCACTTAATTGAGTGATTCTAGCACTCCTGCTAGCATAGCATCTGAGTCCTGATTAGTGGGGAAAGCGTGGTGGGAAATAAAGTGCCATAGAGTTCTGCTCAATTCAGCGAACTTCTCTGGAGAGCCAGGCACCATGCCAGATCCTTCAAGGAATAAAACAGTGGTAATTATTATCCGATAATTATTCATCACAGAGCCCCAGAGCCCAGCCCAGGACCTTGCCATCCAACACTGCCTCCCAGGGTGACCTCAGTCAGTCTCATGGCTATAAATACCATCTCAAATGACTCCCATACTTCTATCTTTGGCTTAGATCTCATTCCCAATTTGCAGACTTGTCCACCCAGATGCCTCCTTGATGTCTCACTCGGAAGGCTAATGGACTTCCCAATGTGTTCAAATCGGAGCTCCTGGTATTCTCCCAAGTTGTTCCTCCCTTGACTTCCCTCTTTGTCAATGGCCTCGCCATCCTTGGACTGGTTCAGGCTGAAAACTTTGGAGGCGTCCTTGACTTGTGTTTCATAACCATATCTAGTTCATCAGCAAATCCTATCAGCTGACGCAGACCCCTTTGCAACTCGCAGCCATCTCCTAGCTTTGACTGGGGAGGGGAAAGGAGTGTTGGCTCCCTGAGTTGGTAGGTGGCCCGAGCCAGAGGCAGGACCCCGCAGCCTCGGCTCCCAGGCCACATCCTATGAGAGGGGCGGGATTGGGATAGAGGATGGAGGAGAGCAGCTGTATTCAGGGGACCACCGAGGAGAGCCTAATGAGGACCCTGACGACAGCCCCAATAGACAATAGATTAGCAAGCACTCTTCCCGAGGTTTAGGGCCCCACACACTCTTGCCCCAGTTTGGGACCACCTGGTTGGAGAAGGGGCTCCAGTAGTCACTGGGATAAAATTTCCTGACAGCTGGGTAGGATGGGGGCTTAAAGTCAGAATGAGATGGTCCCAGGGCAGTGGTTTTCAACCAGGGGTGATTTTGCCCGCAGGGAACATTTGCAATGTGTGGCGATAGTTTTGCTTGTCGCAACTTGAGGGGTGGAATGTAGTACAGAGGCCAGGGATGCTGCTGAATATCCCACAATGCGCAGGACAGCGCCCCACAATTATTGGCCCCAAATGTAGATAGAGCTGAGTTTGGGGAATCCTGATCTAAGGGAATGTAAAACATATTTCTCGCACACCTGAGCTTGGCTGAGGCTTGCAAGTGAAACCTGCTACAAGCAGATTTAAATTGACCACAGTGCATGATACAACACCCAACACCAAGAGAAGGCTGTCAAGGAGCACTTCAAGAGATGGACGGTGATGCCAATTTCGTGACACCCCTCCCACTGAAAGGTGTGTGTGTGTGAGGGGTCTGTCCCCTCCCCTTGAGTTTGGTGGACTCTGGGACTACTTTGACCCATAGAATACAGTGGAAATGTCACTGTGCTGGCTTCCAATCCTCATAAAACTGACAGCTTACACCTCCTATCTTTTGGGTTACTTGCTCTTAGAGCCCTATGCTGCCATGTAAAAAGTCTGACTGTCCCAAGGTCGCCATGGTGCGAGGAAGCCCAGGCTAGCCACATGGAGAGCCCAGCTGTTCAGCTATCCCAGCCCAGGTGTGTGAGGGAAGCTGTCTTGGACCCTCCAGTCCCACCTAATCACCACTGAGTGACCCCAGCTGAGACGTATGGCGCAGAAGAATCTAGCTGCTCCTAGCTGAGCCCTGACCAGAGTCTTGACCCACAAAATCATGAGGTATAATGAAATGTTTTCAGACATTTAAGCCTCAAGGTAGCTAGCTGAAGGTAGTTTTTACACAGCAACAGATAACCAGAACAGTCACCCCCAGGGCTTTTCCTGTGCTTTCCTATTCTCTGCTGATAGAAAAGCTGGTGATACAGTCATGCTGGTTCTACCCGTTCCTCGCCAGCTCTGCCCCGGCTTGTCTGAGAGCCGTTGTCTCTAAAAGTCAGCTCATCCACAACTTTGATTGGCATCCTCCAGAGATCCCCCAGTGTATGGAGCCCATGTCCCATGTGGCTCTAGGTCCTGCCTCCCTCTGTCCCCCTTTCCCGCTTCAGCCACTTGGCCCTTTGAACTCAACCTCTGGGCAGCTCTCAGCACTGCTTGAAATGACTTGTACGTGCTCACTTGCTAACCATGCGTCTCCCAGACTAGACTCTGCTTCCGTGAGGGTGGGGCCTATGATTTGTTCACTGCCATGTGCAAGTCAGGGTCGTTGACACAGTCCATGCTTAGAAGTGTGGTGAATGAGCAAATGGAACTGATCACCCTTTGACACCCTTCATGAGTCTGTGAGCCTCTCCCAGAGGGCCTCCCTGGAATTCTTCCCTCTAGACTTCCTCACTCCTGATTCTGCTTACACTCCCCCAGGCCAGATGGTTGGATCCCCTCAAATCCAAACGTCCCAACCCCACCATCTCCTTTCCAGCATCTGTTTCTTGAGGAATAGAATACCAAGTGTAGGGAGTGTGAGCGTGGGGGAAACAGGCCATCTCATATCCTGTTGTTGGGAAGGCCCACTTAGCAACATGTGTTTAAAATACAAAAAGCAGGGCTGGCCGAGTGGTGCGATGGTTAAGAATTGGCTTGGGATGCCAGAGGGCCCCGGTTCGGATCCCACATATGAGGGCCAGTGACACTGCCCTCCACAGCTGAGATGCTGAACAACAGCTCAACCTGGAGCTGGGCTGCTGTGAGTCGCCCACAATGGCGAAGGCTGCAGCCCCTGTGGCAGTGGGTTGCCATGGGCTACTGTATGTAGCCAGTAGCCAGCGTGAGCAGCCAGCAGCCGCAGTGAGCGGCCGTCCAGAAGCCGGTGACTGATCTGCCTCACCCGGGAAGAGCGCAATGATGGTGCCAAGTTGGGCCAGTGAAGCAACGTCCTCCACAACTAGATTGAAGAACAAAGCAACAGCAACTTGTCTGTTCCCCTTCCCCCAATTCCCCAGCACTGTTCCCATCCCCCCAATTCCCCAATAAAAATCTTTAAAAAAATAAAAATAAAACACAAAAAGCAATTCCACTCTTAGGAGGTTATCCCACAGGTAAGCCCACCCAGGTGGCACAAGGATGAACGTTACAGCCCTGTTTGTGACAGCAAAAGGAATGGCAACCAACTAACTAAATGTGCAGCCATGGAAGTTATTGGAAATACAATGCTGCCCGCCATAGGATGGACTATTGGTGAGCACTCGAACAGTTGGGTAGATACTGACATGGAAACACGCTCATGACATGGTGTGGAATGATGAAAGTTGTGGAATAGTGTGTATGGCCGAGTTATATTTTTGTAAAAAACAAAAACGATGTGTGTATGTATTCATATATGGCTGTATATGCGTGGAAGAAGTCTAGAAGAATACACAGCTAACTGCTAAAGTTGTTACCTCTGTGGACTGTGAATGGGGAAGAGTGTTGTATTAGTTTGTGAGGGCTGCCATGACTAAACACCACAGACTGGGTGGCTTAAACAGAAATTTATTTTCTCACAATTCTGGAAGTCCAAGATCAAGGTGTCAGCAGATGTGGTTTCTTTGGAGACCTCTGTCCTTGGCTTGCAGATGGCTGCCTTTTTGCTGTGTCTTCACATGGTCTTTCCTCTGTGTGTACATGCATATCTGGTGTCTCTGTGTGTCTGACTTTCTTCTTGTAAGGACATCAATCGGATTGGGTTAGGGTCCACCCTAGGGACCTTGTTTTAATGTCATCACCTCCTTAAAGGCCTTATGTCTAAATATAGTCCCGTTCAGAGGTACTGAGGGTTGGTACTTCAACATTTGAATTTTGGGGGAACACAATTCAGCCCTCAACAGGGGCTTTCACTTATGATTATATTGTTAAAATTTGTTACAATAAACATTACTATTTGAGGTTTTTGTACACTTCAAGCCAAATGTCTCCTGAGCATCCAGCACAACTAAAGACACAAAAGAGGACTTCCAGAACTGCTTCAGAAAACGGCAAGAACAATGGGATAAGTGTTTGAAGTGAGGGGGAGTATTGTGAGAGGGATTAATGGCAATGTGTCTTTTACTGTAATAATTTTTAAAATATTTAAATATTCATTGTATTGTTTAATCACACCTTGTACATGCTCTGGACATTTAACACCTTGTAATCCTTCATTCCCTTTCACACCTCTCATGATAATGGCTGTACAACACTGGCCAATCAAATGAAACACAGGCAGGTGGTAAAGTAAAATATGAAGAGAACATTACAACCGGCATTAGAAGACTTGAAAGACTCTCAGGAAACAATGATGCATTGGGCTTAAAAATTCAGCCCTTGGGGAGAGGTGTAGGCGTTGGGTGGGGGGTCTCTCATCAGACCTGGCAGAATTCTCCTGCGTCCTGCTCTGGTCTCAAATTTCAGACCAGGAGCAGTAAACCCTCACACTACTGTGGTCCCAAATCTCACTGTACCGCCAGCCCTGCTGACATGGTGAATCTGCTCTTCTGGGCAGCTTTGCAACCCTGAAAGGTATGGAAGCCGGCAACGCCAACCCAGGATCTTGGTACCAATTAGGAATAAGTTTGCGATCAGCTTGCTCATATCTGAGTGTTTAAGGTTTTGAAACACTTGAGTCAATCTGTCCTATTTGATTTGTGATTTCAATTAGAGGGGTATGAGCAGTAGGCTGCCTGCAGCTGTAATAATTCCTCCCATTTCTGGATGCCCACCCTTTGTAATGGCACTTGGCTGCTCCTCTCAATAAGAAGTGGCATCTATTTCTCCAGTCCCTCAAATCTGGGCTGGCCTTGTGACCTGCATTGACCAACAGGGTGTGGTGGAAGTTCTGTAGTGTGACTTCAGTCAGGCCTCAGGGGGGCATTGTAGCCTCCGCTGTCATTCTCTTGGATCGGGGCCTTGAGATAATGATGCCATGAAGATGCCCAGTCTAACCCACTGGAAGGTGAGAGGCCACATGAAGCAGAACCCAATGGCCTCGCTGATAGCCAGCACCAGCTGCCAGTCATGTGAATGAGGCCATCCTGGGCCCCCAGCCCCAGATGGGTTGTGAGATGACTGCAGTCACAGGAGTGACCCAGGCAAGGCCAGCAGATGAACCTTCCAGCTTATCCCCAGCCAAATTGCTGACTCAGCACCCTGGTTGTTACTTTAAGCCAGTAAGTTTCAGAGATTTATTATACAACTATAGGTAACTTAGTATAAAAGGATCTAAGGTCATAAACAGCATTTGACTATTTGAGAGAACTATTTTACCATATTTATAATTTAATCTATTAGGGCATAAGAATTGCTTAACTGATCAGAAAAAATATATGCTTGGTTTGAGAGGGCAGAGTAAGGTGGGGCTGAGGGCACCTCTCATGCCCACTTCCTCCATATTTGTAAAGAAAAAAGGAACCAAAAAAAAAATACGCTTGTTAGATGTGTAAATCTCTTCTGTTGAGAGCTTGAGGTATTTGAGAAGCACAGCTATTTCAACTCTGTAAAATGTAGTTTAAATCTATTAGGGAATTTAATTACCTAAGTTTGTAATTGGCATTCATTTTTAGAATGTAATCTGTTGAACCTGTGAGTTAATTAAATATTCATCAAAGAATAAATGAGTTATTTTTATACAAAAATTAGATTTATAGAAAACTAGATTTGCAAGTTGCACTTGGATATTTAAGAAAAACTAATTCTTTTCTTAATTTATAAGTTTAATAAACATAGTATTAATTTAAACACAAGCAGCAGCAGGCAGTTTTTCTCTGCACAAAAGCCCCTTTCCAATATTAAAAACCCTCAACTGGGCTATAGCAACGCCTGATGCTATAGCCCCACTGGAAGATTTGGGATTCCACAGATTTCTATACCTTTGCTTCTTTTTTTTTTTTTTTTAGCTGAGCCATCCTGCCGCCAGTTGGCAGCTCAGCTCAGGCCAGGTCTTGAACCGCTGTTGCTCAGAGCTCATACTCTTGAGCAAGCTCTATAACCAACTGAGCCACTTGGCAGGCCCTCATACCTTTGCTTCTGTGGGTCCCTCTGCCTAGAATGCCCCTGACACACACATACACCTTTGGTACCCAGCAAAATTTTACTTTTTCCACAAGGTCCAGCTGAAACTATGAGGAGGTCCTGCTTGGCCCAGTGAGAATTATGCTTCTGCCCATATCCACTTGTGCGTGTGGCCCAGGCCTCTCTTAGACCAGACAGTGGAGGGCTGTGAGCTGGGACCTTCTCTGCTGTGTGAGAACAGAGCTGAGTCCCAGCAAAAGGACTGGTACAGGTGCCCAGGGTGCCTGGGTGCTTCAATGGCATGGCTGTGGGGGACATGGATTTCAGGCTCAGGGCAGAAGGCAGCTTCTTGATTGCGCTCTGAGACTCCGGATGGGGCCCCTGCCTCTCCCTGTGCCCTCCTCCCCACACCATCCTGGGAAGGGTGGAGTAGGCAGAATATTGGCCCAAGATGACCACATCCTAATTCCTGGCGTCTGTGAATATGTTATACTACATAGCAAAGAGGGATTAAGGTTGTAGATGGAATCAGGCACTTTCAACAGGGAGATTGTCATGGACTATCATGCTGGGCCCCAGGTCATCACAAGGATCCTTGCAAACGGAAGAGACTGGTCAGAGATGCACTGTCACCTGCTTTGAAGCTGGAGAAAGAGGGCTACAAGCCAAGGAATGTGGTCTCTGGAAACTGGAAAAGGAAAGGAAGAGCTTCCAGGAAGGAACACAGACAGCCCTGCTGACACCTTGATTTTAGCCCAGTGAGACCCATGTCAGACTTCTAGCCTACAGAACGTTAAAATACATCTGTGTTGTTTAAGCCGCTAAATTTGCAATGACAGCAATAGAAAACTTAATACACAGGGTCACCCACATGCTTCATTTCCTGAATCAGTGACATCTGTGTAAATCACTTTCCAGACCACAGATGGGAGCCAAACAACCTGAACCCAAGTCTGGGCTCCAACCCTCACAGAACGTGTTGACCTTGGGCCAGTCCAGCTGCTCATCTGTGCCAAGGGGCAGGCAGAGCTGCTTCACCCGGCTGTCAGGAGCACAGGTGCACCTAAGAGTTAATGGAGGTAGAGCGAATGGATGCAGACTGCTTAACTCTTCGCCAGCTGGTGCCTAGTGCCCCGTAAATGGTTGTTATCCTGATTGCAGCTGGCAAGGCCCTTCTTTCACTGCTGAGGTGACAAGTGGGGAGGTGACCTTGGGCATGGAAGCCTGACAACTGCATCCTGAAGTCATCTCACTGACCTTCTTTGGGAGAAGGCACAGGCCTTGCTGGCGGTCATGGAATGTTGGGAGCCCTTGGCTCTTCCTTCCTGGCCCCTGGCTCCTGACCTCCCCTCTGCTCTCACTCCCATGGTTGATCACTGGTGCCAGGTGAATCCACAGGCAGAGTCTGTGATCCTCCCCGCAGCCCTGGTGAGGGTTATTGCCACACTCAGTGCCAGAGAGGCCTGAGCACCGGGGCAGGTCTGCAACCAGCCACACCTGAGCACTGTTCTCCTAATTTACAGCTCAAGAAGCAAGTTGCAAGGGGCCAGCCACTTGTCACCTCCCCACGATAGGCCCCACCGGGTTCCTAGGGACTTGGGGTGGAACGGGGTGAGGGTGGGACCCGGGTGATCCGCGGGGAGACAAAATTCCTCGCACAGCTGGGGCCGCGCCTCGCTCTCCGAGTTCGGTACCGAACGACAGGGGCGGATGCGCAGAGGCGGGTCGAGGCCCCGTCGAGGGCCGGGAGGCTCCACCGACCAGGAAGTTGGCAGCGGCCGGGCCAGCCCCAAGAGAGGGGCTAGGCAGCCTGGCGACACTCCAAGAGCCTAAATGAGAAGGAAGGGGTTCCGGCGCTGCGCGACCCCTGGCGCCGGAAGCTGGAGAGGCCTGGGCGGGACGCGCACGTGTGTATACGAGTGCGGTGGCCCATCTGGCGGCCCGGACTACAAGTTCCAGGGTGCCCAGCGGCGCGCCTGGGTTTTCTGGCCGCGCGGCCCGCTGTCTTCGAGCAGGTCGCCGCGGGCTGGCACGCGCCACTCGGTTCCGGAGTAAATAAGGGAGAGACTCTCCCGAGCACAGTAATTGGAGTCCAAGTGGGCGGGGAGCCGTCCCGCGCCTCCGGCTCATGTCTCTGCAGAGCCGAGTGTCCCGCCGCCTGACACAGCTGCGCGTGGAGGGGCAGCTGTTCGGCGCTCCGCGCCCCTGGCCCTGCCCCTCGGCGGGTGCCACGCGGACCCGCGGCAGTGCGTGCGCCCCCCCGGCGTCCCTGGGGGCCTACGCCCCCCGTGCGCGGATCCCAGCGGGAGTTGGGGCTTGGGGGGAGGCGGCCGTGGGGCCAAGAGCTGGGGTGCGCACCTGGGCCCCCCTGGCCATGGCGGCGAAGGTGGACCTGAGCACCTCCACAGACTGGAAGGAGGCAAAATGTAAGTGTAAGGGGGGGCGGCGCAAAGGTCGAGAGCGGCCCCACGTGGGTCTTCCGGGGTAGAACGGCACTCCACCTGCAGTCTCTTCCACCCGAAGGCATGGGGAAGTTGAAGCCCCATATGCCCTGGTATGGGACCCCCATTCACAGCCAAGCCCCTCAAACCAGTTCACCCAAGACAAGGTCCCCTGTCAGGGGCAGTGTGAAGAAGGCGACCTTACCCCACTGGAATGGGTAACAGGGCACCCCAGAGATCATCCAGGACCTACCACCTTACTCTGTTGTGCAGGAGGGAAACTGAGCCGAATAGCCCAAGGTCACTTGGAGTTTATGGCAGGGCAGACATCAGGTTTCCCAACTGACATTAGGTTTCTGAACTCCCAATGCTTTGCGTAGTATGGTTTCTCAAGTGGTGGCATTTTAAGCAGAGTAGCAGGGAATGTGCTGAGGGAACAGCTCTATGGCCGGTGTCCCACCTGGTGGGATCTGATAGCCCCAAGGAGTGACTTCTCTGGGCAGGCCTGTCCTATCGTCACCCCCCCTCTCTGCCAAGGGCCTGCCTCTCTGGGCACGTGGTCTGGTGCCCTTTTGCCCTCATCACTGGCCTCTGGCCTATTGTGAGCAATCTCTGCCCCACTCCTGGGGGACACAGGGCAGAGGGGCTGGGAGGCAGGGCAGAGGTGGGGCATTGTGTCTGAGAACCCTGGTATTCCCTCCCCCCCCCCACCCCCAAGGAATCAAGCCACTTCCTCCAGCTCCCTGACGGGCATGAGTCCCAGGCGCCCCTGCACAGAGCTGGGAAGGGAGGCAACCCGACCTGCAGAGCCCCAAATAGCCCAGGTTGTCGTCCAGCTGCCCCTGCCGTTCAGGGCCTGCTCCCTGGGCCCTTGTGACCATTCCCGGCTGGATCCCCTTTCAAAAGGGCAGGGAAAGCAGCTTATTGGCTGGGCCCGCCTGTGGAGTGACTTCGGCCAATGGGACTGAGAAGGCAGGCCTGGGGCGGGTGCCGTTAGGGGCTAAAGGGAAGGCATCCTCTCGGGATTGGAGGTAGAGTTCAAGATGACTTACCCCCAACACGAATTGCATGCTTATGCTGGGATCTTAAAGCGCTGCGGGCAGAAAGCACTTGACTTTGTTCGGTGAGCCCAAGGAGTGCTTGTCAGGCCCTTGGCCCTGGCCCCAGAGCGCCGGTCAGGGCAGGGAGTAGGGGGCTGGCAAAGATCCCTGGCAGGGTCCCCACTGCTTCCCCTTCTGTGTCAGGGAACAGCAACCCAGGGTGGTGGGGAAGAACTAGAGAGGCCAGGAGCCCAGGCACCTGTTCTGGGTCCGCCTCGGTTTCTGGGATCCAGCTCCCTGCTCCCTCCCATTCCTTGGTGCCGCTGAAAACTTCCAGACCTCATGAAAGCTGATGGGCCAGGGATTCCCAGGCTACCGAGGTTTCTCTCTGTTTGGAGCTGGGCTCTCCATTCAGTCAGTCCATTTCTACTGTGCACCTTCTATGTGGCCAGCACTGTCCCGGTGCCGGGGATTCAGCCATGAGTGAGACAGGCAAGGGCCCTGCCCTCCCCGTGCTTCTACTCCAGCGGGAGGAAACCAAGTAGAGAATGTGGCCAGGCCAATGGGACAATGCCAGGGAAAGGTCAAGGCTGTGGAGAAACCCTGGCAGATGGGCCGCCTGAGCTTCAGCGTCCAGTCAGGGGGCGTGTGAGGAGGGCAGCCTGGCCCCAGGCACCCCAGCACCAGGTGTGAAGCCCCCGGCAGGTGTCAGATGGTAGCTTATGGGGGTGAGACACAGAGACCTCTGTTTTAGTTATCTATTACTGTGTGACAAATTACTTTCGTAACCAAGTGGCTCAAGCAGTAAACACTTCTCATTTCAGGGTCTCTGAGGCTCAGGAGCCTGGGAGTAGCTTGACTGGGTGGTTCTGGCTCAGGTGTTCTCAGGAGGCCTGGGGATTTGGTTGGGGCTGGAGTGAACCGTTCCCAGGGAGCTCACTCACGTGAAATGGCTGTTGGCTACAGGCCTCAGTGCTTCACCACAGGACCTCCACAGAGCTGCTCGAAAGCCCTCACGACATGGCAGCTGGCTTCCCCCAGAGCACGCGATCCAAGCGAGGGAGAGGGAGGTGATCAAGCCAGAAGCCGCAGTGCCTTTTTGTGATTTGCTTTATTCCAGGGCTTAGAATCGAGTCACGGAGTCCGCGCCACATTCCAGGGTAGGGAAATTAGTCTCTACGTTTGAAAGGGAAGACGATCAAAGAATTTGGGGCATATTTTTAAACCACCGCCCTGGGGGCTGCCTCAGCTGGACTCTGCCTCTGATTGGGGTCCGAGCTTTGGTCCTTGAAGACCTCACACCTTTTCTTCATTTCATTCCATTTACACTTGGGGCAGAGTTAAACTGTACAGGGAAGTGCACCAAGTGTACAGACCTTCAGTGTACAGTCAGTGCTTGTACAGAAGTATCCATTACCTCTGTGCCATTACCTCAGAAGTTTCATTTAAGCCCCTTTATAAGCAACCCATGTACGGCTAGTTACTCTTATCTCTTCGCTTTGTCTCTCCTTGAACCTCATATGAACAGAGGCATACAGTGTGTCGGCGCCTCTTACTCTATATCTGTGCGATTTGTGCACATTACTGGGTGTGTCAATAGTTTGCTCTTTTTCATTGCTGTGTAACATTCCACGGTGTGGATGTACCACAGTTTGTGTCCCCATTCTCTTGTTGATGGGTATTTGGGTTTCCAGTGTGAGACTGTTGGCAGTAAAGCTGCTCTGAGTATTCTTGTACATGTCGTTGATGGACATGTGCTCTCCTTTCTCTCGAGGACATACCTACTAGGCCTCTAAATGCCCATCTGTGCCTGAGATGATCCTCTCTCAAAGACTGACACACAGTAACCAAATTCACAGGAGACCAATGTATAGGTCAGAAGGTTGTTGTGAAGTTCACAGTGGGGAATTATGGCAGGAGGTCTGGAAACTCTTGTGTGCCTGGGCAGGGCCTCCTCTGTCTGTGAAAAAGCCATGCGGAAGCCAAACTGTAGTCTTAAGTTTGCTCAGCGTCATGTGTTCTCAGCTGGGGAGCTGGTTGAATGATTTTAGAAGCTGATCCCACTGCCCTGGGCAGGCTGGTCAAGCTTCCCTGCCAGGCATGGACTTACCCACCAAGGATCCCCTTCCCTGGGCGCTTGCCCAGTATTTCAGTCTGTATGCAGTGTTGCGTGCCTGCTTGGGGCCCCAGGTGCAGGTGCCTCAGCCCATGGCTCAGTGAGTCCTCTGGACAGATGGCCAAATTCTCCCTAACCCTGAACGTTCCTTCTCCGCCTTCAAGCAGGCTGCCCGCTTCTGTGGATCCATTCTCCCCCTAGGTAAGTAAGTACCACCAGGCTGCATCTTCCTGGCTAAGAGACATTCAGTCTTTTGAGGAGATCTCTGTAGTACCTGATTTCACTGGCCAAGGTTAATTTCTCTAATTTCCTCATTTCCCCCCCAGAGTAGTGCCTTTTGATCAGAAAATTGTGGAAACAGTTGTGCTGTAAAGGCGGTTGGGTATGAGGGGCCTTAAGGTTGGGCACTGGGGGGCGTCTGGGGGCTGTGTCACCACAGGAGGGTCCTGGTCTCCAGGAGAAGGGCCACGGATCCTCCTGACCTATTGTGGGGGCAGAGGTGGGTGCTAAAAAGAGAACAGGTTTTGGTATCATCAGCCATGGGCCAGTTCCAGCACCACTGCTTCCATGCTTCCCGAGCCTCAGTTTCCTCATCTATGGAATGGGACCAACAGCAACTGATTTGTAGTTTGTGCTGGGATCACATCAGAAATCGTTTTGTGTGCAGCGGCTCACAGTGTACAGAAGGTCCCCAGTGGCCCTCTTCCTTGTCGACCTCTTGGCTTGTCTCCTCCCTCTGTTCTGGTCATGTCGACACTGGGCGTGTGTAAACTTGTCTCCCACGTGGCCTCAAACGTTGGAGCCTGACCCGCGTTTCCTCTACCTTGTGACTCAAGATAGGATTCACGTGTTCCAGCCTCAATGTGCACTGGGCAGGGGCAGGGACTCATCTGAACCCCTGTGGGATTTCATGCAGAGTGGATGATTTATCTGATTCAATTGCTGAACTGGGAGATTTTCCAGGCACACCTGGGAATTGGGGAGGCCCTCTCCTCCCTGTCTTCTGCGGAAGCAGCCTTGGCACGTCCCAACGCAGTCGGAGGTGATGGGCCTAGGGAGAGCAGAAAAGCTCCGGGGGACCTCATGCTCTTTGTCCCTGCTGCCCGTGCTCCGGGCTTTGACAAGACCCTGCTCTTGGGGGATGGTGCACCCAGGTGATTAATGTCCCTGCCGCTGTTCCCAGAGCCCAGCCTGTTATCAGCCCTGCCCACCCGGCCTTCTCCAAAAGGGGAGCCTCCCTCCGTGCCAACCTGCCCTCACCTTTCTGAACACCATCTTGCAAAGTGCCATAAAGACACTTCTTAAAACACATCATTGAGTCCCCGCTCGTCCACTGCACTTTATGGTTCTGGTGCAGCCCGCTTCCTCCAGCTCTGCTTTTGTGCCCGGGAGCCGCTGAAAGCTTCATCTGGGGTCAGGCCTCCCCATCAAAATTTACTGCAAACATCTTTTTACAACACCTGTCTCACTGAGCTGTGAAATACTCTCGCCTCTCCAAAAAAGAAAGAAAATTAAAACCTATGTTGTACATACTCTATAAGAAAAATAAAACTCACTTATGCTTTAAGTCTGCATCTGTCCTTTGGGCCGAAGGAGGTGGAAAATGTTATACATGTGTGGGGCATCCCAGCTGAAGGGCCCTGCTGCTGCTTCTCGAGTGAGTGAGGAGGCCTGGCGGGCAGCCTCGAGGACAGAGGACGCTGAGGCGATGATGATCGCACTCAGTGAGAATCGCTGTTGCCTTCTCCTTCCCCATAAATCAGAGACCCGTGCAGTGTGTACCTTGCTCCTCAGGGATCAGCCAGGCCACCTCCTGGAGATGAGGACATGGCGCCCCGCACGCTGACCTCCAGAGGTGTTTGGACCATGGACTGGAAGGGTCAGGCTGACAGATGTCCCCAAGGTTGGTGCCCAGCCAGCTCTTGGTGGCGGAGCCAAGAGCTCTGGTTGTCTTTCTTTGTCATCTCCTGGAAGTGAAGCTGTCTTTTGGACTTTGCTGGAGAGAGGGGGCCATGCGGGCTGTGGGTCACTCAGACGAGGCCATGAACACTGGGGCGGACAGTGAAGGAGAGAGCCTTGGGCTGCATCCTGCCCCAGCTTCTGTGGCCAGGCAAGATTTCTCTGCTGCTTCTGTAAAACCAGGTGGTGGCATCTGCCAGATGGTGTCTGCTAGGGGTACTGCAGACTAGTTCCATGGGGTGCCTGGGGCCCGCTCCCAGCCAAAGGGACTCAGCTCATGGGAGTTTTATGGGATCGGCCTGGGTTCCAGCTGACCAGTCTCTCCAGTAGCACAGCAGATGCATTCACTTTCTGGCCCCGGTCCAGCTGGCTGGGACTTCCTGCATCTGGGGAGAGGGGGATGCCTTTGTACATAATTGTGCAAGATGACACATATGGGGACCCAAATAATTTAAAAAGTTCTTCTACTCGCTAGGCCCCAAGTTGGAAAAGAAATATTTTCCCATCTAAATTGTGTCTCATTTTGTTTTGCTCTCTTTGAGTCTTATTTCATTCAGGAAGGAGTGTGTGTATCTGATATATACATTGCATTTTACAGCTCACAGGTTATTTTCATAGCCACCTTCTTATTCACAGCAAGCCTGGGCTCCAGGGAGGGCCTGCCATGTCCCTGTTCTAGAGAGGAGAAAACTGAGGCTCCCAGAGGCTGGACGACTTGCCCATGATCATGACGTTGGGAGGTTATGCGTCCAAACCTAGTGGGACTGAGGAGCAGGAGAGGAATCAAGACCACGGTAGCGGCCTGGACCTGGGCCAGCACGTCCCATCTGGTGTCTCTCCGTTCCTCGGATGGGAGACGAGGGGCGTTCCGTCACAGCACTGCTTCTGGGCTCTGGTCTAGTTGTTCTAGATTTCTCTCCATTTCTCTACCCAAATGCTCTCTCCTGCCTCAGGGCTTTTGTACGTGCTGTTCCCTCCACCTGGAAGACTCTGTTCTTAGAAAACTTGCCCTCAACCTCCAGGTCTCAGCTGTTTCGCTCATTGATTCATCCCACGGTGCTCACCCATGCTGTGCAGTGCCAGGTGGTGGGAATCCAGAGGAAACATGACAGACTCCTGTGTGGCCAAGGTCAAGTAAGGAATAAAGCGTAGACAGTAGTGGAAGGGCATAGTCTGGGAGAGGGAGAGCTGTGAGGAGGGGTCTGTAAAGCAAGACCAGGGCAGGGGCACAGCAGGTTCAAAGGCCCTGAGGCAGGGAACAGCCTGGCTTGGCTGCAGGAGGAACTGAAAGGTGATCTGCGTGTGGCCGTGGCTGTGGCTGTTGGCTGAGGTTTGGGGGCAGAGTGAAGGGTAGTGGGGAGGGTAGCATGGGAGGAGGCTAGGGACTTGGAGTTTGAAATGAGCTTTAAAGAGAGTGACAGCTTCTGACATATATGCGTAAGCTCCTTGGGCTGCTGTGTGAGGAACAAATGATCCGATGGACATGGAGTCAGCTGGCAGTTGGGGTCTTCAGAGGGGTCTAGGGAGCAATGATGGAGGCTTGGTGCCTGGCAGGGGTGGGCAGAAGGCTTGGTTTCTGAGGTATTGTGGGGATAACTCTAACAGCTCAGAAGAGGGATGAGGGGCTGGCGGTGCAGCCTTGGGATCAGATCATGAGCATAAAGAGGGTTTCTGAATGCGTGAGATTGCTGTGAAGACCTAGGGAGAGGGTGTGGAGTAGGGGAGAGGGGAGCAGCAAGAAGAACTAGAAGGATGGCCAGTGAGCCAGGTGGGACCCAGGAGTGGGGTTCCTGAGAGGGACGGAGGGGCTGGGGGTGCTGAGCACGGGAGGACAGGAAGGGCCATGGATCGGGTGGCCGGTGTGGTGTTTCTGACCTTGGCCTTGATGGAGAGGTGGGTCCAGACAGGCATGATGGGGGGGGGGTATGGAAGGGAGGAAATGCAGATGGAGGAGAAGGGACAGAGAAGTGAGGCTACAGCTGTGGGGTGTGGAATGCAAGTTTGAGGGAGAGTTTTGTTTTAAAAGACCAGGAGGTGAGAGGGTGTTTGAGGGCAGACAAGATAGGCCAGTGGAGGGGGAGCTTTAGGAGCTTGTCCTCTGGAAGGTGAGCTAGGCGGCCTCAGCTGGGAGGAAGGACCTTCATGCCCAGTGACCTGAGGGAGGGAAGATGAGGTGTGTGTGGAGGGTGTTCCCGGCTTGGTGGGAGGAGGAGGCAGCATCTATGACTGGAGGATGAGTGGGGGAGGCTTGGGAGAGGGGAGAAGGGAGAGGGGGCACCCATTTCTAAAGCAGCAGCTGGAGTGACCGGGAAGGCGGGCTACCAGGGGGAGATCAAGAATTTAGAGGGAGCCTTCTGCTTGGTGGTGGTATTTTCTCTAGCAATTGGCAGCTCCTGGGGCAGACCAGAGAAGTTGGGGGTACCTCCTCCAGGAAGCTGTCTTGGACTCCCCTCTGCTGGGTCAGGCCCTGGGATCTCACCTTGACTCCCGCCCCCAGGCTTGGTGGGTGCTCAATGCTATTTATTAGCTGACTGATTTGCATTCAAACCAAACCGCCAGGGAGAAGCAGAGCCTGGATGGAGCTGGCCTTTCCACAGCTTGTTCTTTGCTCGGTGGTACCGTCTGCCAGCAGCTGAGTGCTTTGCTACGCGCCCAACTCAGCCTGTTCGCTTCTCATGTAACACACAAGGGAGCTTTCCATACCCCCGTTTACAGACGAGAACAAGCAAGGCTTGGAGAAGTATTTCAGCTCCTTCCAAATACCTGTGCCCTACCCTACTGCCAACCCCCAAACACACCAAGAAAGGAGAGTTTAAGGGGGAGCCCTTGACCTGTCCCTCAGAACGTGCGTGGGGTCATGTGCCCAGGGTGAAGGGCAGGGAAAGGGGCTGTGAGTATCCAGGGACACTAGTGATTGGATCATCCACACTAGGTACTGTCCATGGTAGGGATACCCTTGACCTCTTCGAAAGAATGAAAATGGCACATATGTGTGGGGTCTGAACCTCTATTGGTGGAAGCATTTTCAGTCTGGTTATCGTGCCCCTGGGATGAAGTCAATCCCTAACAGGGCATGGTGGATGCTTGCTTGGTGCTGCCTCCTCTGGGCATCATTCCGAACCCTGTTCTTATCCCCTCCCTGCCTTGCCCCGTGCCCTAAATTTCACTCACCCAGGACCTCGCACATGCTCTTCCAGCTGGTGGGACACCCTTCCCTGCACTTACTGCCTCCCGCTCCTCTTCTGAGTCTCCCTTATCTTCCCTGGGCTGGGGTTCTGGTTACTTGTCACCCAGCCCCCTGACTCCTTTCTTAGCGCTGCTCCGAATTTGGACTTCTTGCTTGCTTGCTTGCTTGTGTAAAGCCTGGTCGGCCTCTGTCTCCCCTGTTGGATTGTGGGTTTTCCAGGGCCAAGACCATATATGCCTGGTTGGGTGTTGCATCCCCAGCACCGACCGGCACATCGTAGGTGTCTGTCTGTGGAAGAGGTGGGATGTGGCTGCCAGAAAGTGTGGTTCTGGTTTGAGCCTCAGTGAAAGCGGATTTGGGGTGCTACGAGCCTTTTATGATAATCTCACCATAGTACTGAGCTGGACCGTGAACTGGGCCCCTTCCGAACACATACATCCTGGAGGAGCAGAGACTCGGATGGACCTAGTGACTTTGTCGGGGAAAAGGGACCAGCCCGTCTCTTGAATATCTGCCCCTTCCAGCCATTTCCCCAGAAGGCTCCAGGAGGCAAACCTTTCCTCTCCCGCCACTTCCTCTGATGGTCCCCCCACCTCTGCACACTTTCTGATGCCTTTTGAGTCCCTTGTCTGTGGCCTTTGCTGTTTGTTTGCTCCTCCCACCCCCAAGGGGTCAGTGGGGGTTGCTCCACCTGGGGAGAGTGTGGTCCAAGGGAGTGAGGCTAGGCTGAGTGCCTGAGCACCCAGGTGGCCTTAGGCCGGCAGGGGGAGCCCACGAGCTGCGAGCCTGGACCGCCGCTCAGGAGAGACGCCTCTGAGGGGCTCTTGGGCCCCTGCGCCTGGTGCTGCCCAAAGGGAAGGTGAGGCCCAGGGCCAAGGTCGGAGCAAGGGAACCAGCCCAGGCCAACCCAGAGTCCATGAGAGGATGGGGGGGCCTGGCTTCCCACTCACCAGACACTGGTGGCCTCCTAACCACCCCGAGCCCCCATTTTCTCACTTGTAAAATAGGGAAAATTCCAGCTGCTCCCTTGGTTTACACCACTGGGAGAGGCCCCAGCGGCTGTCTGTAAGTGGGGAACCCTCAGCCAGTGCTGAGGGGGGTGTTGTGAACAGGCAGCAGATCTGCTTGATTGTGTGAGTGGCTCCTTGAGGAGGAAGGTTGTCTTGGTTCCCTGTGTCCTGAGCCTTTACATAGTGACAATAACAATGTAACTGATTGATAAGGAAACTGATTGATGGTGTAACTGATTGGTAACATAAGCAATTGATAATGTAATTGGTTTAGTGACACCAATCTGCCTGGCTTTAGCATGTGTGAATAAGTTTGAAATTATTCTGCAAGGGGCGTCTTAATCCCCTTTCTGTAAATGAAGAAATTAGGGAACTAGAGTTGTAGATGCAGCTGGCAAGTGGCAGAGTTGAATTCTGAACTCAGGCCTGTGGTGCCTGAGAGACATCCTCCGCCTCCCTGGGCCTCAGTTTCCCCTCCTAAATAGAGGGCGGGGTAAGATATTCCCCTCCTGAATAAAGGGCCTCCGGCCTCCAGCACCCCAGGTGAGATGGCTCCTCCCACCATGCCCTCTCCCCTGGAGCCTGTGGGAAGGATGGACTCCTAGGGCTGGTTTGCATCCTCAGAGCAGGTGAGAGTCCCCTGCGAGTCCCCATGAGGATGGGGGTGTGGGGAAGCCCTCAGGACTGCCCCCCTTCCTGCCTCCCTTGACTCTCCTTCCTGCCCTCCTCACCCCACCCCTGCAGCCTTTCTGAAGGGCCTGAGTGACAAGCAGCGGGAGGAACATTACTTCTGCCGGGACTTCATCAGGCTGAAGAAGATCCCAACCTGGAAGGAGACCGCGAAAGGTAGGTCTGCCGGGGAGGCCCCACTGGCCACTGGGGGTGGGGGGGTGGGCTCTTCGGACCCACACCGTGGGAGAATTATACAGACAAGGCCAAGAAGAGTGGCAGCAGCGTTTATTGAGTGCTTGCTGTGTGCAGGATGCTTTGCACGTGTCACCTCATTTAATTATTAACATAGCCTGAGGCAGGCTTGGTTTTTATCCCCATTCCATGGTTGGGAGGGTGAGCCCAGACTCGCCATCACGTGGTGTGGAGCTGGGATTTGTAGCTGTGGTGGAGTGGCTTGCTGGGGGAGGGGAGGAGGGGGCGTGCTGGTGAGCAAGTTGCAGGCCTGGTAACCCGTAACCTGGGCAAGTCATCCACCTGCCTAGGCCTCAGTTCTATGTCTGTAAAATGGCATGGATGTCGTTAATACTGTACTTGTGCGTAACATCGTTGTGAAAAGTCAAGAAGATGGCCTGTCTGCTGCACATAGTAGGTGCTTAATCAGCATGGGCTGTCATTACCAGTATTCATCAGTCTCCACAAGGCAGGCTGCCTCTGGAGGTGGAGCCTGGCCTGTGGGCACTGGTGGGTCACTCTGCAGTGGGGGCCTCTCTGTGACGCTCCTCCTCGCTCTGCTTGTTTCAGGGTTGACCGTGAAGGTGGAGGAGCCTAAGTATAAGAAGGACAAGCAACTCAACGAGAAGATCTCCCTGTTCCGAGGTGATATCACCAAACTGGAGGTGGACGCCATCATCAACGCCGGTGAGTGAGGGCTGGCTGGCCTGCGCCAGAGACCTGGATCGTCTTGTCACCTTTGTTCTGGTCTGTCATGCCAGGCACTGGGGATGCCACCAGGCTCCAGTGAGGCTAGTGGCCGGATGAGATGGCCTGCTGGCGCCACGGGAGCGCAGTGTGTCGGCCACGTGGACTCCACTTCCCTTGAAACCTTGACCGGCTGTGTCGGGGGCGCCTTGGCTGAGCTGCCTCACAGCTCTGAGACCCATTAGCGGCCGGGAAGAGAGAGCCTGGCTGGAATTGCGCCGGGCGGCCCTGCCAGGAAGGCAGAGATGCCCCTGACCACTGCTTTCCTTTCTCTGCCTCCCTCCCGCCCACCCTGTGCCCCCATGCTCAGCTTCCTGTGGTGACTCTTGCTGGCTTGGCAGTTTATTGTGATGCTTCGAGGAGCCTGCGGCTCTCTCCCATCTTGGGGGAGGGAGGAAGTTGGCTGCTTTGTTGTCATGTGCTGGTTGTCTGGGTCAGGTGTGGCGTGTCAAGGGGCGGTCAAGTTTAGCAGGTACACAGATGGTTTGTGGGACAAAGGTGAGCGGGGCTGAACCTAGCCCTTGCTTGCCTGCTTGCTGAGCATCACAGGAAGGAGCCTCCTTCTTAAGGGAAGGTTTGGGGACCTGGACAGACCCTTACGTCCTGGGCTCCAATTCACAGTGAAACCTTGCTGTGCTGGCCCCCTCCCGCCTGTGCGGTCTCAGGCACCCCCAGGAGCATTGCCAGTCTCCTTTCTCTCACCTTTGCAGCCATTGTGTCTGACCCCAGTGCTGGCCAGGGAGTGGGGTTGCCGGGGGACTCTGGCACATGGCGGTGCTCATGCTGATCTTGCTTAGTGACTAGGCTCTTGGGACCCGGGGAGAGGTGGCCGCTTGGCTGCTCTGGGCCTGCTTATGTATAATCTGGGTTGCATTTCTGTCAGTGGCCTCACTCTGCGTGTCTGCCCGCCGATGTTTATAGAACTGTGTAGTCACACGGGTGTTCCGTCCCCCTTGCGTTGCCAGTCTCAGTGCACAGGTGACCAGTCACATGAAGACAGGAGTTCCAGCTTGGAGCAGAGGGTCACCTTTGGGTTTCTGCTGCTGCTTTTGCTGTGTTTCCCTTGGGCCTTTAGGATGGTGGATGGCAGCGAGGCCTGTGAGTCCATCTGCGGAGACACAGCTAAGACAAGCCAAGCTGGGTTGACCGATGGCGTAGCAGCCCAGGGGAGAAGGGCCTTTGTGCTGCCTGAACCCAGGATGGGTCGGCCTGGGATAGAAAGACCGAGCCTTGGAACCGTGGCTGAGGAGACTGTCCTGCAGGCCTGTGGGGCTGCCCTGCCCGGTGTCCCCGGCCCTGTCAGTCACTGGCAAGGATGTGGGAAGCACCTTGCTGGCACTTTTCCATGCTGAGCTGCAAAGTGGCCAGAGGAAAAAGTGGGGCATCTTATCAGCTCTTTCCCAGCCGGGTTGGTGGATGGAGGGCCAGGAGGGAGGGTGGGGGGACCCAAGCAGGGTGTCATCAGTATGCAGATAGAGCGGGTGGGAACTCTGGAGGGCTGCGGTGTGATTAATGGCCCTTCCTGAGTGCCCTTGTGCCTGGCCAGCCTCCGAGTGCAGCAGCTCTGGCAGCCTGTCACGTGCACACAGAAGCACTTTGGTTCTGGCTTCATTTGACTGTACTGGGCTGGGGGTGACAGCGTTTGCCATGTCTCTCCAAGGGCTCCCCTTCTCCATGTCCCCGCCTGGGCTTCTGTTTTCTCCTCTGTATCATGGGAGTGGTGGAAAACCCAGCGATGGGGTGTTAGGGGACATTAGGAGCAGATGCTCATGGACTGTGATGCCTGGCATGAGCCGAGGGCTCAGCACCTGCGGCTGTTGTTGGTGCTAGAATAGATGCCATCGTCATCATCACTCTGGGCCTCGCCCTGTCCCAGTGATGAAAAGGGATGCTGGGTGCCTCCCCCAGATGAGCTGCTTTCTCCTCCCTTGGCTTGCTTCAGTTTACCTAATTAATACCTCTTGGCCTGTTTTCCTGGGATCTCCTTTTTTTCTAGAAAGAGCGTCACAGCAGGGAGGGCCCAGAATCTGCCAGGAACCCCAGGGAAAGGCTGAGGATGGCCCTGGATTTGGGGGTCCCGCACTGCCTGTACCCCCTCCAGGTCCTCTGAGCAGGTGTTTGCCCGGCCCTGGTGTTCAGGTGGCCTTGGCACTGGTCAGACCTCGTGGGTCCTTGGTGGTCTTGGCCCGGGTACCCACACCTGTGGTCCTCAGGCCTCATTTCTGGGGGTCCTGGGGCCTCTTCCCTGGCGGCCCCACTGCCTTAGCGCAGCGCGGCCAGCTGCCCACCAGGTGGCAGCAGAGATCGCAGTCCTAGCGCCCGGTGGCGCCGGTAAATCAGCCTGTTTATTAGCGGAATAAAAGTCGTGGCGTCGCGGGGCTTTTCCGGGCTGCATAAATCTGGTCTGCGCCTCGTGAAACCCATATGTGCTTAATTCATATGTAAAGTTTCAAGCAGGAAGAGAATACGTGTCCATTAAATTCTATTTGACTTGATTATAATCATTAGCCGTGAATAATTGCTTCTCAGTGCCGACCGCTGAGCCACCACAATGGGGAAAAGGAGGGAGCAATTATCTCAGGGTGGAGATTTTCAAATTTTTATTTTTGAAGCTAAGGGCAATGTTGGCCTCATGGGGGTTGGTGGCTCTTGGGGACCAGTGTCCCGTTGGACTGGGCTGGGGGCTTGAGGTCAGCTGCAGAGCTTCTGGATTTTGTGGGGGTGTTTGTTTTTGTCCCTGCAGCCAAATGGGGCCAGGGGTGCAGGTGAGGTGCCATCACTGTCTGGGCCTTGCTCCAGCTGCAGGGACCATGGAGGGGGAGGCATCAGGGGAGCTGGGAAGGGTCTGCGAGAGAAACGGGTATTAGGACCCCCAAAACCTCCTCCATCCGGAAGAGCCTTGGTCTGGGGTGGGGTCTCCAGCCCAGTCTAGGGCACTCTTCCCTTCCCGCCCCTCCGGAGGACCCTGGGGATCCTTGGCATGGGCAAGGGCCAGGTACCCTCCCTGACTGTGCCTTACTCCTCCCCGTCCCTCAAAGGGGGCTCCCCCACCCATGGCCTCTCTCTGGACTTTGGAAAATCAGACTCTGTTTCCCAACTGGCACCCTGGCATTGGAAGTCCAGGACTGGTTTTTACCCCACTTTGCTGATATTTGAGATGTGATTGGTATGTGCATGTGTGTGTGTGGTGTGATGTGTGTGATATGGTTTGTGGAGGGGGGCTGGGGCAGAGAGTAGAAGGGGGTTGTAGGCTGGTAGGTGGCAGGGCTTGAGGTCACAGGGGGCAAGACCAACATCCCTAAGGCCCCAGGCACAGAGCAGGTATCTCTGGACCCTCCTCTGCCCTGCTGGCCAAGGCCGCTTGGCTCAGGCAGCACCCGGAGAGTCTCAGGTTTCCGCCATCTGTGCTGGCCGTGGCTCCTGCCCACGGGGGCACACAGCATCCATCTTAATTATATTAGGCTGCCATGCTGGCACGATAAGCCAGGGGGTTCTCGCGGGCCCCCGTACTGGAGCAGGAGATTCTGGGGGCGGGGGGGGGGCAGTGCCTGCCTCTCCAGCTTGGCTTATGACCTCCCAGGCTGTGTCTGGGGAGAGCTATGCCTGGCATCTCCTCCACGTTTGGGGTTCTCCACCTGGGGGGGTTCTTTGACTTCTAGAGTGTTTGCATCTTCTCTTTGCCATGGTGGGTTGTGACCTTGACTGGGTCACTTCCATGCCCTTGAGGGACCCAGCGTGCCAGGCCTGTGATTGTGGGCCTCTAGTTCCCAAAAGACAGCTGAGCCCCAGGCAGGAAGTGTCTCAGCACAAAGAAAGACCCCCCTTCTTGGCCAGCCCAGGGGTCTGGCTGCAGGCTATGGCCTTCAGGCGTACTGGGACAGAGCAGGGATGAATGTGATGCTTTGTGCAGAGACAGAAAGAATCTTTCACTTCGAAGGTGTCCTAGGCCAGCAAGTCAGGGCCGTGGGCACAGAGGCCAGGAGCTGAGTTGGAGTCCCAGCGTTCCCGCTGGCAGTGCTATGGCCTCTGGCTAGGCGTGTCTGGGCCTTTGTTTCCTCATCTGAAAAATGGACCATCATTGGCTCCACCCATGGTGGTATGAGGATGACATGAGTTCAGGTCTGTCCAGCACTGGGCCCAGGGCCTGGCACAGAGGGAGCCCCGAGGAAATTATTATTAGGAAGTCAAGAGCAAGAGCAACTAAGTAGAATATAATGTGACAAAGCACTGGAAGCAAGGCCTGAACAAAGTGCCACGAGACGCCGCAGGGACCAATTAATTCTGCAGAGAGGTGGCGGGAGGCAAGGGGGGTCAGCGAGGCCTTTGAAGGGCCCTGGGCATGCGGGCCAGGCCATGCAGACTGGGTGGGAAGCCATGTTTCACAGCGACAAGTTGGCCTCACTGGGAGTTTTTTAAGCCGCTTATTTATTTAAAATAAGGCATGAAGTGGTACTCTGTTTCCTTAAGTCTTGAGGCTTTGATTTGTGGTCTGCCAGCCGCTTATCGTCCCGCTCCTCCACCCAAGCCAGCCAAAGTCCTTGCTTCATCCCTCTGCTGCCTGGAGGGCCCCGGGGAGCCTGGCCCCCTCACTGTCCCTGGGCCACCGCTTGGAGTCAGTGATTTAGAGACCGCCTTGATGGACTAGCAAGCAGGGGGCTGAGGGACACCGACTGCCTTGTGGGAAGTGATCTGACGCTAAACTGTCGCCATAAATCGCTTTATCTGTCACTTCAGATTTAAATGTGTTTGCTGAGGCTTGCTGCCACTGCCAACAGCAGCAACCTCTCCGCAGTGGGCAGGGAGGGTGGGTGTGGGCAGGAACCTGCGAGCAGCAGCGGATCTTGCTAGGCCCTGTTCCCTGGGGAGCACGGGTTGAGGAACAGGCCCTCCCTCAGTGCTGACCCCTTGGCGCTGACCTGAGGCATCTGTGAGGCAGGAGGATTATGATCCCCATTTTCAGTGATCACACCAAGGCTCAGGGAGAGATAACACTCCCTAGCTTGGCAGGTGACTGAGTCAGATTTTGAACTCATGTGTGGCCTTTCTTGCATTCAGCAGATGTATGTGGCGGGGCTGTTGTATACCAGGCATTGGAGTAGGCCCTGGGCTACAAAAGACAGTCTCTAATTCCAAATGTGGGGTGAGACATGTGAATGGAAAGGGACAGCCAAATGTATGAGGGGTGGGGGTCCTGCCTGTGGGGTTGCAAGGCAACCAGGAAGGCTGCCTGGAGGAAGTGGAGCTCTAGCTGAGAGGGGGAAGCTGAATCAGAAGTTGGACAAGGGCATTCCAAGGGCAGAGAGGAAGAGCGTTGGTAGGGAGAGGTGAGGTGAGTGGGACTCGGAAGCTCTGAGTGACCTGTGATCAGTCCCGAGCAGAGGGTCTCCCTCCAGGTCTAGGCTGTATTCACACTCCATGCCACCTTTCCTGGCCTCCTAGTGTTATAGCAGCCCCATGATGTCAATGGGGAAACTGAAGCTCAGAGACTTGAAGGAACTTGCTTAAGGACACACAGCAGTGGCCTTAAGGGGAGGGGAGCTTTGTCAGACTCCAGAGCCTCCAGGAAATCCTATTTTATTATCATTTTTTTGAGGGTGGGTGGGAATACCTCTTCTTTGTTCCTTTCTTTTTTCCGGTTGAAAAATTTGGGTCCCCAAAGTGGGTGTATTGTCATCTGTCCTCGCTGCAGGGGAACAGTGAAGTGGTTAGGGTGTTCGGCACAGTGGGTAGTCAGTGCAGAAAAGATAGGACCAACATCTAGGTCCAGGTTTGTTGTCCCCATGAGGCCTTGTGATGGGCACTAGCCCCGTGGCCCATTTGGTTGTCCTGTGTCCCAGCCCCTATCCCTAGCTCGCCCCCCCACAGCCCCTGCTTCTGGGCCGGAAGCAGTTTGTTATTGAGTGTTCCCTCTGGGTCAGGGGCTGCACCCCAGACTGCACATGATACCTCATTTCCCCCATTGTACAGAGGCGTGCGTGGAGCCACAGTGCTGATAAAAGGCAGAGCAAGGAATCACACCTTCCTCTTTGGGACTTGGAGTTTAAGAGAGATGCCATTAGGTTTGATTTTTCAGAAGCTCCCTCTGGGTCCCAACTGGGGGTGAGGGACACAGTGGATCGGGGAGGCCAACTGGGAAGCTGGGGTCCAGGGGGCCCCCTCCCTACATTAGAAAACCCAGAACCCCTGAGAAAGTGCCAAGGTCTAATCTCCACCACTGCAAGAGGAGGGCAGCTCATTTCCCCAAGGTCGGGAAGCGGTTACATAAATTCATAAATGATGGATTCCTCCTGAATTATTGAGATTCCCTGGAGGGCTCGAAGGGCCTGGTCCAGAGAGCCGAGCTTTGGCTGGTGGGTGGGACTCTCAGACCCTGGAAGGTCTTTCCATCCCGAGATCGTCTGCCAAGTGTCCCATTTACTAGCCAGATTCTTCCCATCCTTCCATAGGAATTTGAGGGCTCCCTCCTCCTGCCCCAGCCCAGACCCCACCCTGCCCCTCTTGGTGGTCAGGGCTGGAAGGGTTAATGCCTTTTCAGATGAGAACAGTGGTAGACATATGTAGGCTGCTTGTGAGGTTCCTGGCTCTGTGTCAGGCTCTGGTAATATAGGCTCAGTGACCCAATGCCTGCACTCAAAGCATTTGCCGTCTCAGATGAAGACAGGAGATACTTGAAGCGCAGGGAGGGACTGTGACCTGCTCAGGGTCACACAACAGAAAAGCGGCAAAGCCTTCCTGGCTGCCTGCGCTGGGCCATTTCTCCTCAGCCTTTTTCTCTCCATCATGACAGATCACGGTCAGGAAACACCTGTTAGGGCTGCGCTGCCCACTGCCCCTGCTAAGAGGCCCTGAGCACAGTGTGTCCAGCTGCTCCTGTCCTTGAGGCCCTCTGGCCTTAGCACCCTCACCTGTGTGCGCGCCTGCATCCGCAAAGCGCTCTCCACACTGAGCACTGAGCTGAGGAGGCCAGAGCTTGTGGGAATGTGTGTGTTTTGAAATTAATGGGGACATTAAATTGGCCAAGCATGAAAAGGGCTCGCTCTCCTGGAGTGATCTGCCAGCGAGTGGCAAAGAGCTGTCCAGCCGGCTTCAGGCCTCCCCAGGAGGCTGTGGCTTGCCTGCCTATTTAACGGAAGGGCACCCTGTCCCTAGGAGGTGAAGGGGTCTGGTGCAGCATGTGGAAGCCACCGAGCGACAATCCCCTCCTCCAGAAACTGGGGTTCCCTTCCTTCCCTCTCAACACCCACCCCTGTGCAGACAATGCAGTTTGCAGGGGTGTTGAGTTGGATATGCTCTCTCTAGACCCCTAGGATGGGCTCACACACACGTCAGAGCCTGACCCTGGGGCCTCCTGAGTGAGGCCTGGCCTGGTCTCAGCTGGAGTCGGCCTCTAGGACATCATATGGCCTAAAGGATCCAGTCCTGTTTTCTCATGTCCCACTCCCCAGACAGCCCCCCATCCGTTTTGGCGTTTCCATCACAGGACACTGCATTTGGGAGTTGGGGGTCTTGGGTATGAGCCTCGGCTCCACGGTGTACCAGCTGTGTCACCTTGGGCAAGTCACTTAACCTCTCTGAGCCTCAGCCTTCGCATCTGTGAAACAGGGATAAGAGGGCACTAGGACCCCAGCTCTTGGGTTGCTGTGAGTGTGAAAGGAGACAGCTGGCAGAGAAGCTGTCATCAGTGCAACATCTGGGACAGAGTAAACCCTTGAGGAAATGCCAGCTCTGTGCTCGCTGCTGTTGCCGCCTCTCTGGGAGGAACGCTCAGACCCTCAGGACGGGGCCTGCTGTTCACCCAGCACTTGGTTGGACTGGGGACAGGGGATGGGCCCTCCGTCCACGGGGCAGGCTGAGGGCACCTCCTTCCTATGGTGAACTGAAAGGTCTAGGCCCAGGGTGACTGAGGGAGCGGCCCCTTCCTGTCCCCCAGTCTTTTGTGTTTGGCGTTTCCTGACTGTGAGGGTGCAGGGCAAGTGGGCTAGGCCCCTCCCTCACCTCTGGAGCAGGGCTGTCAGTGTCTGCTCTGCCTTCCACGGGGAAGGGTGTGTGTGTCACATGGGAACAGCCTGTGCAGGGCCAGGAGGTGGTGGGACAGGACGGGGCATGCCCTCCTTCCCTGGGAGGCCTGTGATGGAAGCACTCCGTCAGGGTTTGGTGGCCATGGCTGAGCCTGAGCTGGCAGAGCCCAAGCATCTGCAGGCTCCCCTGCAGCCTCCAACCCGACCTGCCTCTCCCCTCCTCAGGGTCTCCCTTCATTTCAGAAGCTCACCTTTTGGGCTCCTCTATTTGTTATGCAAATGATTTGTCCTGATGCCTCCTTAGGCCCAATGGCAGCCCTGTTTCCAGTGGCTGTGTTGGCACCATCAAGGCCCCCTGTCCCTGCCGTTTTGATTTACTGTTTGTTGAAAGGGTGTAGCTGTCCTGGGGGGTGGGGGTGGCCAGGCCTGATCTGGAGGACCCCGGGTGTAGCATGGACCAGTCTTGGAGGCGTCTGGAGGCCAGGGCCATGGCTGCTCACAAAACAGACTACAGTAAAATCCAGTTCCACTAACTCTGCTTCTCTGGACCTCAGTTTCCACATGTGCAATTCATAGAAAGATTAAGAGGAAAAAACGAACTACTTACTGCCTGTAATGCCCCGCGCACTGTAGGGGCTCAGTAAACGATAGTCATTCTTATTAGTGAGGCATCTCACTTCACCACCCGCTCAACAGGAGCCCCTGGAGAGGCGTGCCCACTCTGGTGTGGGTGTGTATCTGAGAACACCTGCCCCGGAGCTCCTGTGGCCTCCAAAGACCCTTGGGTGGAAGCAGGCTGCCCAGTGGGCGAAGCTGTGTGAACAAGGGACTCTTGTTCCTTGCACAACAAGCAGGGGAGGGGACACAGCTATTTGTGTCTGCTGCATGCGGGTGTCAGGAGGCAGAAGCCAGTGAGGACTCGGGAACTGGGAGCTTGGTGCCTGCATACCTGGGGGAGGACAGGTACCGCCATGTGGAGCTGGGTTGGCGGTGGGTGTGGGAGGCCGCGAGCACAGATGCGGCTGAGGGTGGTGGCGGGTGGTGGACGCAGCCGGCCTTCTTCCACCGGGACACCCGGCTGGCACCGCTGCCTTAGTTCATTAAAACCGCATCAGCTGCACCCCGCGCCCAATGGCAATAAGTGGTCCTTGTACAGTGGCACCCACCCTTCTCTCCATCGCTGCTTCCTCCCCTTCTCGGACATTGTAAGTGCCATAAAAATAGGAGCTTAGCTGCGCATAGCATGTGGGAAGAGAGGGGCCCGGCTGTCAGCCATTCCCCTGCCAGCAGGGCTCGCGTCTGTTTTATTATTGCCGCCTGGCTGTATTTCACGATGGTTTAAACATCATCAAACGCCACATCCCTTTTGAAAAGCAAGAGCTACCTTACTGAGGATGTTGAGGAGAAACAGGAACATTAAAATCTACCAAGCAAATGGCCCAGAATTGACATTTGCGACGACGGGAGCTTTGCAGCTTTGACTGTCAAAGGAGCTAAATCCTGTCTGGCAGCTGGCGGGGAACTTTCCTGGGTCATGGCCTGAGGATTTGGGGTTTGACAGGGAGGGGATCAGGGCATTGTAGGCAGGGCCAGGGGTGATGGAATTCCAGGGGTCACCTGATCACCTCTCAGTGCCTCCTGGGCCTTGACCTTGACACAGCCTCGTCTCCTTCCTAACAAGTCGGGTGGGAGTCCCCTCTGGTGTGCAGAATAGGGTGCTGGGGTCTGGGGCTCGGGGGTGGGAGTGGGGGTGTGTCAGAGGACAGACAGGACAGGGCTGCATGGCCACGAATGAGCTCTTGTGACCTTGACCAGGATACACCTCTCCTCTGAGCATTGGTTTCCTCAACTGTGAACCTGGCAGAGCGAAGCCCCTTCTAAACATAGTTGGGAGGATCGAGAGGCTGCATGCAAATGCAACAAGTCATTGGAACTCAATAAATGGTGACTGTTATCACCGAGAAAGTGGGCGTTCGAGCTGGAATCGATTTTTTAAAATGTTTAACCCACCTATTTCTACTGAAAAATAGGTACAATGAAATCAGGGAACCATTAAAACAGAAAAAGAAGCAAAGGGACAGGGACGATGCTGACCTGGGCATCTGATAAGGATGTGCCCATGCTCAGCCACACTTGGAGCCCTTTGGCTGCACGCCCTTCCTTGGCACATGCTTTCGAACCTGCCGGCCTCTTGCTGGATTTCTGGTTGTGGCCCTCCACTCAGCCCTACCACCTGCCACTTGATGCTGGTGTATGGTCTACTGAGGGAGGCAGTGTGGCTGGCTTTGTATTTTATGCCTGCACTTGTATTTTATGCTCTTCATGACTGCTTGGGGCAGCTTGGTTCCTGGCATCTACCCTGGCCCCGACCAGATTAAAACTAGGTTGAGCAACACTGTTACAAATGAATATAAAATGTGGCTTTGAGCTTCCTGGCAGCCACAGCAAAATGGGAAACAAGATTTTAAGTCTTATAACTCCATACTTGGACATCAATTTAAACTTCAGCTTAATGCCTCTTTTTATTTCTACTCCCTCCCTTTTTTCCAGTCTCTCCCTGTATTACCTTTACCAACTGTTCTCTATTTTCCCTACAGACTCTTCTTCTTTTTTTTTGAAATTTTATTGGGGCACAGTGTTGTTTTTCCAGGACCCATCAGCTCCAAGTCAAGTAGTTGTCTTCAATCTAGTTGTAGAGGGCGTAGCTCCTTGGCTCATGCACGGTTTGAACTGACAACCTTGGTGTTATGAGCCTGTGCTCTAACCACCTGAGCTAACCGGCCGCCCCTACAGATGTTTCCTAACCAGAGCCCTCTCCAGTCTCACACCCTAAGTGCACCTTCTATCACACGATTTTGCTTCCAACATGGGAGGTGCCCTCTGCCCTCTGGTTCGTTGCTGTCCTTTCCCGTGTCTGCCAGCCTGGCCTTGGGGCCTCTTGCCTTGCCCAGGCCCACTGGGTCTGCCACTGTAATTCCTCTCAGATGAGCCAGTGACTAATAAGGGTTGCCCCCAGGGGGCCGGCAAAATCTTTCCCTCCTTAATATGGCAGTTTAAAAATGTGTCACCATCGATTTGAAGAAAAGACTTGTTCCTGCTGAGAAAAGCGGCCTAGAGATTCGTTTCGCCTTAGGAATCACACAGGCAGCTGCATAAATTCCAGAATCACCCAGCGCTCTCCATGCAAATGCCAGTTTACAGCCCCACAGCCAGCCTGAGAGCCCCTTGTAACCTACCCCAGTGCTCCCGGGGGGCCGACGCCCCACTTCTCCACGCCTCCTGTTCCCACAGAGACTGTGGGGGGCCCTTTGCAAGGGGTTGGTCCTGGTTGGAAGATTCTCCTTCTACCTCTTTGTGGTTAAGCCGGAGGCTGAGGCCGTGGCTAATTCCATGCCCTGACATGTTTTAATCCTGGAGGAGAATGAAGATGAGTGACTCCTGAGAGGGGGCTCCTGAGAGCCATCTGGGTGCCCCCGCAGGCCGGGAGCCCTCCCTCACCCTTGGCTGTGGATCTGTTGGCTGCTTTTCCCTAAAGGTGGAGTTTTTATGGCTGTCTCCCGACCTTTCCTTACCTGGAAAGGACTGTTGGGGTCACTTGGTCCATCCCCCTGTCTGCAGACAGGCCCTCGCCCCCCTGGCTGGTGGGGCCTGCGCCTCTATACTTGGCTATCGTACCTCCCCTTGGCTATCAGCAGCAGCAGATCCTGGTCCCACCCTGGTCCAACAGAGCTCTGAGCCCAGGAAAATCATCATAAAAATGACCTGGGAGGTGGCTTTCAGTATTCCCACTTTTCAGGTTGGGAGGTTCTGGCACTGGACTGTTATTTGTCATGTCTCCAGACAAGTCAGGAAGCTTGAACCACATCTTCTCACTGTATCCTGGATACTCTCACTCTGTCACATCATCTTTGAATGAATCAGTGAGTGAATGAATGGCGGCGGGGGGTGGGGGTGGGGGCATGTGGTAACCACTTGTAGCTTTAGGTATTCTTCTGGTTAGCAGGCATGGTATCAGCCCAGGATGGGGTGTTTCGAGAGCTTGGAGGAGAGCTGAGCTTTCCAGGTCCCCATAGGGCCCCCATCCCCTTTTGTCACCCAGAGGTCATGGTGCCACCTTTGTGTTCATGTTGCTTGCCCTCCTGGAGGGCTCACCCACACATGGCGCAGAGCAGGACGATGGGCTTGGCTATCCAGGATGCCCACCGGGCCACCCTCAGCATGGAGTCTCTCCTGCTCTGGCTGCAGTGGGGTGACTTTGGCTGGCACCAGGACAGTGGCCTGCAATCTGCAATCTGGTGTGGGGGATGGGGGAAGGGGTGGCATAGGTGCCAGTCCCTCCCTGGTTCTTGGGGACCTGGGGCAGCTGTGAGCAGGGGAGTCAGGGAAGAGGTAAATAGGCAGTTTGCAGTTTCCCTGGCTGCCGTGGGCCCCTCGAAACATGTGCCAAGCAGCCATTTACCACCTGGTTCAGGGAAGGCTGTAGTCTGGCCCCGAGCTGTGCTGTCCCCACGTGTAGAAAGGGCCCCCATGAGGGCTCCTGGCAGCCATTACTCCAGGAAAGAAGGGGCTTTATTTTTCCTGGCTCCCTGAATGTTATTGCCTTTATAGGCTTTGGAAATCAGTTTTATGGCCTGCGTTATTTGTCCGCTGAAATATGGAAAGCGTAAAAGGGAAAATAAACTGCAGGGTTACTCCTGGCCCTGAGAGGTCAGAGGGCAGAGGGTGAGGGGCAGGACGCAGATGTGTCTTCCTGGTCCTGGGTCACTCTTTAGGGCCCATACAGAGGGCAGGCATGGTGTGTGCCAGCGGGGTCCTGGCATTCTGGTGGGAGAGTCAGCCCCGGGCTTTGGGACCTGCCTCTTTTGTCAGATGGTCCCGACTGAATTGGCCTGGGATGGTGAAAGCCATCTCTTCCTCCTAGATGCCCAGCTACACCGGCTGGCTCCCCTCGGGTGCCATCGGAGGCATCCTGCCCGCCACTCATAAGTAAAAAATAAGCCCTCTGGGTTTTGCCAGCTGAGATGCAGGCCTGGTGGGGGCTCCCACCTGCAGAAGGTGCTTCATCTTATGGCAGAGTAGGCTGTTGGGGGCTGGGCGGGGGGTGTAGAGATTCAGTGGGAGCACTCAGAAACGCACGCAAATCCCTCTCCCTTTCCTGGGACTGAGGACCCTGGAGGGAGGCCCAGAGGGTCTGCCTTAAGAGAAGGCTGCTTCTCTGCTTCTCTCTTAATATGCGAAGAGCTCTCACAAATCAATAAGAAAAATGGGCAAAAGATGTGGACAGGCAATTCCCGGAAGGAGAAAAACAAATGGCCAGTAAACAAGTGAAAAGATGCAGACCTTCGCTAGTAATCAAGAAAAGGCTAATTGAAATAAGAGACATCATTCTTCTCTCTGGTGAGGCGAGGCTGAAAGCGCTGCCGCACGCAGGTGCAGAGGGAGGCGGGCCCTTTCCCGGTTCACCCCCAAAGACTTGGCCAATCCGTCACATAGTAGGTGCTTGGAAATTCTTGCTTTGTGCCAGAAAGCACATAGAATGCCTCTCTGATCACAATAAGTCTTAGCAGGGCCACCACCACCACCTTTGTGTCCCTTGCTTGCCCTGGCCGTGGCAGCTGCCCAGGGTGTCCAGGCACCTCCTTGGCTGTGGCCATGGTCTTTCTAGGCCTGGCTTGTGGCTTCCTGCTGCTCCGCGGTGACTCTGGGCTTCACCCTTTCCTCCCATTTGCACTTGGCTGAATCTGGCCATGCTCCAGGGTCCCGACTTAGATGTCATCTCCTCCAGGAACTTTTCCTGACCTGGGTTAAGCATCCCTCCTGTGTGCTTCATAGCACAGTCATTCATTCAGCTTTGTGTTCATTCATTTAGCAGGTGCTGGGTGCTGGGGCTGCAACCAGGAGCAAGGGAGATGTGGCCCAGGCCTCTGGGACACCCTAGGGAGCTTCACAGTCACCTGTAATGACCTGACCCTGGAGCCGACTTGCCTGGAGGGTCAGGAAGGGGGAGCCAAGGGGCTCATCCCAGATGGGCCCAAGGTGGAGGCCTGGGCGTGGATCAGGTTGCTGCACCAGGAGCAGGGATGCTGGAGGGACGCTGGGGGCTCGAGATGCCTTTTCTCTGCCTGCCCCCAAGGGCAGCCCTTATTTTCAGAGCCCAGCATGGCTGGACCACAGCAGAGAGCAGAACTGCCTTTGATGGGGAGCTCGAGAGGCAGAGCACAAGTCACACTTCAAACAGCTTCAGTCCCCAGGAATCTGGGTCTCTGAGTTCTTGAATCATCCCCCCACCGGCCTTCCTGAGCAAAGCCAGCCAGCAGGAGAGCTTGGACCTGAGGGAGACGCTAGCCTGGAACTCAGCTCCTGGGGTCCCGGGCAGCCTTCTGTCCTGGCTCCCTCTTTCCTGTCGTCCTGCTCCCAGGGCCCAGACTCCTCCAGGCTCCTCTCTTCTAGTCAGGCTCCCCAGGCTGAGATGGCTGCAGCCCTCCTTCCTTCTTTCAGAGAGTATGCAATGATAAAGACCCAGTCCCTGCCTCTAAAAGGCGCTGGCTGCATAGTGGGGACAACAGGGTTACAGCACTGTGTGTAAGTGCATTGGTGGACAGGTCAGGGAAGGCTTCCTGGAGGAGGCTTGCCTGGGAGGCCTACTTCCCACATTTTCTGATGGGGGCTCCCCTATTCCTTTCCCTCTAGGCTCATAGACCCCCACTAGTCAGGCCTCTTCATGAGGCCTCATGGGCCAGGACTCGGGGCTGCGGGACCAGCCAGGACAGACCTGATTGCAATGCTAACCCGTGTCACCATGGCCTTGGGCAAGCTTCTTAGGTCTGGGCCTCAGTTTGCTTGCATGAAAATGGGGATAAGTAAGGATGGAACATGGTGACAGATTTCTGGCGCCTGGGGCCATCAGGCCGCACTACCTTGCCTCTCACAGATGGGTGTCCCTTTAGGAAATCAGCCCTGATTACGAAGGTTCAGATCGGCAGCCACGTGGGAAGAAGCGCACTCATTAGGACACCCAGGCACACAGCCGGGCCGTGCCAAGCATCTCGCTGCGCCAGCTTCCTGGGGACCGCGGACTGGCTGAGAGCACATGTCCCGTGTCTTCCTGGTGACAGGTTCCATCTGCCAGCCCCTGGGGAGCCGCCGATTGGAGAGGGCCTGCTTGGGGACCTGCGATGGCCCCTCAGCCCTTCTCCCCCAGTGTGTAATCTTAGTTTTAGGGAGGACCCTGTTCCCCTTCTCCTCCCCACCACGACTAATCCATTCGCCAGGCCCCGATCCAAGGGAAAGCTAATTAAAGAATTTCTGTTCTTGGCTCAGCCTGGACTTTCAAGATTCCCCTTGGTTTTCCTGGAGTATCTGAAAACAGGTAGAGAAATGGGGCGACAGAAAGGGCGTTGGATTAGCACCCCAGAGCCTCCGTAATAGGCTTAATCCCCCCAATGTTGGCAGGCACCAAACAGCTCTTGGCCCAGTACTGCAGAGAAGGGACCCTTTGTGTCTGTGAATCCCAGGCTGCATGGCTCCCTGTCCCCAGCTTTCTGTGAATGGGAGGCTGTGCATTCCCCCGGAGTTTTGGGGGTCAGGGGAGGGGAAAGACAGAGCCTGGGCCGCTTACCACACCTTCTCCAGAGCAACAAAAGGCACTGGGTACTGGCACCCAGAAACTCTGTGCCTTCTCGTCTGTGATATGGGGAGGTTCCTGCTTCGAGGGCTGCTACAGTGACTGGCATGGAGCAGCTGCTCAATGAAGTGAGTTGTCACCACCACCCCCTGCCCCCTCCACACCCTCCTCCACCGGGTGCCTCCTATGTCAGCGTCTTTTCTTTCAAGAGCTGGTTTGCCTCTCAGAGATTTTAATCAACCAACCACAAATATTTATTCAACACTTAAAAGCACAATGTGAGCTCCGTAGGGCAGGGATCTTTGGGGTCCCCATTCACTGCTGTGTCCCCCATCTGGGCAGGGCCTGGCACATAGTAGGTGCTCAATAAAGACTTGTTGATCCTATGGTTGGCAGTCAGGTCCTGAGACAGAGATAGTCTCAGCTTTCACAGAGCTCAAACTATTTCTGCCTTTGGGAAACACACACAGAGTCTTGGGGGGATCGCTGGTCCCCCAAATACGGGGTGGGAGGCCTTAGAACCTACCCTCCCTGTCATTTTGGGCTGTGGCCAAGCCTGGTGTAACCCTAGGGAGAGCAGGGCCATCTGCTGCCACTCCGGCCCCCATCCTCACTCCCTCCTACTCCTCTTCCCTCTGCAGTGCTGGGGGGCAGGGAGCATTTAGACTTGCAGTTCCCCATGCAGGGACCTCTTGGGGGCACTCGCCTGCATCGTGGAAATAAAAATGATAAAAACCTACCACTGAATCCTGGGTGGCAGTAAATTACTTAACACCTGAAACAGGTTGAAATGTGGCCACTGTGGCTTTTAATAAGCCCATCTCCGATGCATCCGCTTCCGCGAGAAGCCGGCCGGGTCTCTTCTCGAGGCATAATTTCATCGCGTCCCAGGCTTGGCAGCAGTGCAAATAAGATTTCACTTCCCCTGTAAATCTCTGAGGGAGGAGCACCGGGATTTCATTTGTGCTGTCAGTTAGCGGCTCAAGAGAGCCTATTTACTGAGCCGTGCTGTAGGGGAGGGTCCTTCAGAGGTGCCTGACATGGGGGCAGCGGGCAGTGGGAAAGCAGGTGCTGACAAGAGGATGAGGGGTGTGGAGGAGGGAAGGGGAGACAGCCAGTGGGGCCGGGAGCACATTGGGTTTGGGGTACCTGAAAGTAGATGAGCAAGTTCCACCCAGACCTACCGAGGCAGCCGTTAGGGCTGGCTGGGTGACCTCAGATCCTTCTGGGACCTCCTAGGCTGAGTGCTAAGAACAGGCCACAGAATTTGGGGGGTTGCGTTTTGGGGTATTAGAACCTTCCCAGATTTGATCGCCTCTTCTCTAGGATGCTTGGTGAAGCCAGAGACCCCTCCTGGGAAGTGGGGGAAAGGGAAAGGAAGCTTCTGGAAACTGGCAGTTGCCAGGTAAGAGTAGGGGATAAGTACGCGGGGTAGCGGCCACCCCTCTTTCTCCCACTTGAACTGGAACTTTTAGTCCTGACTCTGACCAAACAGGCAGAGTTGAATAGAAGAAACAGGGGCCCTGGGCTTTAGAGAGCCTGTTGGCTGCAGGGCAGCCATTTGGGGTCTTGCCCCACACCTGTCCATAACCACAGTGACATGCAAGGCCTGAGATTTCTTTGGGAAGGAAAGGGTCAGAAGCTGCTTGGCTGGAGTACAGCACAGCAGGAGCTGCAGCAGGGAGGGTCCCAGATTTGCGGGGACACCACCCATCTCCTGGGGTCCATCTGAAGACATGGTTGGGAGACGGAGGCACTTCAGGTTCATTCGTTTCCTTCCACCTCGCAGAACTCATGTGCCCTTGAGGGACTGGCCCGTTCTATTTGCAATCCTGTGAGGGTGGGGTGGGACTTACTACCTCTCAGCCACCTACTTCTTTTCAGACAGGGTCAGTTAGGTTTGGAGTGTCTTATTTCCACTGACCTGAAATACAGATCCTGGAAACTCCCCCAGGGGTTCTGGTGAGTCCCTCTCGTGTGGCCCAACCCTGTCTGGGCCTTCAGCTCCCCTGGGGCACTTATTAAAACCTAAGATGCCCCCCTCCCACCCCCTGTCCTCCTGAAACTGGAAGCTTAGGTCAGCCTGTGATCCTCTCTGGCAGGTTTTGGAGAGAGCAGGCCACAGACCTTGGATGTGGTCCAGGGTGGTTTGGGGAATAGGCCCCAGCCCCGCAAGACACCTCTTCTCTTCTCTGTGCTAGACCTGGGGGCACTTTGCTGCCCTGTCCTGAGGGTTCTGCTGAGACCCTTGGGCCTCCTTGTAAGAAATGCCGGCCAGCTCAGCACTTGCCACCATGCCCGAGGACCAGGGATACTGGGTGAGCAGGGATGGGGGCCTACACTCCCTGGACGAGTGGAGGGAAACTCAGCCTTGCATATCCTTCTTGAAAACCTAGCACATGTTAGCAGTCTCGGTGTTATCATGATGATAGAACAATTGTCAGAACGAGATCTGACAAGTTTGCAAACTTGTTGCAACGATGTTGCTAACCTTTTTTTGATATGAGGGATTATTCATTATGAATTTGTACCCACTGGACAAACAGTTAACCAAGTTTACTATTTGGAAGTGCTGAAAAGGCTGCGTGAAAAAGACGAAAACGACCTGAACTTTTTGCCAATTCATGGCTCTTGCATTATGACAATGCACCAGCTCCCACAGCACTGTCTGCGAGGGAGTTTTTAGCCAGTAAACAAGTAACTGTATTGGAACACTCTCTCTACTGACCTGATCTGGCTCCCCAGTAACTTCTTTCTATACCTGAAGATAAAGGAACTATTAAAAGGAAGACAGTTTGATGACATTCAGGACATCAAGGATAATACGACAACAGCTCTGATGGCCATTCCAGAAAGAGTTCCAAAATTGCTTTGAAGGGTGGACTAGGCGCTGGCATTGGTGCATTGCTTCCCATGGGGAGGACTTTGAAGGTGACCGTAGTGATATTTAATGAGGTAGGTAGCACTTTTTCTGGGATGAGTTCGCTAACTTAATTGTCAGACCTCATAAGAGCAATGCGCTCTTACTATGCATGCGTTATACAGCGGTGGAAGCCGAGGCACAGGGAGTAAGTGCCGGAGCCCGTGGGTCTAACCTAGCTTCGAGGGACTCCAAGGCCTCGCCTGTGGAGCCCTCCAGGACAGCAATGGCATTAATCCAGTGGTTCCCAAATGCGTGTGACTGTGAACCCTTCCTGGCAGAACCTCTATTAGTTCTAGGAGCTGAGGCACACAGTTTGGGAACCCAGTCCTCCTGCCCCGGGGACGCCCTGGTTTGCGCACTGCTGCCAGTATGTGGAGGGTGAGGCGAGCTGGGGGCAGGCCTGTCTGCGCCTCTCCCCCGCCCCCTAGCCTCCCTGCCCTCAGGAAAGGGTGAGGGGAGAAGAGAGGCACCATTACTGTGACGCTGGGGCTGCCAAGGGCTGTGGCTCCTAGAAAGTCATTCTCCTTGGACTCAACATTGATCAATCCATGTGCTGGTTGATCAACTTAATGGTGTTTATTGACTCACTCCAGTTCGCGTTTATAGGTGCCTCCTCTGTGCTAGGCTGGTGCTCCCTGGGGATCTGAAAGGGTGGAAGGTGAGACCTGCCAATAAGGGGCCCCCAGGGAGTGAGGCACTGGAACTAGTCACCTGCACAGGTGAGAAGCCAGCAGAGGTGTGGGATAGGAGGGGCAGCCTCTCCAGATGTGAGGCCTGAGTTGAACCTTCAAGGGCATCAGGCTGGGAGGTCAGCTGGAAGGGCCTGTGGTGGTGTGGCGGGAGGCTGGGCCAGTGGATGGGTCCTGTGCCTACTGGGTGAGCGGTGCCTTCCACAGGGAGGCGCAGAAGCAGACTTGCCTTTCTGCCCTGCCTCAGAGCTCTGATGGGCGATGTGCTGGATGCTGCCTTGCTCTCCAAGTCCTCCTCACCCCCAACTAAGGCGGGGCCCCTATCTCTCCTTCCATGAGGCAGGAAGGATGCCTCAGCCCCAGCCCCAGCACATAGTAGGCCCTGGTAAACACCTACTGACTGGCTGGATAACTGTGTTCTTGAAAGATCCCTTGGCAGCCCCAGTGAAAGGGTCTCAGGAGAGGAAGAGTGGGGCAGCCCTCCTGAGCACCCACTGTGCGCTGGGCCCTCTGGGGGGATCACCTCATGCTCTGCTGTTTAGAATGGTCCCTCTGGGCTGGCTCCTGCCCCCAGGGGACGGGCGATGAGGATGAGAGAAGGTAAGGGGAGAGAGGGGCGCCTGTGGGGTCAAAGCACCCTGCATCACCCCAGCCAGGCCACCGCCACCAAGGCACGTGAGAAATAACTTTGCTTCCTTGGACTATAAGGAAAAACTCATTAACCTGTTCCAGACATGAAATCAGATCTAAGACAGAAGTAATGAGTTCTTATTTTATGTTAAATTTAGTAGAAACTGCTATTGTTCTCATGGAGAATGATTTTTTTCCTTATCTGAGATATCAGATAAGGCCTAAGGAATTGAGAATTCAACTAGGGGACGAGGGGCATCTAGCGGGGGGAACCCAGGCAAGCGTTCACCGGGCGGAGGAATAGCACGTGTCCCCAACACCTGTACAGCTCCAGTCTTATCTGAGTGACCACATGTGTGTCCGGGCCTCTTATGGGATAATCCAAGCTTCTATTAGTGCGTCTCCACGTGGAGACCCTCTCAGAGATTGCCTTTAGCTGGCGGTCCGCCTTTCTTGGGGCCTGTGGGATGGGGCCAGAGGTCCCTCTCTGTCTTGGAGCAGAATCATTATTTTGGTTCTGATGGCGGGTGCCCTGAGGAACTTATTAACTCAGGGTCTTGTCCCCCCCCCCCGCCCCGTGCCACCTCTGGGCCAGTGGACCCGACAGCAGAGCTGCCCCTCAGGAGTGAGGCCTGGGCATGGGGTGTAGGTGGCTGAGACCATGTGTGCGACAGATACCTGGCCCCTGGTATGCTGGGCCCCAAGCCAAGAGTCAGCAGCAAGATGACTGTAAAAGTTAAATCTATTTATTTCAAGAAAGGACAAGGAACGTGGACTTGGACATTTTATATGAAAACAGACAAACAAAAAATAGGACCAAATAGTTCATCACATTCATCTCAACATTGAAGTTTCAAGGCACCTACAAGAAGGAGGCCGAGGGTGGTTCTCAGTGCACTTTGGTTTGTGTTGTCGTCATGGTGGGTGTTTATGTGTTTCGTTTTCCAAAGACCCCTATCTAGTGGTGAGGTTGGGAGTGAGGCAGGTGGGCCTGGAGCCAGGCCGGGTCGGCCAGCTGGGTCTCGGACGGCAGCAGGCAGCAGTGGGAGAGGTCCCATCCCTCAGACCCCCGAGATTGCTTTGCCCTTCAGAGAAAAAGGAAAAAAGACAAGGAGCATGCGGCCGAGTGGCCCCATGGGGCTGATTCTACAGGTGAGGAAGGGCAGGGGCTCAGGGGAAGGTGGTGGTGCCAGGGCGGGGGCCCCTCAGATGGCGGAAGGGACCTTGATCATAGGCTTGCGAGAGACGGGGCCTGTGCTCCTCGTGACATCGGCTGGCCGAGCATCCCGCCTTCTGTAGCAAAGGGACCCACCCCTTCCCCAGGGTCTGGCTGAGGACCCCTCCCAGGCTTCCTCCTCCTCAGCTCACCGGGAACGGATTGTACTGAACAAAGCACCTGTGACTCCAGTGCTTCACAATACCAAACGCGATACAAACAACCTCCACCGTCAGGAAAGGCTGCTGCTGTTGGTGGCTCTTAAAAAACATTCACTCTGCTTATGTGTGGAGTTTCTTTGAGTTTATACTTTTTCCCAGTGCCTCCCCGTTCACACCTGCCTGGCGACACTCATATTTAGCAGGCGTCGGCTTTAGCCTGCAGAATCACACAACTGCACCCCGTCTCTGGCTCGCCTGTGTTCACAGCCTGTAGCCTCTCCCAACCTTCACCACCACCTCTCTCTCCACTTCTCTCCCTCTCGGATGACAAACCTCAAATGCTGGGCTGTCCCGATTGCTCCCCATGGCTCTCAGCACCTCTGTGAGCTGGAAGGCACCAGGGTCCTCTGTCCAAAGAAACCCCCCACACTGCAGCCTGGCGCCGGGCCCTGGATGCTGGGTGGGCTTCTTCGTGTGGCCGCGGGCCTGTTGGCAGGTGATGTGTTGGGTGGGGTGAAAAAAGCTAAGTCTAGTTTCAGGGTTTTGCGTCTTCCACTGGGGTACCCAGAACCTTTCAAAAACCAGACCTGACAGAGGTGGGTGGTCTCTGGGACACTCTGCAAGCCTGTCCTCTGAACAGGACAGGTGAGAGGTACCCTGGACCGCCCAGCTCCAGGGAGATGAGTGTGTGGCAGCTCGTGTCCACCGTGCTTTGATTGTCGGTTCATGTTGCATTTGTTTTTCTCTGTCTTGAGAAGAAAGCCTGGTTAGTTCCTCTAGGTGGGTGGCTCCGGGTGTGGGGACTCTTGACGGGAGGGTCAGACAAGGCAGGACACTCAGTTCTCTGACCTCTTTGTCGCCCATCTGAGGCTTTGCTTGGAGAGGGGAAACTGAGTCCCCCAGGCCAGCCACTGGATCTCGCCGAGTGGCTGGATTTCCCCATCAAGCTCACAGCTGGTGATCGGTGGGTCCAAGGGAGAGAGAGCCAAGTGAGATGCTTCAGAGAGGAAGCGCTGTGAGGAGCCCCTCCCCGGGCCAGGCTGCCAGCGGAGCAGGTGCAGGACGGGAGGAAGGCCGTTGACAACACCTGCCTGGGCCCTTTGCACTGAGCCCGCAGGGGCAGACAGCCAGCAGGGAGGATAAGGAAGCGAGAGGAGGGCTGGAGAAGAGAGGATTGTGCACCCGTGTGCCAAGTGCTGTGCTGGGCTCGGTGACCCGGGGACCTGTCATCTTGCCCCAAGAGGCTGTCCATCCTGATAGCTGTAGAAGAGATTTAGGGGAAGTGACAGCGAAGACCTTCCTGCAAGGGCTCTCCAGGTTCAGCCTTTTGGGCTTTCAGGTGTGGAGGGCAGTGTTGGTGGGTGTGGGAAGGACAGGAGCCAGAGCACCCTGGTGGCCCTGGTGCCCACAGAGCCTCAAGGGCTGGCTTTGCTAGGAAGTAGCGTCCAGGTGAGCCCCCCACAGGGCACCCTGTGCCTTCAGTTTGCCCACATTGCCTTCCTTGCATAAGCCGGGCACTTCAATAACAAGGGGTAAAGGGGGGTGACTGTGGTCCAGGGGCGAGCAGGGCAGGAGCTGCGCCAGGCTGAAGATCCGCCCTGTGCGTGATGGGAAAAAAGACACTTTGCCCCTATGGCCTCGGGGGTCCGAGCATACCTGCAAATCCCATTTATGGTGAGAAAGTGGGCCCGATCCAAGCGATAATGGAATTTACAAAACCAGAGAAAAACAATGTATTAAAAATGCAAAGGGAGAAGGGAAAGTAGAGGGAGGAGGAATCAAGAGCCTGGGGAATCTTCCTTTGAGTGTTTTTAAAGAAGCAAATGTGGATTTTTCAGGCAAGTACTTGGAACATTTCAAAAGAAATGGCAAATGCTTAAAAAGGCAGAGTGAACAGTGCCCCAGGCAGCCATCAACCTGGCTGGGACGGATGCATTGAGCTGCCAGCATCAAGTGTGTTGAATTGGGAAAAAGGCTGGTGGGACGACGGAGCAGGGTGGGCAGGGGCCCTGGAACCTACAGCAGGTCCAGGAGGCAGCCGGGGACCCAGAGCCCCAGGCCCTGGAGGTGTCCCCCTAGTGGCCTCTGGCAAGCCAGCCCAAGTCCATGTCTGGACTCCGGGATGGAGCGGTACATGCGTGCACTTCGCTCTCCATGCCTTGTGGACATTGAGGATGGGAATTTTGCAGCACCTCTGGTGGCACAAGCAGCAGTTTGATAAGGCTGGTTGGCCTGGCTGTGGGACGGCCCTAACCTGGGATTTTCAGGGGACACGGGTCATTTGGAGCAGCACAGTGACCATCTCTTGATATCTTTCTTTTATAGGGTCCTGGGGAATGATAAAGGGTGGGAACCTGGATCTTCTAATCAAAGAACCAGGTCTTGGCTTCTGCTGGAAAATATCTGCCCTATCCCTATCAAGTGCTTGAATGCTCCTAGTGACAGAAAGCTCATTGTCTGATTCCTTTTCTGGGCCAGAGTTTCTCTTTCCTGACCTTCAGTTTTCCCTTCACAGTTGACCCCCTCCCTCTTTGACTGACGGCAGGGAATGGATCAGAGACAGACTGACCCTGGAACAGAAAGGAAGCAGAAAAGCTCATGGCTCTAGAGTCCTGCTCTAAGTGACTAGACCGGCCACTTCCCCTCACTTTTGACCCTTGAAGGCAGATGGAATCTGGAGGGCAACAATAGGGTCTCTGCTGGGGGCTGGGGGCTGAATGACCTGTGTGGACCAGTAACCTGCCCTGTCCCGGAGTCCCAAGCACAAGCCCCTCGCTCGAGGCAGAACTGTTCTCCCCAAGGGCAGTGTGCTCGCATCAGGCCCAGTGTATCCCGAGTGCTCTGGCCTGTGTGGTGTCAGCCCTCACAGACCAGCTACCCTGGGAGCTGCAAAAGGGCAGCCCCTGAGCCAGGCCTGGAAAATCTGTGTGCTTTGTACACGGCCACTGGGGGCAGGTTCATAAAACTTGAAATATCCCCCTTTCCCTTCACTTCCAAGGAGTTTAATCTCTCCTAATCAATTTAGCAGACTCGCTTGGTTGTAAACGGTAATGATTTGCATTTTTGAGCCTTTTTATCCCTCCTTAGGAAAAAAGATGTCTCCTCTGTCTGCATTCTGGAAGGGCTGCGAATTGCTTGTTAGCGCCCAACCCGGCGCCAGTCCAGCCCCAGGCGTTTGCCGCCCATCACCTGCGCTGATTTGCGTGCAGGAGGGGATGTTGCCCGGGCCCTGGCCCTAAGAGGAGGTCTGGTCCTTGGGGGGCGCAGGCCCCCCTCCCAGCAGATGCCCACAGCTCCGTCTCTCCCTGCCCGCTGCGTCCAAGTTTCCTGGTACTTTTCATAAGCACGCGCTTCAGAGGCCCCGTCCTCCTCCCTGGTGCGTTCAGCAGGTTGCAGTTTTCTGGAGTCGAGAGGACTAGCTTTGGGACTTGAGCTGCCATTGTCAGGGGTGGTAGTGTCCTCCCCTCGCTCCCTGGCTCCCAGGATGAAGGAGGGAGGCTCAGATGCAGTCCCGGGCATGCTGCCAGCCCCTTCTTCAGGCCCCAGTCAGCCCGCTCAGATCCCACAGGGATCCCTCACCTGTCCTGTCCCTCTGTCACCTGCGTTGGACCAACTAGAATGTTCCAGAATCAGTAGAGGGAGGAGCCCCGACTTGGCCTCTGGAGCACCCAGCTTTTCTGGGTAAAGCTAAACCCTGCGTCAGCCCACCCCTACTTTACAGAAGGGTGAACAGAGACCATGGATTCGCAAAACGCGCTTTTCCTGCATTCGTCTGGGAACGCTCCGTGGCCCTTCTTCACTCTCTGCCTGGCCTCAGCCTCTCCTTGGTGGGGCTGGTGAGCCTCCCTGTACCTCTCAAGGGGGGAGGGAGAGGAGGCACAAGGCAGGCATGGCCTTTAGGGAAAGCCTGGTCCCCCTCTGCCACTGCCATCTTCCCAGCTGCTGTCACCTCCCCTGGTAGCATCACCCAGAGTGGGAAGAAGCCAGTGTCCCAGTTCCTGCCCCCAAACCCAGCATCCCGGCCTGGGTGGGAGGCCCCCTAGTCAGCCACTGGGCGCCATGTTACCATGGAGGCGGTCCAGAAAGCTGGAGCCAATTTACAGGAGAAGATGGAGGCTTCCGCGGGAGGCCACAGGAAGCGGGAAGGAGAAAAGGGAAGAAAAGAAGCTTTTGATGCACATCATGTCTGTGGAATTGAGTATGACTAATTAATAGATTTTATTCTTAGTAATCTCTTAAGCATTCCATACATTGGGCCCCACGCCTGAGCTGAGCTTACAAGAGGCCTCATTCGCAAAATGCAAATGACTCGCCTGGCCCTGCCGCCTTCCCTCCTTCCTTGCTTTCTCTTTCCTTTTTTTTTTTTTCAAGAGGAAATTTAAAGGAAAATTGCCATGTAATAGAAAAGAGATCCCAATCACTACATCTAATTACCACGAAGGGTAAACCACTTAACCAAAGACCTATCATGGGCTTTAAAAAAACAACAACTTTAAATCTGCCTTAAATGCTGCAAAATACGCTCATCAACGCTGAGGCCAACGAGGTTGTTCTGACTAGTTAGAGGCTGCAAGGGTCAGGATGGCCACCCACAAAAGGGAGATTCTTGACAGAAGTGGTGGCCCAGGCCCTGGACTTGTCCTCGTGGGCCCTGTGCCCTCACACGAGTCCAGGGGTGGGGGAGGCTGGGTACCCTGAAACATCACCTTCCTCCTTGTGTTCTGGGGCCAGCTCGGAGGAGTTGGGCCAGGAGGGGACGGGGTTTCAGAGTGGACCTGACTTTAGGCCCACTTCTTGGCTTGGCAGGGATGTAGAGATCGCAGACATTTGGGAGCCTGCTCTCAGAAAGGATGCTGGGAAGATGTCGGGATGCTTAGGGAAGAAAAGGTGAGAGCAGGTCCGGGACCCTAGCTGGGCTGAGTTTCCACTGTCTTCTGTGCCTACATGGGTGGGACGATGCCTGTGGTGAGGTGGGCAGGGCTTGGCTCTGTAACCCCTTGTGAGCCCTGCCTGAGCTCAGTTAGTGCAAGAGCCGGGAGCAGGTGACCCACGGTGTCCTCAGGCCCAGCCAGGCCTGGGCCTGCTTTGTGCTCTGGGGGAGGCAAGTTCATCGCTAGGCCTGGTCTTGGAGGGCTCTGTTGGCAAGGCCCTCCCCCACAGCCCTCACTGCACTGGGCCACCTGCTGTTCCTCAAATGCCTTCTTAGCCTGGAAGGGGATGATCTGACCTCTGCCTGTCATGGAGAAAGGAGGATCTATAGTGAGATGGGGAACTGAGCATGTTGGCAGTGGGGACTTTGGGGCTAGTAGTGGAGTGGCCAGGGACTGATTTTCCTGGGACACTGGCAGAAGGCAGGAGTGGTGCCTTGAGGGAGGGGACCTCATTTCAGAAGCAGCAGAGACCTTGGACTTCTGTCCCCCGGCCAAGGCTCCACACCCTGGTGCACCCTCTCCTCCTTCCTGAGCTGCGGGGGAACGGGCCTGTGTCTGGGGCCACTGCAGGCCAAAGGGAGGGCCGTCTTTATACAGACGTGAAATTAAGGCTTGGAAAAATTTCTCTCCTGATCTCACTGTACAAGAAAATGATTTAAGTGGGAAAAGGGAAAAAAAGGCTTGTTTTAGAATGAAATATGTCCATGCCCCTCGGCCTCTCCCTGGGGCTCGAGAGTTGGGAGTCCCTCTGGCCAGGCCATGGAGAGCCCGTGACTCTTCTCCACATCTCTCATGCAGCTGTTGTGTCCATTTCTTTCAAACCCCCCCATTCACTGAAGGTTGCCAGTTGCATCTTTTCATATCCGCTGGGTGGCCAGCCCCTGGGCCTGTCATGGCAGCCCTGTGACTGCTGTTCAGTCTCGTCCTCCCGCCTTTGGCTTTTGTCAAAGCAGTTGAGGCCTTTTGAAAAACACTGCCGCCAGGATTTGGACTCCTCATCCTCCCTGCCCTCAGGCCAGCGTCTCTCCTTTGACATTGCTCTTCCTCGGTGCAGGACAGGTGGCATGTTGATGGATGGTGACCTGAGTTCCCCGAGTGCTGGGACACAGGAGATACCCGAACCCCAGGCACCACTCCTCTCTTCTTTCCAGATTTGCTGTCATTATTTCATCATCGTTTTAATCTCATGGCTCACCACACTGCACTGTCAGTTGATAAATGATGGCAACGTTGATTCCAGAGGGAGGAAATAAAATCTTAACTCTTCTGAGGGCCCCGGTCAGTACCCTTTTGGAGGCTGGCATGTTTAGAGGGCGATCTGGGCTTCCATCTCCAGACCCACCCAGGGGTGGGCACGGCTGAGTGGTCTGTATTTTGGGGGTGCTAGCTCCCAGGGCTTTTCTCAGAATTTTCATGTCTCTTTCTGCACTTTAAGCAGCCATGGAAACCATTAGGTCTAATCAGCTGATAAAAAAAAACAAAAACAAAACCCAAAACCCAACCCTGTGCCAAATACCTGTCCCAAGAGGCAGCACAGAGCAAAGAGAAAGTCGCTACTGAGTGACTGCATGTGGGGGAGGGTGGGGAGATGAGGACACTGGCCATCAAAGCAAGTTTCTCTATATCAGAAAGGAGTGTGGCCCAGCTCTGGCCAACCTGAGAAAGGATCAAACTGAAAGCACCCCTTGCCCAGGGTCCCCCCAGCCACCTGTCCAGGACAGACACACCTCCACCTTTAAGAACAGCATTGTCCCCACCCCACTCCCATCCCCAACACACTATGTCTACTTACTCAGTGATTGCTAGGAGAAAACAACGTTTTCGCAACTCTACTGTCTCAGGAAATTGTGTGAACTGACTGACCCAAGAGGTACTGTAAGGACCATCTGTGTGGCTCTATCTACCGGTCTGTATTTAGAGACACGACATAGACAGACAGTAGATAGATGCATCTCCAAGTGGCCGGGAAAGCCACAGCTTCCATGGGGCTTCCACAGAGTATGGTGCATGGAATTGAAGAGGGTCTCAGTATGGGGAAAAGAATGTTTGTTTTTTAATTGGCTATATTATTGTTCAAAGACTGCAGTGAAAGACGTAATATTTCTGAAAATCTGGAAGGGAAATGGTATGGAAAGAACCAGGGAAGAGATTTCAGGACAATATCTCCATAGCAAAAGATCTTTTCTTCCCCCTCTCCTTTGTGAGGAGCCTGAAAATCTTCTGTCACGTCTTTGCCAGCGAGCAGGCGGCAGTGAGAGCTGCGTGGGGGCTTCACGTATCAGCTGCTTCTCTCTGACGGTCCTTTTATGACGGCCCTGAACAGAGCGCGAGGCGTACACAGACATTGTACAGGTAGTAAGTATCTTTCCAGTTCAGGAGAAAAAAAGCCCGACCCAACCCTTCCTTCGTTATTATTTTTAGTTCTTCCCTCCCCAACTGGCATAATTTGGTATAAATTATGTCTTCAGCAACGTCAAATACCCCTCCTGCCTTCTATTCTTTAAAAAAAATTTTTTTCACTGTTGTGTTCTAGAAAATTGTCAACCCTCCCCAAACTGCTTTTTGCTGGGAATGTCATCGTGGAGTTTCTTTTCCTTGCTCTGTTGGGTGGCAGCAGGCTGGGCAAAGCCATAGGGTTGCCACATCAGGAGGAAGCGGAAGCAGGGGCGGGCATACCAGGCCCATCATGTGTAGGAATAGTCTATGTCGGGGATGCCGCCATCGCGGTAGCCCCGGGTGGTGCCGTAGCCGATGGTGTGTGTGCCCTTGCAGAGGCTGCTGCCGTTGGAGGGGAAGATGGTGTGGACCACGTACTCCTCTTTGGCGCCGTAAGGGTTAATGGGCAGCATTTGCAGCCCCGGGCCTCGGATTTCCAGGATGGAATTATCCTTTTTGGTCCCCGACTCCATATAGTCATCCTTTTTCCGACTGCCCCGGTTATAAGCCCGCTCCCGGGTCAGCAGCTCGCTGGCTCGGTGCACATACCAGCAGATGGCCCCCAGGACCAGGAAGAGGAAGACGAGGGCCACGGCACCACCGATGATGCCTGCCAGGGGCAGGCCGGCCATGGGGTTGGCATTCTGCTCCTGGTTGAGCGTGGTGGTGGGGCCATAGCTGTCTGCTGTCTCCGCCTTGGCACACACGGGTGTCTCGTCAGCCATGTAGGTATTGCCAGTCTCCATGGTGACCATGCAGATGATATAGGTGGACTTGGGCTCCAGGGCCGTCAGCAGGTACTCTGTCTTGTCCCCTTGCACCAGGGTCTCTGTGATGGAGCCCACGGCCGGGCTGTGGCCCAGGCGCAGCCAGCTAAGCCGGAAGGAGGAGGCAGGGAGTGTGGCCTTCCATGTGATGTGGATGGAGTCTGCCGTCAGGGGCTTCACGTGGATAACCAGGGTCTTGGCGCCATCACCCGTGGCCATGGGGTAGTCAAGGTTGGAGTCAGGGAGGCGCAGCCCTGGCCTCTTGGCCTTGAGGGTGAAGAGTGAACCCTGGGGTGTGGTGGCAGAGGCATGGTTGCCGGCCGTGGTCTTGGCGGCGGTGTTGGCCGCCCTGCCCTGCGACCCGGTGTCGAAGCACTCGTCCATCTCACTGGTGATGTCCTTGATGGCCATGCCCCGGACCTTCTCGGGGCCCTGGCACATGAGGCCTCGGACGTTGACTACGGCCGCCCTCGCCTTCACCCAGTCCCGCAGCCACACGAGGTTACAACCACAGAACCAGGGGTTGTTCCGCAGCAGCAGCTGGGCCAGGTTCTCCAGGTCATCGAACAGGCCGCGGGGCAGCGTGGTGAGGTTGTTGTTGGACAGGTCCAGGCGCTCCAGCTCATGCATCTTGGCCAGCGTGTTGTAGGGGATGTGGCTGATGGCGTTGTCCTGCAGATAGAGCTTTTGCAGGTGGGCGCTGGGCAGGTTGAGGGGCGGGGCGGCCAGTGAATTGCGCACCAGCGAGAGCTCGGTGAGGTTGTGCAGGCGGCTGAAGGTGTCGTCGGCAATGCGCGGGTTTGCCAGCAGGTTGCCGTCCAGCACCAGGCGCCTCAGGCTGTCCAGGCCCTTGAAGGCGTGCAGTGGGATGGTGGAGATGCGGTTGTCATCCAGCCGCAGCTCCTCCAGCGTGCGGGGCAGGCCCGAGGGGATGCTGCTCAGGTGGTTCCGGCTGAGGAAGAGCAGCTTGAGCCGCCTGCTGTCGGCGAAGGCATCCTCCTCGATGCTGACGGTGGACACGGAGTTGTCATCCAGGTGCAGCTTCTCCAGCAGCGGGACGCGGGCCAGCGAGTCCCTGGCAATGGCCCGCACGTTGTTGTCTTGTAGGTGCAGCTCCCGCAGGGAGCGGGGCAGGTTGACAGGGAACTCGTCCAGGTCGTTCTCGTACAGGTAGATGACCTGCACGTTGACCTTGGTCTTGAGGTCCTGGGGGATGCCAGCATTGTTGATCTGGTTGTTCTGCAGATACAGGGTGGTGGCATCGTCAGGAATGTCGGCGGGGATGGAGGTGAGTCCCCGGTCGTTGCAGTAGATGAAGCCGTTGTCGCAGCGGCACACTGAAGGGCAGGTGGTGCTGTCGATGACCTCCGTCAGGAAGGCGATAAGCCCGTAGCAGAGGAACAGCCAGTCCCGCAGGTCCATGGTGGCCGTGGTCATCACAACGGTGGCTGTAACAGTGGCGGCAGGTGTGGTGGTGGTGGCGGCGGTGGGGTGTGCCACCACCATGGTGGATGGCTGGGGGAGTCGGGCCTCACCTGATTTGGGGCCTCAACACCTGCAAGGAGCACAAGACATGTGCGGTGAGAGTGATTCGCGGTGCCCCTGTCTGCCACCAAGGGGTTGCTGCAGTTGGGGGTCACAGGGCAAAGGTCAAGCCTCCAGGCGCACGCACCAAGGCCCTCTCTGTGCCAATTTTACATCACAGGTGATCACTCAGGCTGAGGTCGGTCTCTAAATCTCATCAGGTGCTGCCCATGACTTAGACGGACGCTGCGTGGCCCTCCAGGACCATGATTCTGCGCCTCGGGTGGGGTTAATTTAGTGAGAGCCACGCCGCAGTTTCCGTTTCTTCTTTTAAGATTTCACATTAAGCCAGTCTTTACAGCTAATGCTAAAAGTGGCTGGTTAATGTCAGTGGGTTGGACTTAGGATATATTTTACGGTTTCAGAGCCACCATTTCTCACTGGAACAGGGGACTCACATCCCTATCTGGCTCAGACCCAGGGTTTGAAGGGAAGGGTTGCTTATGGGAGGCCTGCGAGCTGAAAAGAAGTGGGGGGATCACTAGAACCTGCGAAAAAGAAGCTGCCAGCATCATCACTGGTGAGCAGTGGAGAGCGGGGAGCTTCATTGTCTGGTGTTAAAACATGTCCTGTTTGTCACTCGTGCATTTTATAGACAGAAGAAGGTGTCAACAGAACTGCTTTCTCGTGTATTTACAGAAATCTCTTTTTTTTTTTATCAAAGGTGCTCTCCCTAGCTCTCTATTCCGTGTTGTGTGGGAAATTATTCCACACCTTGCCTCTTTCTCAAATCATGAAACTTTCAGCTATTTTGAAAAATACGTGTATCTGTTTTCTTGCATTTTAAGAAATGAGACAAATAAAAGGAGGGAGGGGTCCATGCTCTGAGGGAATTGCCTGCAGGTGTAATTTCAGTTTTCACAAATAGAAAAATTGCAGCATAGATTTTTCTCATATTATTTTACTGTTCATAGTGGTAAAAAAATCAATTAAAGAGAAATGATCTTTCAACCTCAGTGGGGAAGGTGTCTTCATGCAGCCGGCAAAGTTCTGCTGTATAACTCTAGATTCACGAAGGCTTTCCAGTGTTGGGACACAATGGCCTCTTGGAGTCTGAGCCAAGGTCCCCGCCTGGAGGGCAGCCCTGGTGTGCAGAGCAGAATCGGGACTGCTTGCCAGAGGAGTCAATGGGGGCCTCACTCTCATGCCCGAGGGGCCAAGCATCTCCATTTCTCAACCATGTCAACCTTTCTTTCTTCTCTCTCTCTCCTCTCTCCCTCTCCCTCTCCCTCCCCAACTCTCTCCCTCTCTCCTCTCTCTCTCTCTCTCTCTCTCTCTCTCTCTCTCTCTCCTAGGACTGTTCCTCCCAATCTAGCAAAACTGCTCTTCACCCTTCAGGATGAGGCTTAAATGTCCCCTTCCTTTGCTAGGTTTCCTGATGCCAGACAGAGCTTCCTTTTGCTCCGTCCATCCACCCACTCACCTGTCCATCCAGCCATCTGCCATCCAGCCATCCTCCACTCACTCGTCCATCTAGCCATCCAACAGACCTTTATTGAGCGCCTGCCGTGAGCCAACTTATGCTCTAGCCACTTTGCATTCCATTCTCTTGGGACAGGAGTTCACACGATTACATAAAGACCCTGCCTAGAGCTTTATGAATACTTAGGTCATTTAGTCCTCCTGGCAAACATAAAGTCAGAACCCTTCTTATTCCCAATTAACAGATGAGAAAACTGAAGCTCGGAGATGCGAACTTACTCAAGACCACTGAGAGGCGGTGAGGAGGAACCTAGGCCAGAATCTTGACTTCCAGGCTCACAATGCTCGCCACATGTCTGTGGGCTGCAGGTCGCACTGTTTGGTGACTGGTATTTTAATGTCCCTGTGCCTGTACATTTCCTGTACAAATGTACAATGTCCCTGTACATTTCCAGTGCCAGAGGGTGGGGACCATGGGTCGTGTTGGCCTGGTGTGGCTTGGCATCAGTGACCACCCAAGCACAGAAGGAACTGGGAAAGCGGGAGCACCCGCTTGCTCCCACACTCACGTTCCGTTTGCATTTGCAGGGGCCTTGCCCAGCCCGAAACACCAAGGTCTTCTAAAGAGTGCAGGCTTTGCTCATGGCTAACGCCCTAACCTTGCTCAGGGCCTGTTTGCAGCACAAAGCTTTGTCCATGAGGTAGACCCAAGGCAGGTCGGGGGCTGTCCAAGGATACCTGGCTAGAGGCAAGTGAGGGCCAGAGGGAAGGGTTTTTGGGTCTGCGCCTGGACCCAGAAGGGGAAACCAGGGGAAGGGGGCTGATGAGGCTGAGCCCAACACTCTGGGTCCCTGAAGCCAGCTCAAGCCCCCTCCCACCAGCACACGCTGGCCTGAGGGGCTGAGGACATTTGCCTGCTGCCTCGGAGCCCAGGCCAGGGGTCCTGACCCCATTCATACCCGTCCCTCGGAATGTGGAGTTGGTCTTTGCTTCCTGCACACTAAGTTCCCGGCTCTCTGTGGATTGGGGTGTCCTCTTTGTTTCCCTGACCAGGCCCCCTGGCCGTTCCTCTCTGTTCATCTCCCATCCAGAGCCTTGCACCATACTAGCCGGGCTAGCCCCTCCCTGCCCTCAGTGGCATCGAGAGTCACCTTGTAAGATCCAGGTGGAATGTGAGCATTCCAGGCTGCCTGGTCTTTATCTGACCACTGACTCCCCCACCTCTCATTATATGTGAGATTGGGAAGGGCAGACAGGCTCGAAGCAGGGGATGGTCGCGCAGACCTGGGTGTGCTGGCCTTCAGAGGACAGGAATGAACCCAGGTATGAGGGGGACCCCTCCAGCCAGGCCTCACCCACCACCCCCTTCACAGGTACATGTTTGAACCTGTGCCCGCCTGTCACGTAGACACAGGCCCTCCGTCCCATTTTACAGCTGAGCAGTCTATGGCTCAGAGAGGTGAGGGGCCTGTCCAGTCACAGCTAGCCCAGGTATCCAGCTGCACATCTCTCTGCCCCTTCCTCTGCACAGAGTCAGAACCACAAAGGTTATAGAGCCTGGAGGTCCTGTCTTATGAGCAGAGAGTCAGGGCCAGGGCAGGTGCTGGACAGAAAGGCGCAGGCCTGCCCAAAGGGGTCAAGTCCAAGCCCAGGAGAGCCTCTGCCTGCACCTGCAGCAAAAGGCCAGAGGCACACCCTCCCGGGTCTGTCAACACTGAGTCCTGGCACTAAGACGTGGGTGGCCCCTGAGCTCAGCCTTTCTGGGCCAGTGCCCTGAGCAGGGGGCAGACTTGTTAAGGCCAAAGGCAAGGCCAGCCACTGCCTTCTCTGGCATGGACGTCAGCTCCCGGTGCCCGCTCAGCTCACGGCCACAGCCCTCAGCTTCTAGAGGCCCTGGCATCATAATAGAGTGTAAATTGCACCTTTCAGAGATGCCTGATGGATAACCAAGAAGCACTTGGGAGGCAGGGACCCAAGGCCTTTCCGTTCCTCTGTCTGTGGGTCTCATCCATCTTGGCTCAAGTCTCCCCTGCCGCCCCTTCCTCAAGGCCGCCAATGCTGAGCCCTCTGGCTCCGGAAAAGCAAGGCGGGGCCTGGGCTGGGGAGGAAGGAGCCCATTAATTGCCCGGGTGCCAGGCAGCTGTTTTATTCTCTTGTTGTGTGTTTGATGGTTTATGTGGCTGTCAAATTAAACCTGGTAAATTGCCCGTCTTTTACAGGATCACTTGTTGCACGGATCCTACAGACTTCAGCATGGTGTCAGCTCCATGGTGACCCACCAGCTCCATGACTGACAGCAGGACCCTTGGTGTGCCATGGGGGAGTGGGGGTGGGGAGCAGTGAGATGGCTCAGATTGGAGGTATCCCGACCCCCGTTAGCCGAGGGGGTACCTGGGGCATCATTCTTGGCATTCTTCATTAGTCGCCAGCTCCCGCCATCTTACAGGCCAGAGAAACCTGGGTTTGAGTCCTGCCTCTGCCACTTCCAGGCTGTGTGATCTTGAGCAAGTTTCTTGCCCTTTCTGAGCTTCAGTTTCCCCATCTACAAATGTGGTCACAGTAATTCCCCTTACAGAGGAACTTGCTACTTAGGATTCAATGAAATAATATGTGTGAAGTACCCCTTTTTAAGTGCAACCTGTATGTAACATATGCGTGAGGTTTAAAAGCTACTGTAATTCTCCAACTTCTCTAGGCACATTGGTCTAGCTTCCGTGTTACCTGCTTGCCTCTTTCCCCTGTTCCCCATGGCCCTTTCTTCACTCCCCTGCCCTTGCTGTGCCTCCAGGGTAGACTGGGAGCCTGTAGGCCCTGCTGCTTCCTGGCAGGACTCCTTGTCCATGGCTGTGATGCTGGGTCCTCCCCACCTCACACTGTGCATCCCCTCCCCCTAAGCTAGGGTGGAAGCACTGACCCTACATCTGGGCCACCAGCACCAGGCCCCTCCTTTGTGACCCTAGCCTGTTCCAGCCCCTCCCTCATCGGGGCATCGGGGCCCAGGGTGGGGATGTGAGTGGGTTGGGCCCCCTGGAACTCTGAGACATAGCCCACCCCTGGTTCCTGAGGCCCCACGTTCCCTAGTGCTCCCTCTGGGCCTTTGCACACGCTGTACCCACTCCTTGGACACCAACATACCCTCCCCTGTTTGGGCCTCACCAGGCCAGCTTCTACTCCTCCCCAGGCCTCAGCTTGGACGTCCCCTCCATGAAGCTTTCCCTGACCCTCCACAAGGCTGAGTCCATGCCTGGCTCTGCTCCCACACCCACTTGACTGGTGGTAGTAGGTGCTAAGTAACATCTATAAATATCTGCCAGCTGGATAGAGGCACCTCCCTGTTGGAGACCCTGGGCCTCTGGCGCTCTGCCCTGGTATCCTCCCCAGATCCCACTGAGCTGGGGCTGTCAGAGTGAGAGCAACATGCTGGGGGCTGGAAGCCACAGCCCTCAGGCCCTTCTAACCCTGCTACACAACTCCGCCCCCGGTCTGTCTACTGGTGCCATTGAGAACTTGTAATGCATGGGGGGTGGGGGTGGGGCTTCTTTTAAAACCTAAAGTTAATTATTTTTCTAATTTCATGCTGTATGCATTATGCATCAGCAGTTATCACTGGCAGTAATTGCAGGCAAGTATGCAAATCCACTGAACATGTACTTCGAGTTTACCTTCCTGCGTGGGCCGCCTGGGTGGTGCCTGGTGCCCAGATGTCCTGAACTTCAGAGAATTCAAATCACCTTAAAAACCAAGACTTTAAAATCAGGTCTTAGGAGGTTAATTATATTGATAATAGTGTTCAACATTAAACTGTTCAGGGCCAGGAGGAGATGGGGGGGCATGAGAGGAGACACGTGTAATTTTGTGTCTTTCTCTCCACGTATTATTTAATAAGATGTTCCTGCACCTGATATTTCCGTTAGTCTGTGTGCCATTTTTAGTAAAGCTGCCTAGGCTGAGGCTTAATTCTTGTTGGGAAGGAGAAAGGAGAGGCTGGGGAGTTTCAGAAGGTAGGAGACAGGCCTGAGGATCTTTGTTCTGGGGGCTCGGAGGAAAAAGGGCACTGTTTGCTGGGCTGGTGACAGCTCCATAGAACAGGGCAGGCAGGGGTCCCCAAGATCGGTGCTGCTGGGCTCCTGGCAGCCAGGGGCCGAGAGAGCAGGGTGACCTGGAAAGACTGGGCATGGAAATGCGTACTTATTTTTTCATTTTATTGTTTTTAGCTGAGCCATCCTGCCACCTGTTGGCAGCTCAGCCGCAGCTCAGCTCGGGCCGGGACTCGAACCGCTGTTGCTCAGAGCTCAAACTCTTGAGCGAGCTCTTAACCAACTGAGCCACTCGGCCGGCCCTTGGAAATACATACCTATAATGAAGCACAGGCTTGGAGCTGGGTGGGGGTGGGGCCACCTGATGCTGGGTGGCATCCTCCACAAGCAGGCCCTGCTCCTGGGGAAAAACCCCCTATTTATTTATCACACGTCAACTGTCCAGCCCTTCCCTCTAGACTGTAAAGTCCTGTGAGTCACAATATGTTCTATCTTGTTGATGGGCCCAGCATGGAGCCTGGCCCAGGAGGTACTCATAAACATCTGTTTTATGAATGAATGAATGAATGAATGAATGAATGAATGAATGGGGACGCCAAGAGGGAGGCTCCCGAATCTGAAACTCAGGACTGGACATCAGGAGAAAAGAGGGAAGGTGTCCTTCCTTCAACCCTACCCTGGAGGTAACAGTAAGCCTGGTGCCCTCACCATGGCGGCCCAGAGAGGCAAAGGGACTGGTGTGAATTACAGAGCGTGTGCTGCAGGAGCTGGACACAAACCCAGACCTGGGGCTCGCTGTCCAGTGCTCTTACCTGATCCTCTCAGCTGCCCAGGAGGGAGCAAAGCCAGGGAGGACCCCTGCTGTCTTCACCCATCTCCTCTGATATGGGGTGGCCAACCCTGCACGGCCCAACTGCAGGCCCGCCTCAAGTTGTCAGAGGCTGGCCCCACTTTCTTAGAGATGTCCCTTCCCTCCCGCCCCCACAGAAATGCACAGGGTGGAACCTGCACAGGGTCCTGGTATCATAGAGGGAGAGGATCTCAGAGATTGTCTCCTTTTCATAAAGGAGGGAAAAAAATCAAGGCCCAGAGCAGGGAAGGACAGGTCCAGGGCATAGAGAACTCCCAGCAGGCACAGACAGCCCTCTCCCTGCCCACCTCCTCTGGCCTTGGCACTGAACTCTCAAACCCTTTCCTGAGGTTGGCATGGGAAGTGATGGACAGTGTCCGATTGAAGCAGGTCTTGTGGGGGCTGGGCTGTCTCCCCCACCAGTGGGTCTGCAGCCCCTCTGACCCTATGGGATCAGGTCCCATGTAGCTGCCCAGCCAGAGTGCCTGCTGTATGCTGGGCCCTTCACAAACTCTTGTCCTTTCCAGCTGGCCACTGCCCTGTGGAGCCTGTGACCCCAGGGCACAGAGGGGAGCACACTCAGGGTGGGGAAGGGACGTGCCCAAGGTCACACCTCTCACAACTGGGGGGCCAGGGCGCCAACCCACATCTGACTGGCCCCACAGCCCAATTCTGAGGCACAGCTGGCCACTGAGTAGATTTTCCATAAATGTTTCGGGTATAAGCCTGGGGACCATAACTGGCGACTCCCTCTGGCATGGCCTCAGTCCCAGGAATGACCATTTCAACCTCTTCTAGGGGCTTAGAGGAGAGTAAGGACAAGTAACAGGCAGGCGGAGAGGCTGACGGGCAGGGGCCCTGCTGCCAGGCTGGCACCTTTCTAATAAATAACGGCAAATAGCCCATCCGCAGGGCATCTTTCACGCCGGTGGCTAATAACACGCTATTAGTGCCCTGCAGACGCATCCATGCTGGGCCGCGCTGACGAACGTCCCAGCCCGGGTGCAGCCATAAATCAGCCCCCCTCCTGGGGAAGCGCACAGGGAAGTGTCATTTTCCATCTTGGTAATGAATTGGGGCTCCCCTGCCTGGCCCAGGGTACTGCCTCCACTCCCGGTTGCCTGGGATTTGTGTTTGGGGAGGCTCAAGCCTTCCCTCCGGGCTTCTGGGGAGCCCGAGAACTGGGCCTTGCCCCCAGGCAGGACCCTGCCCCTCACTGGGCCTAGCCCTGGCAGTTCCTTCAATGTTGACTAGGAGGGGGCACTCACTGCCTGCCGTGTGACCTTAGGGCACTCCCTGCCCTTCTCTGGGCAATAAAAGGGCTGACCTGGAAGCCAGAACAGATGATGCCCAAGGCTGACAGGAGCAGGGCCTTGGATGGTGGCTTTGGATCAACCCTACTCTGAGTTCTCCTGGCCAGGGCTGAGGTCACCAAAGGTCCTGCCTCCCTAAGACCTCATTGCTGACCCCTTTAGGCATAACTTCAAGTGAGACCTTCCTCCAAGGACAACAGGAGCCTGCAGGATGGGTGGGGGTGCAGCAGTTTACTCCGTGAAAGGCCACTCCCTTAAACTCTGGGACCATCCACCCTGGAGTATAGCCCAGAAGCATGGGGCCACCAGGTAGCAAATGACCCCTCCCCTGGCAAGCAGAAGCCTCTCGCTGCCTGAACTTCACGTGTGGAGATGGAGCTGCAGACCTGGGGATCTCCGTGAGGCCCCAGTGCCACCCAGCCCGGGAAGAGGGCAGGCCCAGCCGTCTCAAGCTATGTATGCCCTCTCTGGGCACAAGGAGCCCCTGGGCCTTCCTGGCCCCTGGAGCCCTTTCCCAGCCACCTTACCTCCTTCACTGCAGCCCTGGAGCCTGCTGGGTCTGGCTGAGGCCACTGCTCTGGATGCTGTGCTCAGGTCCAGGGGGGCCTGGACCGTGCTCACATTCCGGCTCGTGGCCCTGGCACTCTGGGTGCAGACCGCAGACCTGGGGTGCTGGGAGGCGCCGGGGATGCCCCGGGGTGCAGGTGGGAGACCCTGTGCTTGGCTCTGCTGGGCTCCTTGCAGTCAGACTTGGCTGTGTTTGTGGAGCAGCTTCCTCCTCGCCCCAGGCCGTGGGCACTGCTGGCCTCTGCCCCCAAGTGAGGGGCCTGCAGAGGCGCCCCCCTGCAGCCCCGGGACTTCTGTGCACGGCCCGAGTGCGTTCTGGGCCTCCGCTCCCCAGGCATGCCCTATGGCCTGGCGCCCATCCCGGGAGGCTGGCCGCTCGCTGCCCCCTTTGAACTTTCACCCTTTTGTCTGCTGGCCGCCACCCCCTCTTCCGAAAGGCTTCTGCGTGGCTTTTGCCCCCTTTTCTTTACCAAGTTTCTTTTTTTTTTTCTTTAATCCCTTTAAATCACTTGGCAGAATGGGCTGTGGTACAGAGAGTGTTCTTGTGTGACACAGCTGAGAGGGAGCTGCTCTCCAAAGAATCGGTATTCCTGCCACTCAGGCTATGTCTCCGGGGGGAACGGGGGGTCCATTACCCGCTGAGGAGTTCAGATGTTCACCGCGGGGCTGAGCTGCTGACATGCGCCGCCGAGCTGTCAGGCCCCACAGGCCCCTCTTTGGGAAGATGCTTGGGGTGGGGGTGGTAGGGGCTCAGTCCCGCTTGGCTGCTCCTGTTTGTAGAGAGGTTTTGTTGCCGGGGCGGGAAGGGGGAAGGCAGGTTATTCCTGCCTCAGCCCCTGGTCTTGTCTGTCCAAAAAGGAGTCCTTTTCCCCCACTGCCTGCCTCCTCACCTGTCAAAAACAATACAAGTGATTAAGCTCCTGGTTATCGGCAGCCAGGGCTGCAGCCCCTCTCCTCCTATTCCCTGGAACCTGCCTCTTGAACGCCACCTTCCCACGAGCTCGGAGGGGGCTGAGATTTCTCTCAGCCACCTTCTTTCTCTTTTCAAACCCAGATAACAAACAGCTGGCCATGCACAGCCCCCTTCCTCGCAGTGCCCTGCTTCTCCTTTTCCTGGGGGTGGGAGGACTGGGAACAGAAAAAGGAAGTTCTGAGAGCTCCTGGCCCTGCAGGGGCCGCCCGCCAGCCCAGAGCTGGCTCTGCTTCCCACAGCACCTGCTCCTCTTGCTAATGTCATTCAAAAGATCCAACTGGGCCACCGTGGCCTCGGCTTCCAGAACAAGCACTGCCTTTCCCCTCCATGGGGAGCAGGAGCATCAGGGAACCGGGGAAGTTGTGTCCCTCCCTCCCTCCTGTAACCCCAAGTCGGGTCAGCGCTCCACACCCACAGCTGCCGTCCCACAGAGACCCGGGGGGCAGGGCTGGCTGTTGACTGCCTAGAGCCCTCCGTTGCCTCTCATTAGTGCGGCAGGTTGAGGGCCCCGTGTCCCGGTGTCCGTATTCCCCCTGCAGGAGCCCCTCTTTGGAAAAGGGCTTTCATTACACATCTGAAAGTGTCAGCTCTGGTTTGAAATCGGATCCAGATGGGCTCAGCTGCATCTGGGCACTTTTCTTTGTAGGGCTGAAGGTGGCTGGTTTGAGAAATGCTTGTTGTCTGGGACTGTTCCAAAATCAAATCAAGGATTTTTAGGGTGCATGTTTTAATAAGGCCAGAACCCAGACTGGGGGCTCACGGCCCACTGGGTGCCCAGCCTGGTGGGGAGTGCATCCAGGAAGAGGGGCAGGTGGAGTGCAGGCTGAGGCCGATGCGGTTGACAGATAGGGGGAGGTCTTGGGATAAGCTTCCCCAGGGGCAGGGAGGTTTAAGAACCGGCAAGCCCCAGGGGACATCAGTCCAGAATGGCCAGGGCCTGGTAAACAGTCGAGGTGTGGGCAGGCAGGTGGTGTACGGCCCCCTGAGAGGAGGCAGGGTGGGGGGTGGACAGCAGGGAGGATATGGACAGAGTCCCCACATGAGGGGTGATGCTGGGCTCCAGCATGGGCTCTTATTGCCATTACACCCGTGGAATTTCATCCAATTATAAATTGTAATTTCTCTATGAAAACGAGAGATGGAAAGAGTCCAATGAGGTCATCTGCCTCCCTGGCTGGGGCGAGGAAATTGTTTTATACCGCCGGGGGGTGGGGTCGGAGGCAGCAGTGTCCTCGGAGCCCAGAGGCTGCAGCCAGGCATGGCCGCTGGTCCCCCAAGACAGAGAGAGACCACCTGAGTTCTGCTTTCGAAATTATGATTGTAGGAAGGCAGCTTCATCCTGCTGGCATCAGGCCCTTCCCACAGCCCTCAGGCTCAGGGCAGCGCGCCTATGGCAGCCTCCAAGGCCTCACAAGGCCTGGCCCTGCCCGATCTACTGGCCTTGTATCCTGTCACTTCCCCAACACCCCGAGCTGGAGCCCACTGGGTCCTACCCCAAGCTGTTCCCCTCCTGCAAGAATGTATCCAACATCACTGCTCACCTCCTGTATTGGGTTGCCCTACTCCCTGTGTGTGTGGTCACACAAACCACGACAGCAGTGACAGTATCTTCAAAAGAACTATCTCCCTGGTTCAAGGAAGGGGCTGCATCTGCTTGACTGAGGCTGATCACTGAGACAGCACCTGGCTCAGTGCCGTCCACATAGTAGGTGCTTAAATGCACTCAGTGAACCCGCTCTGCTTCTTCATTTAGAAAACCAAGGGTCCAAGCGAGGCTCTGGCTAGTCCAGCTTTGTTCATCCTGGGTCTGCCTTCCCTGCTGCCCTGCTCCCCCTCCACTGCTGCCGCTGCCTTCCCTGTGGTTCTGCAAAGCCTCCTGGGAACCCCAGGCCCACTGCATGCCCCAGACCCCACTGAGGCTACTGGACTCCTCGAGTGTTTCTGCGTTGGGTGAGTGGCTGCCTCTCGGGCATCCACTAGAGTGTGTTTTTTATGCCAAGGTCACCCCGCTGGGCAGTGCTTGGAGGTGTGAGCTCTTTCCACATGTGGGTGCGTAATGATGACTGGTAGTAGCCTCCTGCACTCACTGGGTCCAGGAATGAATATGTAAATTCGCCCTCTTGGCAAACACCTACCATCAGAGCCATCGAGTCCCCGGTAGGCACGCGATTGGATCGAGTAAGCCAAAGCCACACAGTGCAAATGAAGGTAGTGGTGGCATGTGGACTTTCTATGTGGTTGGTCAAGCTGGCCAAGGACAAAATGAACATGTGGGGTCCCAAGGGCTCAGTAACCGGGGGCCCCTCTTTGGCCCCCGCCTCTCTGGCCAGCTTGTGGGCACTCTCCCCACAAGACAGCCTCTGCCCACTCCGACCTCACCTCGCCTTTTCCCGTTCCCACAGGCTCCAGGTCTGGCCTTTGTGTTTGGGTGCCAGAGAACCATTTTTTTGGGTCAACATAATAAAAGCTTCCATTTGTAACTGCTTGAGATGCTTACACGGTTTTACTTTTTGTTATAAATAACAACATCATAACCGTATTAAAAGAAATTTGAAAGGGGGGAAAGAAAGCCAAGTGCACAATCCCACATCTCTACACCGCTCTGCATTTGGGACAGATCTACCCAGACATATACGCCATTTACAAAGGGACAATGTGCTTTATCCTTTTCCAGGTCATTTCTGCTTTGCCATCTCCCCTGAGCCTTGGAACAACCCACCATGGCTGGCAGAGCAGGAAGGACCATCCCCACTGTGCAGGTGCAGTGACACTGAGAAAGGGGGGACTTATCCAAGGTTGTATGACCTACATGACAGCCAGAGCCTCGACTGCAGGCCCGTTCCCTTCTCCCTGCACATCGCCAAGTCTTAGCACAACAGAAACACACCGTCAACCAAACATAAGGTGGCCCCTGGGCCCACTGCACAGAGAAACCTTGGGTTTCTCCTGAGGCCCTCTGATGCAGTCATCCATCCATTCATTCCTCCTATCTCCCTCCATCCACCTCTCCATCCATCCATCTACCTGTCCATCTTTCCGTCCGTCTATCCATCTCTCCATTCATCTAAAGAAGAGCCCCTGTCCTTCAGGAGCCCACGGTCCAGTGGAGAGGCCACTGGTTTGCAAAGGGCCACAGTGTGAGACACACAGGGCATTATGGGAGCAAAAGGCCCAGGCTTGGGGACCGTATGGATCACAGGGGGCTTCCTGGAGAAGGTGACCCTGTGCTGTGGTTCAGGGGTCCTCCAGACTCCCATGTCGTGATAGTCACATGTGAGCTCAGTGGCAAGCTAGCATGGGGCAGGTGTGGCCGGTTTCCCCTGGACACCTGTCCATCTTCTAGAGCCACTGCCCCACCTTGGGACCTCAGAGCTCCCCTCGCAGTGGAAACGCTTCTCGTGTCAATTCCTAGCTGACTGAAAGATCACTCCTCACTGATATTATTTTCTATATTAGCAATTAGCTCTCCTGCTTCATTTCAACCTATGGCTCTTAGGACGGATTTTTATGTCTGTGTCATTAATCAGACGCCTGGGGTATGCTGCTGGAAACCTGGTGGGCTTTATGGCTGGTGACTTAGCCAAGTGGCATTTTAAATGAACACCACGCCCGCCCCCTCCCTAGGCAAAGAGGGCAGAGTTTAGATCATTGTAAGCCGGTCAAAGCTGGCGAGAGCTAGGAGACCCGGGGTTTTCTTTCATTTTAGACTTCCAGGCTGAGGTCAGCATCTGTATCTGACCTTTATAGATGAAAAGGCTCTTTGTGACTCAAACCTGTAGTTTGTTCGGTGGCTGCTGACTGCCTCCCACCAGGATGGCCATCCACAGGGCCTGTTCCTTCTCCCCCCCTGCAGTGCGTGGGTCACTCCTCTTGTGCTACCATGGACCTGAGGGCTGTCACAGCCATGTTCCCTCTCTCTGGGTGACAGAGGGCTGGGGGACAGGATAATAGGGAGAGCTTTTCCATTTGGGAATGTGGACTGTTCCTGTAACAGGGTCAGCACAGTAGGGAGTGGGGCAAGAAGGGCATTTCAGGCTGAGGGAACAGCGTATGCAAAGGCTCAGAGGTGGGAAGGTTTACTGAGGTGAGAAGGCTGGTGACCCAAAGCTCTGAGTTAGTGGAAGGCAGTGATATGAGCTTAAGTGAGAGATGGGATTCTGGCCTTGGAGGGAGTTTTGAATGCCTTGCTGAGGGGCCTGTCTTCATACTGAGGGCAGTGGGGAGCCAGCGAGGGTGCCGGGCAGAGAGGGGCATGACCAGGTCTGCAATTTAGAAAGATCACACTGGCTGCCATGTGGAGAATTGGAGGGTGCTGGGGTAGCTGGGAGGGGAGGCTAGGACAGTGTCCCCAGGAGCAGGGGTGGTGGCCTGGGCCGGGGGATAGGGAGCAGTGGGTTGAGGGGAAGGGGCTGACTCGGATGCCTCCCCAAAGACAAGCCTGGGGACTGAGTGGGTTCCCTCCCCTTTCTCTTCCTCACTGGAGGGTGGCTGAGTCCTCCTGTGAACACTACAGGTGTGGGTTCTATGTGCCATGGGCAGGGGCAGCCGGAAGTCCTCTGAGGGGGTGTGCTGGAGGTACCAGCTCCTCCCTTCTACATTGTGAGACTAGACGAGACGGCCCCACCCTGCCCCCTTCTCTCTCGCTCTGGCCCCCAGGCTTGGCACCACCGCAGCACAGCACCCACGTGGCAGGTGAGAAGGGAAGGAGGCGAGAGAGCCTGCATAACGCAGTGTGAACCCTTCAAGCCTCCATGCTGCTAATTAAACCGTTTCCTGACAAAACCCAGACTTTTGGGGATGGGTGTGCGAGCAAGTGTGTGAGCCAGTCTGTGGGTGGTTTCAGGAGCCCACGTTGCTGGGCCAATGAGCCTGGGCCACTGCCAGCACCCACCCTCAGAGACAGACCATTGGGAACCTGGGTGGGCAGTGCCCAGAGCAGAGAAGCCAACAGCTCCAGGGGCCCAGGGGGCAGCTCTTCTCGAACAGGGGGGAAACTGCGGGACTTCGGCCATGACAGGATGTCCCTCTTTCTCCCCCTCCCTACGTGTGTGGGTTGGAGCCAGGACCTGGGCAGCAAGGCTAGCTATATAGCCAGAGATGGCCTGGGAATTCACTCCCATCCCCTGGTGCTGGGCTGGCCGAGCAGCCCAGGGGCCAAATCTGCCTGGACTGTTGGCATCTGCCTACCCACTAGGCCCAGTAGCTCCTTCCCTGCGCTGGGGGGTCCGGAGGCTTGGCTCCACCAGTTTAGGGCACTGCCCCCACAGTGCAGCCAAGCAGTAGGGGATCTAGAAGGGCCGCTGAGTGGGCAAGGTCTCCCCTGGGCCGCTGAGAGACAGAAGAGCGCGCAGGCGCCTAAAGAGGCCTCCTGCGCCTGGCGTGCTCTCGAGCCTTTGACCTCTCCTCTCGGCAAGGGTGGGTGGCAAGAGAAACTCCAGAGCCTGGTGAGCTGCGAGAGTAGTGAGGGGGCAGGGCCAGCCAAGGGCAGCTGGCACCCAGCCTCTGGAGGGGACAGCCTTCGAGGCAGCTGCAGGTGGCCCTGCTGCTGAGAAGGAACACAGGCCATGTGGGGTCTCACAGCCCTCTCTCCACAGGCCTGCCCCGCAGCCCGCATGGATAGGGGGCAGCTTGCTCTTTGGCCCCTGCCAGCTGGTTCCCAGGAAGGAGGCCACCTGTTAGCCAGGCGCCACCCAGCAGGGCTGCTGTCACTCAGCTCCTGCACAAGAGGGCCTGTGTCTAGCCCAGGGAGGGGCCTCAGCAATGATGATTCTGGTCTAGCCACCAGTGAAGGCTAGACCTTTCTCAGGAAACGGGCCTGCTTTTGCCGGCAGAAAAGTGACTGTGCGTTCCTCACCCCTGAGCCCAGGTAGGCAGTGGGAGCCCGGAGGCGGAAGCCCTGGTCCCCTCCTGGCCACCCTGGCTCTGCGTGCTCTCCCACAGGGCCCTGATCATAGGGTGTCAGCTCCCCTCCACTGCCACCCCCTTCGCTCAGTCCACTCCCAGACTCAGATTCCTTCAGGAGCCCTATATCGTACAGACACAGGCAGGTGCCAGGGTCCAGTGTGTACCCTGGGGACCATCAGCATCCCCTCCAGACGCGTCCTCCTTAGACCTCTGCCACTGACCACAGTCAAAGCCATGAGCTGGGGATTCCAGGCCATGCACCTGCGTCCTCCAAGTTAGACACAGGTGCAACTGGGGGGAGCTGCCTTTTCTTCCAGTAGTGTCCACTTTCCTCCTGCCAGCTGTGCCAGCCTCTGGCACCCAGGGACAGTTGCCTTCTTGCCCAGCTCCCCAAGCTCTCTGGCTTCCTTACACCAGCACAAGCACATGCCAAGGGATTTTCGCCTCCGTGTTGGAAATCTCCCGTTCCCTCCCCTCCTTCCCGTAAACACGCTCTCCGGCCGGGAGTAGCACTGCACACCCAGGCCCCGTGGCCAGACTTGGTTAATGTTTACAGTGAGTGGCTCAGGAAGCTATTAGCTTCCTTTTCTTGTTGTTAATTGAAAGAGGAGAAAATGGTTGTAACACTTCAAAAGGACTTAAAGCGCAGCCTGAGAGACCCGCTGAATGGGGAGGAAGGGAAAAAAAGAGAGAGACTATTTTAAATAAATAAAGGAAGCCCACATCCCACGCAAGGGTGGACGGGTGCTCCTCTCTATCTTTGCAGACGCCTGGCTTTCCTCTGAGGGTTCCTCCTTGCCACTCATTGTGTATTTTTCTGTTCGTTTGGGAGCCTGCCTTAAGGAAACAAGGAGGGAAAAAAGGATGTATGGAGCACTTTTGTTAATAATGAGACTCTTTGAAGCTGTGGCTAGTGAGGCCCCTGGCACTTTCGCTCCTGGAGCTCACAGAACCTGGCTGTGCCTGGCAGCCAGCCGCAGGCCCAGGAGCTTCCCTGACCTGTGGCCACCAACACACGGGCACTCGCCTCCCAGGATGCAGGCCCAGACAGGGCGCTGGGCTAAAGCAATTCCCAGTTCCCTGACCTGGGTGTCGCCTCAAGGAACCACTTGGATTCAGTCCCCCCCATGGCCTCCAGGGACAGCCAAGAATGCAATCAATGGTCATGGTGGGGGCTGGGGGACTTTCTGAATCCTGCTAGACAAGGAGCTAGATGTCCAGCATTGCCAGGCCTCTGGCCTCTGCGGTTGGCCTCCCCAAGCCACTTTTCCTAGAGAAGTGATCCTTCCTGCTGCGTCTGGAGTCTGCCCCATGCTGTAAGGGACCAGCAGCTCTGCTAGTCTCACTGCAGTCAGATAGGACAGATTGGGTGACTCAAAAGGTCTTCACTCCGGAAGCCTGCCATTCAGTTCTGGCTGACAAGTGTCCCCTCCTCCAGGAAGCCCTCCCTGACCTTCCCTTGTTCCAAGCCTACTTTAGAATGTTCCTGGGACCCTGCTCTTTATCAGCCTGGACTTCTTGTGTCTGCAGAGTGAGGTGGCTGACTGAACCACACTGTTGCTGGACAGGCTGCATAAAGCAGAGACACACTGCACATCAAAGGAGATCTTCTCCACCCTGCCCCCTCCCTGCTTCTGCCCTGGTCAGATCAAACAAGAACCCTGTTCAGTCTGGACCCCACAAGATGCACAGCCACACTGCAGGGCGGGAGGCTCACGGGGGCGAGAAGTGGGCAGGGCAGTGATGGAGCAGGGGTGGGGCTGTTCAGGGAAGAGAGTGGTCCCCTGTCCTCGGTTTTCTGGACAGCTGACCCAGAAAAGGAAGACCGACCTGTCTGGGAGGCCCAGGAACTAGAAGGAGCAGGAGGGATGTACTGGGAAGAGTTCAGTTAAGGAGGAAATCTGTAACAGGCAGAGATGCCCGAAGGTGGGCTAGGCTGCCATTGCCAGGGGCGCCCAGGCCAGATGGGGACGGCCACTTGGCAGAGAGGTCAGATGAAGGTGAACACGTCAAGTGGGGCCTAGATGGCTCCCTTCCCATGGGCCTGCTCTTTCAGCCATGCTGTCACCTCCTCTGGCTAACCCACACTCAGCCTCCGTCCTCCTCCTCAGGGCTCCCCGACCCCCAGTTCTTAAGGGCAAGGCCTGTGTCAGCAGCAGTGACAACAACCATAGCTAACGTGATTGAGTTTTCAATGGCCCAGGCACACAGAGCTAAGCACTTGATGTGGATGATAATAATAATAATAATAATACAACAATAGCAGTAGCAACCCTGTATTCAGTCAGAGGCATCACCACGCAGAACCCACAGACACTATTACTGTCATTCAGTTTTCCACCTGAGGCAACAGAGCTATTCAGGATCTTGCCCAAGGTCACACATAGTGTGTCCACCGCAGAGCCCAAATGCAAACCCACTCTCGACCCGGCTATGTGCCCACAGCAGCGTCTCCTGGGTGGCCAGGGACTAGAGGGCTATGCTCAGACAGGTGGGAGGCTGGGGGCTAGAGCTCCCTCCATAGGTTCACAGTGCATATGAGGAAGTTCTGCTTCAAAGACACCAGTTTAACTCTGTTCGCTTCACTGGTTTCTTGTTAACCTCCCAGGATTTGCGTGTTCTTCAAAGTAGGCTTTGGGAGATGCCTCACGATGTTCATGAATCCACTTTACCAGTCTTTGGTAAGTGCCTGCTGTGTGCCGAGGCATGGCCCTGTGCAGGGCGACATGCAGTGGTGAGGAGAGGCGTGACCCTGCCCTTTGCATCCCAGCACCTAGCTCAGTGCCTGGCACACAGTAGGCACACACACCTTCAGCAAATGAGGGCCAAATGAGAGAGAGAATGGAGGAGGTAGATGAGCTGGACTAGGGCCGCAGGAGGCCACATGTCCTGGCCAGACACAGTGTCTGCCCTGAGCCGCCCCCATCTCCTCCTCCAGTCCTGGGCCTGGCCCTGATGCCTGGCCCTGGGCCACACCCGGCCTCAATCTTCCTATGGCATCGAGGCCCACCATGCCTCCTTGGTGGGTCAGGGCTCTCTGTCCCCACCCCAGGGCCCCCGCCAGGCACAGCAGCACCTCTTCCCTTCCCTTGAAGCTCTGTGGCTCTAGCCTTGACATTCCGATCACATCCCCCAGCCCTGCCTGGAATACTAATTCTCCCAAGATGAAACCATCTTGTTTAATTTTTTTTAAGAGCCAGGCGGAGAGAAAAGACAAGAAAAGGGGAGGCATCAGTGGGTGGAAGTTGGAGCCCTCCTCCAAGCTCTTTTCAGAGTCTCTCTGGGTGGTTGGCCTTTTTTTTTTCTTCTAAGGTTTTATTGGGGAATTGGGGGCGGGGAACAGCGTTGGGGAATCGGGGAAGGGGAACAGACAAGCCGCTGCCCCCTTGTTCTTCAGCTTAGTTGAGGATGTCGCTTCACTGGCCCAGGTTGGTTTATCATTGCGTTCTTCCCAGGTGAGGTAGATCGGTCACCAGCCACTGGATGGCCGCTCACGGCAGCTCTTGGCAGCTCACACCGGCTGCCGGCCGCTCACGCTGGCTGCTGGCCACACACGGTAGCTTATGGCAGCCCACTGCAGTAGGGGCTGCTGGCTATGTCGCCGATGACTCACGGCAGCCCAGCTCCAGGTGGAGCTGTTGTTCACCATCTTAGCTGTAGAGGGCAGTGTCACTGGCCCTCATGTGGGATCCAAACCGGGGACCTGCTGCTCAGAGCTGGTGTCCCAAGCCAATTCCTAGCCAACGCACCACTCGTCCGGCCCTGGGCGGCTGGCTTTGAGAATATGCGGTGCCACCAGCCACCCTGGATGGCCATAATGTCCCTGATGAGGGCCAGGGAGGGGGTCAGCACTATGCAGTACCACCAGCCACCCCAGGACAACCACTGATATAGGCCAAGGAGGGGGCAGCCCCGTTTTCCAGTAGGTGGGGGATAGTGGAAGGGGCCCAGGCTGGCCTTATGAATTCACCAGGGCAAGCTGTAGGCCCTGATGTGGGAAGGCTGTTTCTGAGGCCCTCAGAAGGGCGTCCCCTTAATTAAGAGTGGGCAGCCAGGCTACCTTTCCCCTGTCCATGGCTTGCAAATTAGGTTTCTGCGCAGCTCCTGTCAGAAAATGGAGCCTAAGGCCTCCCCAGATGGGGCTAGGGTAACAGTGGAGATAGATGGAGGCTGGGGAGGTGAGAGAGTGGACTTGGCGTGAGAGTCGGTGCAGGCCAAGTGCACTCAGGGAGAGCGCTTCAGAGAGAGACAACCTTGGATGAGCCCTTGACCTCCTGAGGCTTGGCTGCCTCCTTGGGCGCTGCGCTGTGGGGTGGCCACAGGGTTAGGAGGGCTGTTACAGGAAGAAGAGGCGGTTCACAGCCTGGAGTCAGAGGTCTGAGCACAGCCCGCTCCTGCAGCTTCAGAAACTGTGCCCCGGGGGGCCAGTGTGTTATCCCCTTTAAGGCCTGTGGTGAGGATCAAAGGAGGTATCACGTGAACCCCCTAAGGACCAGGCTGGCACTCTCCGCACAATATAAGTCAGCTATTATTATTATAACCCGGGAGACAGCATACTCAGTAAAGCCTCTTCCCCCGGCCTCCGCCCCTCAGCCCAACTGTCTGGGAAACCCCTGGCCCTCCCTTGGCCCTCCCGCTCACCAGCTGGGCTGACAGCTTAGCTTGGTGCCACCTCCCCCCCCCCCCAACATCCCAGTTTAACATCCTAAGGCCCCCAGAGGGAAGGATGAAATTGTCACGGCAGGAAACATGACAGAACATGAAACATGATGAAATCAGCTGTGTAAATTATGAAACCAAATCACAGCCCTGCGCTTTCCGCGGCTGGGTAAATGCTGGCTACTGCTCTGTGGGCTGGAGACCCTGTGGTGGGGGCCCTGGGGGGCCCTGAACCCCTTTACCAGCGCGCTGAGAGTGTTGGTTGCCCAGGACTCCAGCTGCCCCACCCCTCTTCCTCCAGGCAGCTGGGCCCTGCCTGCCTCAGTGAGGCAACGCTGTAGTGTGATTTCTGCTCTTGAGTTCCTCTGACCAAGACTCTGCTGGGCTCGTCCCCCGCCCTGCCGGCTCCCTGCTTCCCTTAGGTTCTTCCTGAGAGCTCGGGCGCAGGACCCTTGTCTCAGGCCCTGCTCCCCTCGGCTCCCACCGGAGACAAAACTCAAACTGCTTGGTGGAGAGACCCACTGCTGTCCCGATGCCCCATTTTAGTCTTGTGACGCTTCTGCCACAGGATGTGGGCCTGGTTGGTAGTCAGAGACGAGGCCTGGGAGCACCCTAGCTACCCACCCCCTCCTCTCCTCCTGTGATGCCTGCCCTCAGCCTCCACTTTCTGCCTCCTCCCCTGTTCCCTGGGCCGCTGGTCTCCCCCCTATCCCCCACCCCAGCATCACAGCCACCTGTGACACAGAACTGGTACGGGAGGGTGACTCCAAGCGAATGTGGCTTTTTGGCCACCTCTCCTCTACTGTGGGGGTTGTGTCATAAATTATTATCGACCTGGTGCCGGCCCGGGCTGGAGACCAGATCGGGAAATAGAGCACCAGCTCAATAATTGTGCCCTGCTGCCTGAATTTACTTATTTGTGGCTTTCCTACCCATTGGAAATGCGAGGTTAAATAACTGCTGACTATTAAATCCCCTGGGCGGGGAAAAAACACCCTCCGATCCATTTTGTGGTGACAAGCAAGGGCTGGAGCCCCACGCCCATCCCATCCGCCCTGCCGGCTCTGCATTGACTTTCCCAGCGGCCTGTCCAGTGTGGTGTCCCAGCTCTACTCCAGCAGCTAGAGGGCTCCTTCCCCATGTTACAGATGAGGAAGCCGAGGCTCACAGACTTGAGGTCCTTGCCCCCAGGTCCAGGGTGACACACAGGTCCTGGTTTGTCCAGGATTTTCCCAGTTTTAGCACACATTCCGGGCAGCCTGGGACAGTTGGTTACCCAACTGTCCATAGCGGGTAAATAGCAGAGCCAAGGCAGGCACCCTGCTCTTTCTGACCCAGAGTCTATGGGTGCTCTTAACCTCTTTGAAATGCCACCCCCTTGACCACCCCCGCCTGCATCTTGTTCCAAGGCCCGCTGGACTTTAAAAGGCTGAGCAGCTGTCCCTTCAGATCACTCCTCAGCCTACTCTGGGCCTAGGAGGCTGTTGGTCACCAGTGGGTCCCTGAACCCCTGGCTTCTGGCAGGGCCTGGCCATCAGGAGCCCCAGCAGCAGCTCAAAGGGAGAGCAGAGAGCCAGGCGGAGCATGGGTTCCCCGGCTGCATCCCTCTCTGGTGACCCTCTCTCTGGGTCGAGTCACCATGCTTCCCCTTCCCCTGCATGCTGACAGCTCCCTCCTGTCACCCAGAGAGCTTCCCCTCCTCTACTGGTGCCCCTAACCCCACCTGACTGCGTGAACAGCCCCTTCAGCACACTGATCCCCTGCCAAGTAACAGAATAGCTGCTTCCACCGTGAGCCAACTGCATGCCAGCACGTTCAACGTCTTTTACTGTCTGCACTGACTCATTTTATGCTCTTAATGACCCCATGAGGAAGCATATTGTCCCAATTTCACAGATGAGGCAACGGAGACCCAGAGAGGTTAAGTGACTTGCTTTGGGTCACACAGCTGAGATAAGAACAGCCTGGCTCTGAGCCTGTGCTGACGGAAAAACGAAAACTTAGAGATGGGGAGATCTGCTGAAGGCCAGGAGAGACAAGCTGTAAAGGGCTGTACAGCCTGGAGCCACAGGGACTCGAGGCAGTGCTGTCGGGGCTGTCAGGCAGACAATGTGCAGCCCTTTGCAGGTATCCCATGCATGGGTCCTGTGGGTACCTACCAGAGGGACGCTGGGGACAGGGTACAGAGGCCAAGGGGCTGGCATGGGGGTGCTGGGGGCCAAGATGAAAGCAGGAAGCTGAGCTGAGCCCTCCCCTCCGGGGCAGGAGGGGAGATGCAGGTACATCCTGAGAAGCCCCTGAGCTGGGCAGCTCTGCCCAGGAGAGTGCAGGGACTAAGGTGTCGCATGGCCCCACCGCAGATGGTTGTGGGCCCAGCTACCACATGCAAATGGAAGTAGAGTCAACCTTCTGTCCAAGGCGAGGCTGGTGGTTACTGAGCACCGCTGTCTGCTCTGCTAAGGCTCACCTTCACACGGGGCAGCCCCACAAGGACCGTGCTCGTGTCTCCCTTTCACAGGTCAGCAGTCTGAGGCCCCGAGCAGCCAATTCCAAAGTCTCTCAGCCTCAGAGGGGCACAGCTGGGGCTGGACCAGCCTCTCTGCCCGCAAGTCCCTCCTGTTCCTCCCCAGCCCTGCCTGGCAGCTGAGCGAGCCTCTTGACGCAGGGCCCTCCATCTCCTGGTTACGGCTCCCAGAGCACCCACCTGGTCCCTCCCCAGGGGAGGCAGTGACTTTTATCTACTTACCTGGAGGAGTCCCCAGGTGACTCAACTTTAGTTTTGCCAAACACTGTCTGAGTAACAGTCCTCTGGGTCCTGGGGTGGGAGCAGGAGACTCTGGGGAACCCAAGTGCCTATGGGAGGAGCGAGAGGAGGCCAGGAAAGGCAGACAGAGATGGGGAACAGCGCTCATGCGGGACCTGCCTGTCTAGCCATGCTGGTGACCTGGGGCAAGGCCCTCCCCGGCCCCCCCCCCCAAACAGCTGAGGAGGCCTAGAGTCCCCTTGTGACGATCCGGGCCTCTCCTGCCTCTTCCTTGCCCCAGAAATGAGGAGCCAAGCCCTTGCCGCCCGCCCTTGTCTTCTGAAACAGCCCTGAGGAAACCGGTCAGTGGGCTGCTTTAGTGCAGAGAAGGCCATCCTGGGCCATAGGTCCGGCCTCCAGCCACCACATCCAGGTTGTGGAATGAAGCTGGCAGGAAGCTGGCACCAGCTGTGCCCACTGCATGGGCCACCACCACCTCGGGGTATCAGTGGCAGCTCCTGGCAGCCTGGCCCCTGGATCCCTGCCTCCCAGCCCAGAGCTCCATCCAAAGGGTGGTGACATTGGGGGGTGTGCTAGCTTGACCCTGCCCTTCTAGTTCCCGGGGAACGTGGCTTGTTGGGTGGGAGCCAGACATACCCTGAGGGGCCCCTCTCTTGGCCTAGGTCCTCCCTGTTGCCCTGAGCAGGAGCCCCAGGGAGAACAAGGGGCTTGATTGTGGGGGGCTGGCCTGACTTACAGCCGAGGAGGGTGGAGCAGGAGGTGGAAGGGAGGAGGGAGGTCTGGATGGCGATCCCCAGGAGGGGACAACCCCCTGCCCTAATCCGCCCGTTTCCTCCCTGGGCAACCGAAGTGGCGCCCGTCTGGTCTGCTCTCAGAGGGGATGGCAGCCGGCTCGTTTCCCTCCTTACGTCCGGGGAGCCTTGCAGAGGGCCCAGCTCTGGGCACTGACGTGGGGCTCGGGCCTCCGGGATGGGGCAGGTGCGCCTCCTCCAGACCCTCAAATCCTGGGGCTCGATTAGCTGCGCCATCATTTATTTTATTGCCTTCATGGCCCACATTTGGGTGCAGGTGAAATATAATCCGGCATCGTTAACTGGTGGGGATGTTAATTGTGCTGTCCTGGTAGAAGAGAAACATGCATTTGGGGGGGCGTAGATCACAGTGACGGCCTCTTGGGAGGTGGCCGTGTGGCAGCTGTGTGGTAAAGGCCAGCAGATGCGGTGGGCCGAGGGCAGGGGGTCGTGAAGAGCGGGGAACAGGGCACCGTGCGTTAGGACTTTCCATGTTCCAGGGAGATGTCGGGGGCCGGGGAAGGGGTCTCAACATGGAAAAGGCTGTCCTGGTTTTCCCCTTTGCACCCCTGCCGTGGAGAGGAGAGGACAGCAGCAGCTCCTGCAGGGTCAGGGGAGAGCTGGCGGGCTCCCTCCCAGCACCACCCTGTGCGGGTTGCAAAAGTCACTGGAGGGGAGGATGCCAGTGCTGCCACTGCCTGGGGATCTGGGCGTGTCACAGGTTCCCCTCGGTGCTGTCATCTGCATTAGGGCATGATTTCCTTCCTTCCTTCCTTCTCTACACGTGGATTGAATTTGTACAGTCCGATACCTGAAGGCTGAGTAGGACCCGCAGGCAGGGAAAAGGCTGGCTTTGGGGCAGGACTGGGACAAGCCCGTGTGGGGGTGGGTCAGTCAGCCGGGGGTGGGGGTGG
>NW_017731443.1:3009012-3053049 GCF_001890085.2 Hipposideros armiger
TGTGTGGGGGAGGGGCCTGGACTTCATCCTGAGGCAGGGGGTGTCATGGGAAGAGCAGGGGGGGAAGGGCAGGTTGGGGTGAGAACAGAAAGCTGGGGGAAGGGGAAGGGAGGCCTGGGGTTGAACAGGAATGTCGCATCTGCTGGGGGGTGGTTACAGGGCACAAGATGGATATGAGCTGTGCCCTGCAGTTGGTGTGGCTGACTGAGGACCTCACACCTCCACAAAACGGCAAGTAAACAAATATGGGCACTTCCCTTGGTCCCGCAAGGCCACTCACCATCTGCTGGGGACCAGGGCTACAGGGGCGAGAAGGGGCACCCAACCCACCTCTCTGATGGGCGGGGCTGGTGGTGACCCCCCGAGGAGCCCACTTGCATTGCCCCCGGCGTGTGGCGTGTTCATTATCTGCACCACCTCCCTTATTCCTCCCTAAAGGGGACACTGTTGTTCCCCCATTGCACAGCTGCACAAACTGAGGCCCAGAACAGTTAGGAAACCCACCTAAGCTGGCCAGTCTGGGAAGAGGCGGAGCTGTGATTTGCACCCGGGCCTTTCTGACGGAACCACCCACAGCCCCGGTGGCACCCTGGCCCAGGCCTTCAAGGCCCCCGACTGATGACAGAGCTTCTGCCTGGGACAGCCAGGCCAGGCCCTTAGCCTGCCCCCCTGGCCTGTGGCCGGCGGGACCCCCAGGCCTATCCATGCATGATTGTTCCTTCTCCCCAAGGCAGGCAGGCCCTGCTGCCCCAGGACCACGCAGCGTATCGGACGAGGCTGTCCCCGTGCCTGCCCAGGCTGTGGCTGCTGCTGGACCCGGCGGGTGGCAAGGGACGGACCTGGAAGATTTATGAGCTGGGTTAAAATTTAATTTGGGTGGAAGATCCCGGCCAGCTGAGCTGGCTGCCCCAGACAAATGGCCCGGCCCCCGCCGAATCCTGCCCGCCAGCCTGGTGTTTGGGCCTAGCCCCTGTGCCAGCTTTCCCTATCCCTCCCCGGAAGGCCTCCCGCCCCCCGCAGAGTAATCATAGCACCGAATTTGATTTGGGGTGGGAGCTGCGGGCTCTGAGCCTTGTTGGCACTTCAGCTCTAAATTGAACAGGACAGAATCTGCTCTGGGTGGGAACTGCCTCTGCCAGGGCCTCCCTGCAGTGCCCAGGGACGGCGCTGCCTCCTGAGGAGCCCTGCCAAGCCCCCCGACCCCTCACTCTGGAGGAAGTGGCCCTGGACACTTCCACCTGTCCGCTCAGATGGGCCCCACCCAGCTGCCTTTTGTCCCCAGCACCCTGATCCTCCCTGGAGCCTGACTGCTTGGGCTTGAATCTCAGACACACTGGGGGATCTTGTGCAAGCGACTATGCCTCTCGGAGCCTCAGTTTCCTCATCTGTAAAATGGGACCTATTGTTATTAGCTGACGTGATAAGGTAACCATGGCCCCGTACATGGTCCTCCCCACCCCTCACTGTCACAGGGCAGTGCCCAGGCTGCAAGGGGTGGGGGAAGCAGGGGGTTTGCAGAGCTGGTGAGGGGTCTTTGACTTTCTGATAATCCTGTGATCTGGTTCCCCTCCAGGGCCAGGGCATCACCTCTTTGTTTTTGTTTTCTTTTCATTAAAAGAATTTTTTTTTTTCAGTTACAGTTGACAGGGCATCACCTCTTTGGACCCGTAGCTTTGGGTTGTCCAGTCTGGCTAGATAAGGAACAATGCTGGGGTCCCCAAGGCATGTGGTGTGGAGGTGTGGAGGCCAAGGCCAAGCCCTGGTGGGCCCTGTGCACAAACCTGCTTCCTCCCTGAGGAAAGCTGAGTGGCCCCATCACCACTTTCACCCCACTACCACATGTTGGGATTCTTCTAGGGGCTTTCCTGAGTGGGGACTGTGCACCCATTATACAGATGCAGAAGTGAGGCGCAGAGAGATGAAGAAACTGCCAGGGATGAGGTCCGCAGGGTAGTGCCCAAGACAGGCCCTTTGACTTTAGAGCTCAGGCTCCTCCCACTACCCCTGAGATTCCTCTGCTGCCTCGCAGCTACTGTCCAAGGCAGGGGGTTATGGAGAGAAGAGAGGGAGCTGAGACAGCTCAGGCAGGGTGGGAGATGCTGAGGGGGCCCAGTGTTGCTCAGTACAGGAGCACCCCACCTCCAGCACTCTGACGCACACATGCTCACACATGCCCGTACACACGCACACTTCACGCTGCCACTGGCAGGAATCCAGGCCCGGAAATAGCTGTGTCACCTTTGGAGGCCGAGTGCTTGTCACTGGCTGTTCTGCCCAGACCTGGGGAGGAGGCTGAGAGGGGGAGGCTGCAACAATCCAGGATTGCACAAGGCGTGTGTGCATGCACACATGCATATGTGCACCTGTGTACACATTTACCCTCCCGCATGCACTCACATGTACAAACTCACACGTGTGCACACGGGATGGGGAGGGTCAAGCTTCAGATGCCATCGACCTGGCCTCACTGCTAGCCTCGCCTCCTGAGGGACCAGTAAAGGTATAGCCTGAACCCGACACGCTTATTCTCCACTTGTGACACCTCCTCACACCACCCATGGCAATGCCTGGGGGGGTTGTCTGCACTGAGGAGTAGGTGGTCCCCAGCTCCTGCCCAGTGGTGGTCCTTGGCCGGGGCTGCCCAGCACCCTTGCACAGAGGTGAGGCCAAGCTGTAGAGGGGGATAGGATACCCTTGAGGGTCTCTATTACCCTTTAGTCACCCCCCCCCACCGAATCTGGGGTCCTTCTTTCAGACCCCCTGGGATCTGGGAGCCTCCCCCAGCTGCACCAGCCATTCCCACCCTCTGCTCCAATCTGGGCTGAAGGACCCCAAATCCTCTTTCTTGGGGACTCAGCTCTGTCCTTTGCAAGTGCTGAGCTAATCCTCCCAGTGTGCTCAGGAGGGTGGAGGGATTAATGTCAACATATTTGCATTGTAGCAGGAGCATCAGGATCTGGGCTCTAAGAAGTCAGCACAGGTGAGGAGTCCACTCGGGCATGCACAGCCCTGCCACTGCCAGCCACACTGCCCCTGCACAGGGCCCTCACCCTCACCCTCACCCTCACCCAGCTGTCCTCCTCTGGCCCAGTGCCCAACTCCCCAGGCCCCAGCAGATACCACATGTCACCAGCTCACTCACTCTTGACCTTGGGGCTGGGGTACCTCTGGAGCTCCCCATCCCCCCACACACACACTAGCAGAAGAGCCCAGAAATAGTCCTGTCCACGCTGTCTCCCACTCCCTGCTCTGACCTGGTGTCAACATCTCCCTGCAGCCTCTCACTATTTACTTACGTACATTTTTATTTCTTCCCATCTCATCCTAAAGGGTTCGTGGCAGCTTACAGAAATACACCCTAAGAGGAGGGAGTACGGTGGGGGTGGAACAGCCCGGACTCTGAGCAGGCAGGCTTGGATTCCAATCCTGATCTTTATTTACTTACTTTTCCCGTGGAGTCACTTTGCCTCTCTGAGCCTTGGTTTCCTCACCTGTAAAATGGTGCCCAGCCAGGGGGTGTTAACGGGATGAAGTGAGAAAATGCCAGGGAACGCCTGGCACATGGCAGGTGCAAACAGCACAGGGGTGCCATTGTGTTTAGGACAGAAGGCAAACGGAGAAGTCAGGGCAAGACAGGTCGGGGGCGGAAGTGGAAGGCGGTGCTGGGCGCCTCTCAGAACCCTGGTGCCTTCCAGGTCCTGGCAAACTCTGAGCTGAAGGGAAGCGCCCTGGGCAGGGGTCTCAGCCTTCTCAAATGCTGAGGTCCAGGGATTCCCCCAGATTCCTCTCGGAGGGGAGCCCTTTGGGTGACATCCCAACCCTGCCTGCCCCTCATGGGGTACCCAGAGCCTGCAGGATGGAGAAGGACAGAGGTCTGGGGTTCCAGGTCAGGGACTTGACCCTCCCACCTGGTGCCTCCACCCAGAAGTGGGGTCTTCAGCCCCGGCTTCTGAGCCTCACCCAGAATCTGAAGCCCGCTTTGGCCTTGAGCTCTGATCCCCATGGGCTTATTCACCCGCCAGGACCAGCTCTTGGGCCTAACCCCCAATTACCCCCAAGCCCCAACCATCACCTCCTCCAGCGGGGAGCTCCCAGCCTGCCCTGAATGTGGCCTAGCTGCTTAGGGCTCCATCCCCTCTGACTTTTCCCCAGCCATCAACTGCTCCTGGCCCCCCATCCTGTCTTCTATGGCTTCCCCAAATCCTCCTCAGAGGGACCTCCCTCCCGGCTGTTACCCCATCTGAAACCACTTTTCAGATTTACTCCCCTGCCTGTCCCCCCAGCTCAGGGTGCCCTCCCTAAGGCACAGCCCGCTCTCCCTGCACTGCTGGGTCCCCCTGCCCAATTAGGTCGGTGCCTTGAAGCTCTGCGCTCTGTAAATATTTGTAGGATGATCGATGAAGGACTCACTCTCTGCCAGGCTGCCAGCCGAGAAGCCTCTCCATAGCCCCATGGCTTCCCTGCCAGCGGGAGTCGAATTTGCAGGCAGATTGCCCCGGGAGACAGGCAGTCAGTGCTGCGGCCACCCCCCGGGACCCCATGGGGCACAGGGCCGTGCTCACACCGATGCCCACCCAGACAGCTGCCCTCCTGGGCATCCCTCCGAGGCTGCTGAGGGAGGCCGGGCAGGAGTAACCAGATTAGCCTAAGCGGCTCCTGTTGTTTCCTGGTGTAATTGGATTGAGGCCATGTTTCGGTGCAGCTGCATTTAATATGTAATTCCAAGGCGGCCTCACCCCCTGAGAGCATCACTGCAGATGGGACTGGGTGGGGCCTTTGGGCTGGAGAAGAGGCCAGGGGTGGGGTCTCACATCTCTAACCTGTGCCATGAGATACAGCGTGTCCCTCTCCCTCTCGGAGGGCATCGTCTTTCTGGGCGAGGGGCACGGCCTGTTCTGCCAGCCTCTCTGGGCTGGATGGGAGGCTGGGCAGGGGCTGGGCATGAGGAAGGGAGGGGCTGTCTCCAGCACCCATATGCCAGGCACACATGGAGGGCGCTGTGGACATACCTGTGGACCGAGGGCGTACCTGGGGAAGGGACAGGCTACTCGGCCGACCTGGGACCACCTAGGCCTGGGATGTGGGGCGAGACCCTGGGACCCCGGCTGAGGAGGGACCGGGGGAAGGAGGCCAGGTTGGTCAGAGTGGGCTCCTGAAGCCCAGCCATTGCCATGGGAGGCCCTTGGCCCAAGAGGCCGAGCAGCAGACTTCTCAGGCCCCTGGGCAGCCAGAGGCCCAACCGTGGAGTGGGGGGCAGCCTCCCTCGGCAATGCTGGCCCAGGGTTGGCCTGATGCTAAGTGACTGGGCAGTGACACCAGCTGGAGCTCCTCCCCCACCCGTACTTAAATATTAGTATCTTCAGAGACCAAGGGGGAGAGGTGGGTGTGTGTGTGCCAGTGTGTCTGTGAGTGTGGCCATCTGTGGTGTGTGTGCCCATCAGTGTGTCCTCAGTGTGTGAGCTGAGCGTGTGCGTGTGTGTATTGGGAGCAAGGAGCCCTTCTGTCCCCACTCCCATCCTCAGCCTGAAGCCCGGCCATGTCCATCCGTGAAGTCAGGCCGATGAGTCTTTAAAAACCAAGAAACTGAAAAACAAAATCGAGACTGGGGCACAGCTGGGCAGAGGGAGCTGTCAGGGCAGCCCTGTAACAGGGTCCTTGATTCCCAGACATTCCTCAGGAGGCACAGCCCCCCCCTTGCCCAGACGGATGCTTCTGGCTATGGGGGAGGGGGCAGGGGGACACCTGTTGGGCAGATGAATATTTGGGCCTGATGTGCCTCATGCCTGTGCAGGAGTCTCTCTGAAGACCTCAGGCGCGGAACAGCTTCTCCCCCATGAGTAAGAGGGGGTTCAGGCCCACCCGGGGCTGGGGAGTCACCCTGGGCTGAGAGCACTGGGCTGGGGTCTGTGGAACCCTCACCCCACCCATCCCCCTCCCTCCCACTGCTCCCCACTGCTGGAGGGCCCTGTGACAGCTCCTATCCATCACTCAGCCCTATTTTTAGGAGGTGGTAACCCAGCTGTGAAAATTCACTCCGTGCAGATCCCTTCCACATGAGGAAGTCTTAGCCCCAAGCCGAGGAGACGAGCAAGGCAGGAGCATGAGAAGGAGAGGGGTGGTGGAGGGCCAAGTTGGACAGGAGGAGATCCGTGGGCCACGTGGTTTGTGACTTGCAGCAGGCACCTGGCAGAGGGGCACCCGGCAGCTCTGGGGCAGCTCACTGAGGAGGGATGGGACTCCGGAGGCTGGGTTCTGCCTTAGCTCTGTCAGTAGCAAGGCCCTGCCTGCTCTGGGCCTCAGTCTCCCTGTAATCTCTCACCTCCTGGGTTCTTTCTACCTCTTCTTTGTAGGGCTGGTGGATAAAATACAGGAACCCGCTTAACTATGCATTTCAGACAAACAACAGATACTTTTTTAGGCATAAGCAACTCCCAAAGGTTACATGGGCTATACTTACACTGTGAAAATGATTGGTTATTTCTCTGACATTCAAATTTAGTTGGGCATCTGGTATTTTTATTTGCTAAGTCCTGGCTGTGTGACCTTGGGCAATTTCACTTCCCTCTCTGTGCCTCAGCTCCCCCTTCTGGAAAATGGGAATAATAATAGTGTCCACCAACCGAATAAGGCTTAAATGAGCTGATACTGGTTGAGAGCTAGAGCAGTGACATAAAGGTCGGCCATCTCGAGATCCCCAGTGCCAGGACAGGGCCCAGCACAGAGAAGACATTCACTCATTCGTTCACCCAGAGCATATGGTCCACCTGTGACATGGCAAGCACTGCTCTGGGTGCTGGAGACAGACCAAGGATCAGAGCACTAGGCTGCTCTGGGCACCCAGGGAGCCTGCAGATCTCGGAGCTGCTAAACCTGGGTGCAGTGAGGGGCCTCTTTTGACCCAGGAGTTGAAAAGCGGGGGACATCTCAGTGGGGAACCCCTGATAAGGGCCTTGCTGAGGAGGTAGAAGCCTGCAGGCTGAGCTGAAGGCGGGCAGGGAGCATGGGGGTGGCTTATTTGAGGAGTAGAGAGAGTGGGGGAGGGGTGATGGGGTCAGGAGTTGGAGCCAAAGGTGAGGCCCTCCGTTGTCTCCTCAGGGCCCAGAGCTGAGCAAGCTACTAGCAGGTTAAAACTGCATTTTAGGGAGATGCCTCTGGTTGTGGGGGCAGGGGCACCAGTAAGGAGGCAGCCAAAGGAGTGAGAACAATGTCGGGGGACCTCTGGGCTGTTCCCTCCAGCTTTTCTCCACCCCAGGGCCTGTCTGGAGTCTCCTCTTTGCTCTCCTCAGGAGCTGTGTAGATTGTCACTTTTTAAGTTAGGATGGAAAAGGGCAAGAATCCAGCCACTGAGAGGAGGGGCCGTGGGGCCAGATAATCCACCCACCTCCACCCACACCTTCAGTTTGAGCCTGTCTGCGGTTATGCCACCTACCAGCTGGGCGGCTTTGGGCATGTGACTTGCCTCTCTGAGTCTCAGTGTCCCATCTATAAGATGGGTACAATAGCAGGGTGTGGTTAGGGCCCAAAGAAGTGAATTATTTCAAATGCCAGGCTTTGTATGACGCCCAGGGAATGGTTCAGACCCAGCAGGGCCACCTGGGGCACCGTTCTATCCCAATGGGGTGATGGGGGGGTCAGTGGGAAGTGGGACCCCCCTCCCCCAAAGGCAGGTCCCAGGCTGTCTAGACGTGGCCCAGGATTTCTGGGAAGGGCATTCACAAGCCACCCTATGGGGTCAGCCTCACTTCCCGTTTTCTCTGAGTAGAGGAAAGAGGCCCAGAGAGAACAAATTGCTTCCTGGGGCCACATTGGAGCCCAAGCCTCCCCAAGGCCAAGACCCTCAACCCCGTCCCCACACCCTTCCTCTGTCCTGCAGGTGACTGAGGCAGGGTCTTGGATCCAAGACCTCCTTTTTCAGCCCCAGACCTCCCTCATAAGCCTCTCCCCCTGGTAGAGAGAGGAAAGAACCCCACAGACTGGATTCTGGGGCCTTGGGGAAACCCTGCCTTTCTCTGTGCCTCAGTTTCTGCATCATAAAAGGAGACCATTACCCCTGAGCCAGTTTCATGTCTACTTGTGACATTTTAGGTGACTCTTTCTTGGGGATGGGAGAGACAGGACTGGGTGGGGAGGAGGTATTCCCCCCAATATCCCTCTGACTGGCTGGGCTGACAGGTGACCCTGGTGTTGCCATGATGGGGATGTAGTCAGCTGGCCAGACCTCTCCCTCATGCCTGGGCCTCCAAGGCATTCCTGGTGGTCAGGGCCCTGACCTCCCCCACTGTCAGTCCAGTGAGTCCTCCAATCCCAGAGTCCAGAGGTGACCGGGCAGGACCCAGGTCCCAGCTTTGGCTCTGGCACCCCACAAGTTTCTGGGGCTGCAGGGCGTCCCCACCCCGAGCACAGGGCTGGGCCGCTTCTCCGTGGGAAGCTGCAGTGTTTACCCTGCCGAGGCCCAGCTTTTACTCCCCGAGGAGTGTGTTTAGGAGGCGAGAACCACGCGCACACACACACTCACACACCATCTGATGTGCCAGACCACACGGGCTCCCAGCCCAGCCACAAATGCACCCCCAGCGCGTCCGTCTCTGGGCTGCAGACTGTACCTCCTGTACCTGGGCCCCGGGCCGGGTAGCCTCGGCACAACAGGGAACTGGCACTAGTTTTGAATTAACGAGTTAATAAAAGTGCCATGTCTGACCTCAGTTAATCCTTCCCCAAACCTCCCAGTTTTAGTCTATCCATCTTACAGATGCCCAAACTGAGGCTCTGGATGGCTAAGTAACCTAGCCAGAGCAGAAGCCAGAAGGTGGCAAGTGGGGTTCAAAGGCAGATCTTTGGGCCCCAAGTCTGGCCTGGGATGCCTCAGAGAGGAGCGAGGGTGGGTGTAGGGACGGGGGTGCATCTGCAGAGGCCACAGGCCGGCCCATTGGTCACAGCCAGACACCCATCAGCTCAGAGGTACCTGGCATCATGCAGCCCTGGAGGTCTGTGGATGGTGCCTTGGCCCTCAGAACATGCACTGATGGAGGGGGTGTCTCTGGTCCCTCCCCAGGCTCCCTGTATTTGGCCAGGCATCATGGAACAGGGATAAGGTGTGCTGTTCTGCCACTGGCTGACCTCGGGTGGGGCTCTCCCCCTCTCTGAGCCACAGGACCGTTCATAAAATGGGGCAGTTGGAGCGTATCAGGGGTCTTCACTTTAGGGGGCCTCATCTTGAGACTCTGATCCTCTTACTGGAATACGGCCCCTGTCCATTCAGATTTACATGGGAGTCTTGTGTGTGGGGGGGCGTCACAGACCCTCAAAAGGCTAGGTGAGGGACCCCCTGGGCCATGTATCGGGTGAAGCTGCAACAGGAAGCAAGGAAGAAATCACCCCTAAATTCCAAGAGCCATTACCTTTTGCTTTAGAAAGCTTAACTCATTTAATCCTCAGGGCAACCCTATAACTGGGGTGGGGAATGGGGGAGGTGGTCTTTATTATCCCTGTATTATGGTTGTGGAGACCAAGGCACAGAGAGGTGAAGTAACATGCCCAGGGCCACACAGCAGGAAGTGGCACACCTGGTGTTTTAACCCAGCAGTCTGGGCAATGAACCGCTGGACTTACGTAATTTGCATGGCAGGTTCAGAGTGTGGTTTATCATCATGCTTCGTAACTTACAGAGATGCCACATGTACTTTTTTGTACTTATCTGATGTTATGTAATTATTTTAATTAAAAAGAAAAGACCTGGATCGGTTGACCTCCTAATGTTAGCTTCTGGGCCTCCTGCACTTTGGGCTTCCAAAACCTGGACCAGAGGCAGCCCCAACGGCTAAGCCTGACCCACCCACCAGGCCAGTGTCCCCAGGCCTGACTTCCAGGGGGGCCCGGCCTGTGCAATGGCTGCAGGGCCAGCCCCTCCATCCCAGGGCAGCCTCCCCCAAGCCCCAACCGCTGCTCCGCTGCCCCCTCCTCTGACTGCCAGCGGGCAGGGCTGAGCGGGTTATGAGTTCAGCAGTCGATTCGGGCTCACATCATCTTGTCTGCCGGGAGGATTTAGTGAGCGGCAGTCGGTCAATAGTGCGTTTGTTTTGTTATCGACCCTCTAGCGCAGCACAGGAGCCGGCTAGTCCCCCTCGGCCGCTCAGGCCTCTTCAGGCTGTGGAGCCTGGACCTGGAAGTGTCCCTGGGCAGGCTGGGGGGCTCCTTGAGGCTCCCTCCCAGGCCCCCTGCCACTCCCACCCCTGCACACAGCCTGGGTGAGTCCTGACTCAGGGCCCCTAAAGATCCATGCCCCCCATGGTCTCAGGACCCACAGGCCCTGAGGAGAACGGAGCAGCCCTGCCACACCTGACCCTCGGGCCTCCTACTTGACAAAGGGCCCTGGGCCCATGGCGACCCCAGAGCCACTCCATGCGTAGGAAAACTGAGGCCCAGAGAGGTGCAGTGACACAGGCAGTAGCTGGAGGAGCAGGAGCTGCCAGGAGCAGGCCCCTGGTCTGGGATACGCCCCAGGTCGGCCCCAGCCCAGTCCAGGAGCAGTGGCTGCCTGGGAAGCGGGCAAGGGGACTCTCCTTGGCCTCAAGCCCAGCCCCCACCCCAACCAGGTCCTAGTGAAAGGTGGGCACTGGGTCTCCTTCCATGACGTTTGCTCATTCGTTCACTCAGTGCGCTGCCAGGGAGCTGCTGCGTGCAGGACCCCAGGAATAGACCCCACATAGCCCTGCACTGGGTGAAGAATGAGGTGTGTTCCCTGAGAGGGGTGGTACCAACGGGGAATGTGGGGGCTCAGGGGAGGCTGGAAGGCTGCTCCCAGCTGGGGCTCCGCGGAAGCCTGTGAACAGGACTGTTTTGAAGGGGCTCTGAGGGATAAATAGAATTTTGGCAACAAGGGCAGAAAGGCAGCCCGGACGGGGGGCTCACCAGGAGCAGGGGCCCGGTGTCCCACAGGTACGCAGGGGAGAACAGACGCGGCTGGCCGGCATGGGGAATGTGAAGGTCTGAGGAAGTGTACAGACTGTTCTTTTGGAGCAGTGACTAGACAGCCCCGCCTCGGTTTACTTAGCCTACCCCTGGAGGACGCAGACCCAGAGCACCCCCTTGCCCGACAGTGTCCCAGACGGGGTCCCCCCATCATTCCGCCTTCCTCCTCTCCACCCTTCCACATCGAGAAAGAGCAAAAAACTATTATTGCTCACGCCTCATCTCCCGCCAAAGTTATTAAATTTCATTCCACGAACAAATAAATCCATTTTTATTGCAGCGGGAGGAGCGGGCAGCGGTTTACTGTTTTACCTTTTTATTTTTCAAAGTCCTGTTAAATCTGCCCCCGATCAGCCGGGCGGCCCCGAGGCCCCAGCATACCCGCCTGCAAGTTAGCCATGGTGGTGGTGGTGGCCGAGCTGGATTCTGCCTGGTCTGCCACCCCGATCAGGTGGCCCTCCGATTGCCTGCAAGGAGGATGGGGGAAGCTTCCTGCCAGCCTGTTTGTTTGGCATTTTATGGTTTTTTAAACACTTCCCACGCATTTCCTCCAGAGGCCCAGCCCTGCCATTGCAGCTGCATTTCATGGGAGAGGAAACTCAAGCTCAGAAAGTCTCAGGGACTTGCCTGAGGCCAGGAGAACCCTAACCCTCAGTGGAAGCTCCGCGGGACCCCAGGGAGCTGGGCCTGGCCTGGTCTCCTTGGCAAGGGGGAGGGCTGGGCTCTGACCACCCACCTCAGTCACCCCAGTTGGCGCAGTAGGAATTTAGTTCCCATCTCTGTCACCCATCAGCTGTGTGACCCTGAGCACTCGACCTGCCTCTCTGGGCCTCAGTTGCCACATCTGTAGAAGGGATGTAATAATAACAATAGCATTTCTTCCCTAAGAAATTGACATTCACCTTGCACAGAGCTTAGTACCTGCCCAGGCCTCTCACCAGGACCCTCCTCCAGCCCCTCAGCGTTCGACAGGTCTCCCGGAGCCCCTGCTCTGCTCCCCTGTGGCGCGACATTGATCCAGCCCTGAGGGTCCCCTAGCACGCGCGCCTTCACAGCTGAGGTCTGGGATGGGCGCCCAAGATAAATCCTCCTCATGACTATTTTTCCTCCCTAAACCATTTGCTAAAGACTTAATGACTGTCAATAAGAAGCCTGTTGCGTCTACAGTGCCCGCAGCTTGCTGAGGTTTCCCGTGAAGCATTGAGGTGATGCAGTTGCCCAGGCCAGGCCCGGGGGTGTCACCGTATCCCCTCCCACAGGAGTGCCCTGCTGTACTATGTCCCCGCAGGGAAGGGGACTGCCTCCCCCATGCCCAGGATGGGGTCAGGCCATTGCAGCCCCCCACCACAACTGGCCCCACAACAGGGGGAACTGCTCCGGTGGGGAGAGCCCCACACCTCCCCACCCAGGATTCCAGTGGCTATGCTCACCCTGAGACCCATCCCCTCCACCAGCCAACCGGGCGAGCCCAGGGAGGCTGCTCACCCCACCAGGCGCGGACAGCTGACAGCCAGCACCCCGGCCAGAGCTGGCAGCGCCTTCCCCTCCGGGTTCTGAGCTGTCTCGGTTGTCAGATGGGCTTGTGGTTCCAGGTGAAACCGTCGCAGTCTGGGTGGGGAGGGGGTTGGGGGTGGGGTGTTCAACACACACAACCTCTCTCTGTAACCACTCTGCAATCGAAGGCTGGGACAGGGGAGGTCACCTGCACCCTCACACTTGCCCTGGGCTCCGTTCCTGCTCCATCCTGCCTCAACCCTCCCTGCCTCTGTTCCCTGAGGATTCCCTCTTCTTTTCTCTCCCAGACTGATGAACACTGGTACTATCAAGAAAGGCAGCTCTGTCCGTTGGCACCTGGGGGTCACACGGATGCCCATCTCCCGCCAAGCCCCCTACAGTTCTGAAGCCCAGAGGTTGGCCAGGATGGAAGAGCTACTCGGGCATAGGCCCACAGTGTGTTTCTGTGTGTGGGGGCATGCCCAAAGGGGTGCAGCTAGTTCTGAGCCCATCATCTGGGTACCAGGCTGGCAGCCGGCCCAGCCCCAGCTTTTCTGCCCTCAGCAGGGAGAGAGACACACAAACAGAGCACTGAAACCGGGACCTCCATGCTGGCTGGAGAAGGTGGAGGCAACAGCTCCTCAGTGCCGGAGCCCTTCCCATTCTTCCCGTGCCTCCTTGGCCTCAGTGTACTTGTCAGTCAAATGGGCATGCCAGCCCTGCAAGCTTTGCAGAGACACGCTGTAAGACTCATTCAGCAGTAAATATGTGTGATAGTGATTACCATCGTCATCCTGGGACCTCGCACTTACGGTGGGCTCCAGTCTGCGCCAGGCCCTGACATGCTCAATCGCCTTTATGTCTTGTTACCACTGGCAAGGTAGGCGCAGCGGGCATTCCCATTCTACAGCTGCTGGGGTGTGCTGGGAGCTGAGCCAGAGGCAGGAAACGAACCAGCCAGGGCCCCTGCCACTGCTGGCAGATGTGAGGGTCACTGAAGGCATAAGGGTGGGCCAGGAAGGTGCTGGGTGGGGTCAGGGCAGCCTGGTCCCCAGCTCCCTGCTGCCTGGTACTGAAGGGGTTTCTGGCACTGCCTGGAGGCACCACGTCACCTGAACAGAAGGCAGAGCCCTTGCCAACGCGCCAACGCTCCCCACGCGTGACTCCTGCCAATGCAAACCCTGTATCTCAATGCCATTAATTTACATTTTGATTCGACTTTCTTAATTTTACTTCAACTTCGCACAATTCCAGTTTGAGAATCATTTTAATGTATTTATCTGTGAAGCAATTTGTTAAATAACCCCCAAGACTCGGCGGTTTTCCGTTCCGAGCTTTTATTGCAAGGCTGTTTTAAATTGAATTAGTTGTCAGGGTCCCTGAGTGCATTGTAACAGGGATGAGTTCACGCCAGCCCACTCGTAAAAGTCGGGGGGAAATACTGGCTAAATGGCCGGGAGCAGGAAGCGGCTGCCCAGCTCCTCCTGAACCCCCTCGGTGCCCATTTTGGGAGTGTGTGTGGGGGGAGGGTTGGCACAGCCGCCTGCAGTCAGGAAAGCAAACAGCTCTGGGGCCACTCCCAGTTCCCAAAGCTGGGCTGCACCTGCCAGGCTGCCCATGGGGCAAGTCTGAGACTGCCACAGGCTGGGGCAGCTGGCCCCAGGTGGTGTATGCACAAACCACAGCTCGTGTGTGTGTGTGTGTGTGTGTGTGTGTGTGTGTGTGTGTGTGTGTGTGTGTCACCCCCTTGAAGGGCAGCAGGCAGGCAGAGCCTGGTCTCTGCTTTGGGTCCCGGAGCCCCAGGGAGAAGTGCTGGGGAGTTGGGGTGAGGTCAGCCCCCTCATTCTGTTATCTGAGTCTGCATCTGTGCTGGCTGTCACCTGGGCTGGGGGCATGATTTGTGAACTGAAAGGTGCAAGTATTGAATCTGTATTTCATTTTCACGTCAACAGCTGCTATTTGCCCGATAACGTACTCCCCCCGTCACCACTCTCCAGGGAGAATGAAATGGGGAGGGGGCCAAGTGTCCTGCTAATGACATAGCAGTGCTGTTCGGCCAGAGTGGGTGCCCCAAGCAAGGCGTCTCCCTGCCCGCTTCCTGGAGCTGCACCTTCGTACAGGAGGGCACGCTGGCTTCCCACCCCCACCAGGTGACCTGCCTGGCTTCCAGCAGCCCTGGGCCAAGCTAGCCCTGCCTGGGGGCACGCGGGACACTTCCGTTCTGCCCTTCAACCCTCACATCCCTGGGAAGCTGCCCAGGCCCTGGCTAATGGACCGGGACACTGGTCGTTGGGAGTCACTGGACGCCTCATCAGTCTCCCCAGGGATTGTCCAGCATGAAGGAGGAGGCCCTGGATGCTGGTGGCGCCTTTGCCCCTCCTCCGCAGTACCCGGCAAGGGCCCGCCACACAGCAGGTGTTCAGTGCCTGCCTCTCGCGGCACTGGGGGCAGTGCGGCATGCTGGTGACCGCTGTGGGCGATAAGGCTGGGCCCTTGGGTCCAAATCCCAACTCTGTGGCTTTCCAGCTGTGTGGCCTTAGGCGATCTGCCTTCCAGTCAGGCAGCCCTTCTTTAAAGAGGGGTCCTCAGAGGAACACTGATGATGAAATGGGTCAATGTGTTCAGAAGCACCTGGGAGGTAGTAAGCCTCACTATGTTCCCAGCTTGGAGGCAGACATCTCCTAAGGAGAGTGGCTCTTTAAATACACCTTTATAGCCACTTGGCAAGCTCCTATTCATCCATCAAAGCCCACCCAAAGGTGGCCTTCCCTGGGAAGCTTTCCTGAGGCAGGATTAGTTGTACTCTCCAACCTTGCTACGTCCTTCTCCTACCCGGCTGGCTATGCATCAAGGGAAGGTGGACTCTCTCCATGTCATCTTTTAAACCTCCTCTAGCTCAGGACAAGCACAAACTCTGCCATGCTCACCTCCAGGTCCGCGTCCAGTCCATTTCTCCTCTGGGAAACCTCCTAAGGCCCCCAAGTCTGGGTCAGGCACCTGTCCCAGGCTCCTTCATCACAACTCATATCCCCAGCATTGTCACTGCCTTGCATCTGGCCTGTCCCCCTACTAGACCTGAGTCTGTCTCAGTGACCATGGTGTCCCTCCTGCCTGATGCATTGTGGGTGAGCCCCAAAGGCACTCAGCGAATGAGTGAATGAACAAATGAATGATTAAGGTCCTTGTAAAACTCTGGGCTCCTGGCCACTGAGTGCCCGAGATGTTGTTGGCTGGCAGCCCCATTTCTGCCAGCCTCTCCACTGCGTGATGGGTGCCAGGCCTGGCTGCCTGCTGGGAGGGCAGGGGATAGGGACGGGAGAACTCAGAGAAAGCCCCCTGTGCTGTGCTGTTTAATGTCTGGCCAGAGGCCCCGCCCTCTGCACCCTGCTCTAATGTTGTCAGGACATGCTCTGGGTTTTAATAAGGCCAAAGAAGAGAGGCCAGCTCCTCTGGCAGCCAACAGGCAGGTCTCGGGTGAGGGCCATGCGTCATGCATATAACAGACCCGCCCTCATGCCCAGCCAGGACAGGAACTGCCTGTCTGGTACCGGGAGAAGAAGGGTGAGGAGTCAAGGCCCCAGCATCCTGGCCCAGTGTGGACCCTGCTCAGCCTCCCAGACCTCCCATCCGCCTCCCTATGGGGCCAGAGGCATTGGAGAGGTTTACCCTGAACAAGCAGGCCCTCCCCTGGGTAAGGACCCCCCCCCCCAGCACAAGCAGGGTGGCACGTGGAACTGGCAATGTGGCTTGCTTGCTTTCTGTCCCCAAGCCCGGGCTGTGCAGTTTGGCACTTTTTCCCCCTTCACTGATGTTTTATTCATGTAAACCCAGCCTGCATCTGTCCTCAGAAGACGAGAGAGAAGAGGCAGGAGAGGGAGAGACAGAGGGGCTGGAGAGCTAGAGGGGCTGGAGTGGAGGAGACCTGGGTACGCGTGGGTGTCGCTGTTCAAAGCTGGGTCACCTAGAAAGATCCACTGAAGATGCAGCTCTCCCCACGGCTGCCTGACAACAAGAGAAGCCGTCATTCGGATGCGATTCATTGTCACCTCTTGGTCTATCACCAGTTCCTTTTCAAACCTCTCCACAGCTCGCTGGGGAGGGCCTGGCTCATCCCCCGCCCTCTGCCACCCTCTCTGGGGCCCGGGAAGAAGCGGGAGGCTTTGTCTGTGCTAATTGCATTGTTAGAGCGAAGGTGCTTGCGCTCGGCTGTCTAATTTGGGGCCTTTATTAAACATGATTGCTGGCTGACAGCCGGCAGAGAGCCAGCCTGGCTGTCGTGGCGGGGGAGCTGGGTTTCAGCACACACCGAGGTGTGTCCCTGCTCCCCCAATTGGCGTCTGCCCCTGCGTCTCACCCCTACAGCACACACACCCATGTCACTCAAACCTCACTTCTCTAGAGGTAGCTTGATTCCCACATGAGCTTCAGCCAACAGAGCCCAACAGAGCGGGAAGAAGCTGCAAGTAGGGGTGCTGGCCGGTAATGGAGGCCTCCTGGGGTGCCTGAGACTGCCCTTCCCCCGCTCCCTGAGGAACCCCTATTCATCCTTCAAGAAAAGCACACCGTCACCACCTCTCCCTCCATCACTCTGTGGGCTTCCCTGGTGTCTAGTATACATATGGGCTGTGTTTGTAGCTGACACATCTATGGCATTTCCAGTGCACAAGCAATCCTCTAGGTGTTTTACAACCGTTAATTCCTTGAGCTGACATTGACCCTATGAGGAGCACACTCCATACTGTTCAGCTGAGGAAACTGAGGCACAGAGAGGTTAAGTGATCAGCCCAAGGGCACAAAGAGCCAGAGTTCACCCGGCTCCTGTGTCCATGCCCTTGACCACTCTACAGGGGCTTCATTCTGTTGAGACTGCACTATAGTGATTGAGCCTTCACATCATACTGTCACTGGGCCAGGCACTTTGGTTTCCCAGCCCCAGGCCAGGCCAGAGCACCGGAGAGGCTCAGGGCCCAGGTGCAGGACCCGGAAAGGCTGGCCTGCGGGCTGGTGCCAGGGTGGAAGGCTCCTCCGGCCTCCCCCAGCTCCTGCTGCCCTGGTTTTGGGTACAGCAACTGAGGCCTTGGACCTAGGTCCGGCCCTGGAAGGCAGAGAAAAGTGCCCTGAGAGCCTTTAACACAAGCAGCTTCCCTGAGAAGCTTTGCTGCAGAGTGGGCTCCTTCCCTGCCCAGCAGGTTTGTCAGTCTTGTCAAATGTCAGCATCTGTCAGTGTGGCTCCACCCCCAGCACCTAGGACCCATGCCTGTACATGGTGGGTGTTCGGTCAACCCTGACCAAGTTGTTATAAGAATCTCACACTCACCCCAGTTTGGGTGTCAGAGTGCAGGAGGAGGCAGAGCTGAATTAACTGAAACCTGTGATGTTTCCTTCAGCCTTGTGTGAGGTGGGATGGTGTCTCCCCTCCACATTTAGAGTGCCAAAGTGGTCCCACGGTGTGGGAAGACCTAAGACCCCAGGATTTGAGATCTCTGCATAAGCTTAGCTGTGTCAGCCCACAAACTCGAGGGTCCCTCTGGAGGCAGCCGAGGCTCATCACTTGCTCACTGATTCATGCACTTCATGTTTATTGAGCACCTACTGTGTGCCAGGCACTGTGCAAGGCGCAGAAGCCTGCTCACAGAAGCAAATGGGAGGTGCAGCCCTCATAGTGTGGCAGAACCAGGCCCCTGTGTAAAAAAACAACTGTGATGCCAGCCATGGGAGTGCAGAGGAGGGACCCCTGTCTCGGGAAGTTTGGGAAGGCTTCATGGAGGAGGGGGCATTTGAGCAAGGCCACGTGGACATCCTCCAGGCAGGGAAAGGGCCAAGGCACGCCAAGCAGAGTCTTGGACAAAGTCTCAGAGACATGAACAAAGCAGTGTTTGTTGGAAAAGTAGCCACCAGAAAAGCAAGGGGAGTGGGGGGAAGTCCAAGAATATCTCATTTACTCCTCTGAAAAGTGAAATTGGAACTTAATGTTCCACTGAGTGATGCTCCCAAAAGTGCTCTGGCTGCCTGACTTGGGGCTAGAGGGAGGCATTTGCACATGCAGACTAGGAACCCTAAACCCCACCCACAGATAATCCAATTTAACAAGTCCAGGGTGGCACCGTGGACCGTGCATTTTTGACTGCAGAGCGCATCCAGAGACTGGCTGTCCAGGGGCACTACAGGGTAGAAGCAGGTGACTTGAAAGACCATACCGTTGGGTGCAGGAGGGACCCCAAGGCCCCAGAGGCTGGACTGGGGCCGAGCAGACCAGACCCACTCCTCTCCCCTACCAGAAGGGCCCTCGCTTCCAGCGGGGGGCAAGGACGGAGGCCCACCGCGAAGGAAGGACGGACAGCAGCAAAGTCAGCGCACGCATCCATCTGCCCTGACAGCCAGCAATTACGCCGCGTGATCGCCAGATTACTCCAAATGCATTTATTACAGGGGTTAGAAGCAGGGGACTTATTTACTGGCAAATCCATACTCATTACAAGACTCAGCCTAGCCTAGACTGAAAACAGCTCAACTGAAACAAATAATTACCAAAGTCCTTCCAGCGCGAGGCTCTCAGGTGGTTGGGGAGTAGGGGGGCGCCTGGCCCTTTGCAGGAAGAAAAGGAAAAGCCTGCGATTGAGGATGCCTGCCTGGGTTGGGGGGAGACCCTGCCCGCCCCCTGCAGGGGTGCGCTGGCAGGCCCAGGTCAGGAACAGGCAAACAAGCCCCAAGCCCCGCAGGGCGCAGGGCGGTGCTACACTTGTGGACCAGAGGGCTCTGGCCACCACCCACACCTGGGGGTGCGGGAGAGGTGAGAGGAAAGGGGGGCGACCTGAGATTCACAGGGTTCCTAGACTGGGCCTTCCAGAGGCAGTGCAAGTCCCACATTTTCCAGGGAAAGAAACCCTGGGCTGGGCACAGAGCACAAAGCCCCCAAGTTATTCAATGAATGAAAGGCCAAGTGAATGGTAGAGCCCAGAAAGGCCTTGCCCCGGGTCCCGCAGGCCGGAGGAGGACTTACTCTACTCTTGGTCCTCAGGCTGGGGGCACATGGAGGAGCATCTCCCAGGGTGTTGCTGGGCTGGGGTCTTCTCCAGGTACTCCCCTCACAAGCACACAGCTCCTACCTTGTGGCCACGGAGCTGACAAATGCTGGGCGTCCTGGGGGAGTAGGCTAGGGGGACGCTGGCAGCACAGACTGGGCTCTCAGACTCTATATGTTTTCTGCACCCGCCTGGAATGCTGGGGTTCCAGGAACAAAATCAGTCCAAGATTTTTTTTAGGACTGGCAGAGCTCCCCTGGATTCCTGCCCCCATTTTGCAGATGAGTAAACTGAGGCCCAGGCAGGGGCCAGCCAGCTGTTGTGGGCCTGCACAGCGACAGAAAGCTCCCTGCCTCAACCGGCACTTGGGCCTCCTGGGCAGCGGTGGCGGCAATCAGTGCCCGCGTGGGGAGCTGTCAGGCGGATTGAAATGTGGGCTCGGCCTCTCTGCCCGCTGGGCAGATGCTGGCACCGACACCCGCGCCTTAAATATTCATTCACTTGACAGAACACTAATTAAACAAAGTAAGGTGCATTATTACTTGATTAAATTTTTTATTGGCAGCTTAATTGGTCTGTTAGTTGCCCCTTAGGGAGTTGTTTGCCCGCTCTCCCCCCGAGTGAGAGGGGGCCCCTAGACTCTGTGCCCGCCCTCCCCTGCCAGCACGTGCGCCACCCAGGCGGCCTGCCCCTGCCAGAGCCCTAACGCGGAGCCTGGCGCCAGGGTCCCCGCCCCCAGGGTTGTCAAGGTTCTTCTCCTACTGGGTCAGGGTGGGACTGGCAACCGGTCAGCGCCTAGGGGCGGGCCCCTCAAGGTCTAGCTCCCTTACCCTCCACCTCAAACTGCAGGTCTGAGACCTCTCCGAGGGGGAATGCACCCAGACTTGGAGGGAACTCGGCCTTGAGTGGATGAGTGACCCACCCTTCTCAGGGCTGGGGCCTCCATTTCCCCATTTGCACCACAGCAGGGCTGGTCCCCTGAGGCCCCCTGGCACAGACACCTCCCTGCCCACAGCCTCTATGCTGCATGTTCCCCCAAATAAGAGTGGAAGTGCCTTGCAGGCAGGGATGGCCTGGGTGACCCCGGAGACCTCATGGTCCGGCAGAGAAAAGGCCTGGGACTGCGTGCCCCCTCAGAGTAGGTGAACCCACCTTCTTTGTCCAGCCTCCCACCCCGGGGGCATCTCCTCCCACCACCTCTGCAGGTTGCAAGGCAGCCCGCCCTGCTGCACCCCTCTTGCAGTAGGTGCTCACAACCCAATCAGTGGCTGGCCACATCCGCCCTAAGTGGAGCTAGTACCTGCATGTTCCCTCTTCACAGCCCGCACCTCTTCCATGCTTCTCCCACCTCCCTCAAGGGTGAGGGAAGTCTGAAGCCAATCTCTGCCCCTTCAGACAGGCTGCCCCTTCCTCCTCTTCCCCCAAGTCTGTCCTCTGGTGGGGGGGGGGTCGCAGTGGAGAAGGGCCAGAGGGATTCCGTCCTTTCAGCACTGGCCAAACCCCTATGTGAGCCTCAGTTTCCCCAGTGCAAAATGGGTGCCTGTCCTCATCCAATAAGCAGAACTTGAGTGTTAAAGGAGTGCCCCCACCAGAACCAGTGTTTAAACCAGCACACCACTGCTACCACCGCAAAGTCTCTGCTTGTTCGCACCAACTTACTTTTTGTATCCCTCATTTGGACCCTTCTTCATGTACTAAAATAAATGCTTTAAAAGTTAAAAAGGAAAAGGAGGGCATCCTCTCTACCAGGCAAGCTGACGCCCTGAGGGCCCATCCCCCCCCATCCTCACACCCATGTCACAAGGGCCCTGCCCCCGTCACTCCAGTTTAGAGGCGACCGGTCCGAGGTGCTCAATGACTTGTCCGGGGACTCACCTTGGGGTCCAGGTCCGCGAGTCCAAAGCGTGGCAGGGAGGGGAGAGAGGAAGGGAGCAGAGAAGGCAGGGCAAGGCTGGGAAGCTGCTGAAAACAAGCCGTGGGCGAAGCTCCGTCTGTTCCGTTCACACACCCACTCGCCAGTTCCTCAGCCCATTCAGCAAACAGTGAACCCCACTCTCGGGGTGGAGGACAGGAAAGAAAATAGGGCCTTCCCAGGGGGGCTTGGGTCTGTGTGGCACACCCCTACCTCCTGCCATACCCAGTGCCGTCCTCCCACTGCTGGCCCCACTCACCCGGATGCTGCCTCGGCCATGCCATCCCACCCTCCACAGAGGACGCAGGCTGGGCCGATGACAGAGGAATGGTCTGGCAGCCCCAGAAGCCGCCTCTGGCGAGCAGAAGGCGAGGTAATTGGCATCGCCGGCCACAGGAGCAGGAAATGAGCGGCCGCAGAGCGTGTGGAGTGGGACGCTGTTCAGTGTCATCGGCCTTATCTGGGAACAGGCTGCCCAATTACAGGGCTGTGCCCACTGCACTCAGCAGCTGCCGGCTCAGCTGCAGCCCCCTCCCCAGTGTCCTCACAGTATCTCCAGGCCTGGGGCATCTGCTGCCCCTTCTGGAAGGCACGAGACAGCTGCCCAGAGAGAGGCCTGCCCTGATACTCCCCCGCCCCAGGTATACAGCTGCAGATGCCCCCCCCCAACCCAGCCTGGCATACAGGGGAGCAGTGGACAGGCCCCACCCCCTAGGCCCTCCCTACCTGCAGGTGACTGTCCAGGCTGAGCCCTGCCCCAGGCTGCCTCCTCTTCTAGGCACCCCTTCAGGCTGGGAGCTGAGATGAGCAGTGAGGGGCTCTTAGTCGGGCTGGCAGGGGTCCCCAGCTGCCCTGTCCCAGGGCTCCCTCTGCAGGAGGAGCAGGTCACCCTGCTCAGATGTCTTGCCCCCTCTACCAGCCACCAAATGAGAGGATTAAGAATTCTGTGGGTGGACAATGTTCAGAAATGCAGCACCACTGGGGGCTGTGATAGGGTGTCATCTATTAGATAAATAGGACTATAACGGGTTTGCAATTGCACATAACGCAGCCCAATATTAGCAGATCACGCTGTGGCGCACAGATCAGAGCGGGGACGGCTGTCCCAGGGGGGCTAAGCCAAGGGTAGGGCTGAGCTACCCTTCCTGACCAGAGATGGCGAGGCACCCAGGTGGCAAGAGAGCTGGCTTTAGGATTGGACCTGCCTATGTTGAAATCCTGTGACTTCATCAATTCATGCGTGCCTCCATTTCTGCATCTGTAAAGTGGGGGTGCTGCTGGCTGCTTGGGGTTGCTGTGAGAATTCAATGGGCTCATAAACATAACTCTTGGCACCACACTAAGCACAGAGTCAATACTCAACAAATGACTGTCCCTTTCCTTCTCCTCCCACAAGAGCCTTGTCAGAACCCCCTTCCTAGGAAAGTCTCCCTCAGGTCTAGACAGAGAGATGGAGACCCTGCACAAGGGACACCTTTCTGCAGCCCCCTCTCCTGACCTGGCCCTCCTCTGTGGCCAAGGGGTGACAGGTGCTCGGCCAGGCTGCCCCTCCCACAGCACACTTATGTGCCGTCTGGGGGCCACAGAGACATGAGAGTCCCCTTTGTTTGAAGCCCCCTTCCAGCAGGCAGAGAGGAGATGCGCCTGGAGTCAAGGCCCCCAGGGTTCAAGTCCTGGTTGGCCCTGGAGAACACTGACTCGTCTCCATACCAGGCTTCCGCACTAGCCGGGAAGGACTGGGACTGTGCTATCTGGCTCCTTTCTGTCCTCGGTGCTGGCATGAAGTCTGGCACTGAGTGGTGACTTCCCGTGAAGTTCTAATTCCACTTCGGCAGGTGAAACTGTTTACCAAGCAGGAGCTGTGCCCAAACAGGGCAGACGCAGTCCCGCATCCCTCCGGTCAGTCCACAGGTTGGGGCGACTGGGCTGCCCCTCCCCTAACTCCAGCCCCCAGCCACCTGGCCCCAGAGACTTCATTCCCACAAGAGCCCTTTCCCTCAGCCTTATAAACCTGGGCTAGCTGAGGCCCAGAGTGGCGCAGGGGTAACCAGGGCCACCAGGCACTAAGGAACCAGATAAGTACACTAAAAGCCCTGTTTAGTGTAACCGGTGTGGTGACGACTGGCCAGCAGGGAGAGGCCTGACAGTGGGAGTGGCCAGGGGAGCCTTCTGGGGGAAGTGATATTGGAGCAAAGGCCAAAAGGAATCCAGAGCAGGCCTTGAGCTGGGCAGGAATGCCGGGATGGGAAGGAGGGGCTGTCCTTGTGGCCGTGAGCCTGGGGTGTAGATCAGCCCAAGCCTGGAGCCTTGAGTCTAGGGGGTACAGACATGAGACAGACCGGGGGCCTGCCCAAAGGGGTGGGACAGACCCCTCCCCAGGTGCCTCAGACCCCGGACTTCAGCCTGGGTTTCATACCACCCACCTCACATCACGGAGCCCCAGGATTGGCCTAACACCTCCGTTGGGTTCTCAACTGCCCCTAGTGGGAGCTGCTAATGAAGACAGCCCCCAGGGGTCCCTGTCTCCCACAGCCTGTTGGCTGTACATCTTCACCACAACCAGCCCTGCCTGCTGCGTCCCAGACTCAGGACTCCCCACCCAGCTGCATTCCTCTGGGCTGTGAGAGCTGGGGGTGGGCGCGGGGCTGGTAGCCCACCTGGCCCCTGGCTGTCACTTACAGATGGAGACCTGGGCTCATTCTCTCCATCTGTCTGTCCATCCTCTTCACAGCCTCCTATTCCCATAACTGCTCCCCCTTCCTCACCATCCTCCTCCCTGCAGACAGCTTGGTTGGACTGTAGGTGTGAATTTCCACTGGGAAGGGGGAGCCTGTTCCTTCTGGCACGGAAGCAGAGCCCGGGGTGGAGGGGAGCTGGAAGCCGGGGCGGGGGTAGGATTCAGGGGGCAGGAGTGTCTGTGCTCTGGAGCCCTGCAGACCACGGCTGAGGTCTGGCTGTCTTGGCCTCTCTTGTGGGCTCAGCTGCTACAGGTCCTCTGGCGAAGCCACACAGACAATGGCATCCAGGCCTGGATGGCCCGGAAAACAGCAAAGCAGGCTGCGCTCCCAACTGTCTTGACTGTATATCAGCGGCGGGGAGCTCAGGGTAGACTCCTCTTCCTCTTCTCTTAATACAGCCTCCTGCCGACCTTCCCAGCAGTGAGGACAAACTATTCTCCCATTTTGTGGATGAGAGGCCCGAGGCCCAGAGAACTGACAACATATCTTGGGGGCCTTCCACTCACAGGAGCTCCCCGAGTGCCTTCGTGCCCACATGGCTGTCCGCAGGAGCCAGTGTGGCCTCCGCCCCTCCCTGCTGTGTGTGTCCTGTCTGCTCCAGGAGTCCCAAAGGGACAAGGGCACACCCAACAGTCACGAGGCAGGCCGGGTGCTAAGAACTGTGCCCAGACCCGTGCCCTCTGTACAGAGGGGGACACTGAGGCAGCACAGAGGAGCGGGGAACACACCTGGCACTCACCCCACGGCCCACCATCTGTGAAGAGTCACCGCTTGTCTAATGTGCGAGGCCCTGGGGAACAGAACAGCACCGAGACTCCTGCCCCCGCAGAGCTCACTGACTGGTGGGGACAGACTATAGATAGAAAATGTCACGTTGTGCCCAGTGCTGGGAAAGGACACGGGTGAGATGCTCCCCACTTCCTCCTTGGCCCTGGCAGGGTGGGCCATGTGGGATGAGGACAGGCAGACCCTCAGCTGCCCAATCTCCATCCCAGCTATGTCTACCCTCCTGGCCTGTGCAAAGCTCCTCTCCCCTGTGGTTCCTGCTAATGAAGGGTGACTCCACCCACCCAGAAACCGGGCTGCTTCCAGCTGGTTCTCCAAGAGGTGCCTCTCAATGTGATGACTGTGTGTGTTCCCGTTCCTGTCTCCCATCCCCCCACAGTCTTCCCTCAAGGTAAATCAGAGGCAAACTGGCTGCCCCTCACCCCCCACTCTGGGCCCAAAAGAGCACCTTGTCCAGGCTGGACTCTGTGCCAGGTCCTGTACTGGGCACGGCAGATTCGGGGGACAACTAAGGCCCAGGGCTGCTCTCAGGACACACTGGTTGGCTGTGATGAGGGTCAACTTCTAGACCAAGCTGGGGGAAGCAAGGAGGGCTTCCTGGAGGAGGCCATATCAGCACAGAAAAGGCAGAAAAGGCAGGTGGGAGCCAGATTGCAGTGGTTTGGCAAATGGCAGTGGGAAATTCATCAACCATCTTGAGAACTGTGGCTGTGAAGGAAAGGAGAGAAGGAGGCCAATAGCTAGAGGGGAAAGGGAGCTTCAGGGGTTATTTTTAACAGGAGACACTAAAGGTCCTTAAAAGCTGACTGGAAAAGTGCCACCGGAGGAGGGTTGGCCACTCAGGGAGAGAGAGGATGAGTGCCAAAGGGAGGACCCATCAAGGCAGGAAGGGGCTTGCCAGGTGGGCGCAGAGGCCAGGAGCAAGCACGTTTATAGGTTGGCTAGCAAGATAGAGGGCAGTTTCTGTCTTCCTGAGAGGTGAGAGACAAGGTCCTCTCTCTCCCCAGGAAATGCCCGCCCATTTAAAAGATGGGGAAACGGAGGCCCAGGAAGGTTCCACAGTTTGCCCCGGTGCACACACCGTGTGGAGCTGCTGGCTTGCACTCTGTCAGGCGCCCCTGGGCTGAGGGGATTGGAGGGGTGAGCGCCCCAAGGGCATCCTGTGAGGAGCCCGACACGCACTTCGTTGATGTAGGCCACCCTGGATTTACAGGGAAGTGTGTTTTCCAAAGCACTCAGATCAGACCCGCTGCCGAGCACACTCAGTCTCCTAGGGAACCAGCTGCTGCCTTCCTTTGCGAACTTACTAATAACCCCCGCTGTCAGGCAGTCCTTCCTCTGTCTAACCAAAATCTCTCCGGTCATAGCTGAGCCAACTGTCTCTGTGCGGCCCAGCCATCCTGGAGCTGGCTGCCATCTGGCCCCTCACTCGGGTGCCTTTTGCTGGGCACACGAAGGGCAGAAAAGTGTTTGAGGCCTCACCTTCTCCATAACCCCAGTTGGTCCCCGTCTCATAAAGACATCTCCGGGGAGCTGGGGGCCTCCCAGGCCTCTAACTGCGGCTCCTCTCTAAGCTGGGACTTCCCCTCTGGCTCCGGCTAGCTCCCTGCCCTTCTCTCCTGCCTGGTGGGAGACGTCTGGGGCCAGTCCCAGGCTGGGGCACCTTCTGCCACCCTGGGCTGGGCCTCCCTTCCTGAACCGGGCTGGAGACAGGAGTCAATGGCATCACCTGCGTGGAGTGCTCAGCACTGTGCCTAGTGCATAGGAAGCTGACTCCAGGCCGAGTCAGGTGGTAAGCAGGATGGCATGGGAGGAACCCGATGTGGCCTCATCTCTCAGCTGGGCCACTAGCTCCTGGGTGGCCCTGAGCAGGCCCCTTCTCTTCTCCAAGTCTGCTTCTCCATCTGCAGGCAAGCAAGGAGCTCTGGAGCGGTGGCTGTACGGAGCCCAGGAGCCCGGGGTCCTGCTCAGCATGCAGCCCCCACTGGGCTGGAAGTGGCCAGAGAGGTGAGGGCGAGGGACAGAGGCGGGGACTCCAGCTCCCCACGCACCTTCGCCCAGGCAGTCACACCTGCAAGGACCCCACTGAGCAGACGTCCCTTGTGGGTCCTCAGGGCAGGGCGCCTGTCTCCCTCCCACTGCCAGCACTAGCCCTGGGCTGTTGGTGCTGAGGAGTCTGGGTTTAGAGGTGTCCCTGCAGCCTCAGACCAGCCCTGCTTTCCCTCCCCGCAGGCCTGAGTTCCTGGCCACACTTCCGTGGGGGACACAGATACCCCTGGCCCAGCCTGACCCAGCACCTCAGCCCCCCAGGACTGCACGCACGGCCTAGCAGCCCCTCCAAATCCTGACCTGAAGGAAACTGTGGGCTGTGACAGCCCATTTGCAGAGCCTGGCCTGGTTAATCTGCTTCATTAAAGGCACTAATTAATTGACTTAATTAAAAGGGTAACCTGGAAGCCAGTAGAACTACCTCCTAATGAGGCACGAGGCTGTGCGGAAGCAGCCCAGAGCTGAAGAGGGAAGCCCCCCTCTACGCCCCAGCATGCCCTTCCTAGGGCCCTGAGCCCCCCCTACCCCCCAGCGTGCCCTTCCTAGGGCCCTGAGCCCCCGAATACCCCAGCGTGCCCTTCCTAGGGCCCTGAGCGCCCCCTGTGCCCCAGCGTGCCCTTCCTAGGGCCCTGAGCCCAGCCTCGGGCTTCCTGCAGTGCCCAGCCAACATCAGCCTGGTGACTGCTGACCCTCTCCGGGCCCCCCACGCTCCTCAGTGGGGCTCAGCATGCTGGTGGGAATCACAAATCCCACATTCACTGCTTGGCTGCAGTTAAGCGCCCAGAATGTAAGCACAGGCCGAAATTAGACCATTAGACAGAGCACAGACAGGTTGTAGCCAACAAAGGTTAACAGGCCCCGAGAGAGCATGGCCTGGCCACACTGCACCTGTACCAAGGGGAGCTGGGGGAGCTTCAGCAGGGGCATTTGGAGCACTGTGGCAGAACTCCACCTGGGCACGGAGCCCCTGGACCACCAGCTTCCATGATCGCGAAGTTCTGGAGTCAGGAGGACTGGGTTTAAATCCCACCTCCACCTCTGGAAGCTGGCGGTTGTGGCAAGCTGCTTTGCCTCTCTGAGACCCCATTCTTTCTTCACAAAACACCTGCCTGGGGTCCCCAGCTCAGCAGGAGAGAGTGCTGGGATGGATTAGCCATGCCTGCCCAGGGCGGCAGGTAAGAAGTTGAGGTCCTTATGCCGCCACTCTGATCCTGCCCGTCCTGCCAGCCTCTGAAGAGGCCAAGTCTCCATGTCAACGTTTCAAATCTTTCCCACAGCTGGAGGGAAACAGTTCTTACAACCCTTCTCATCTTTATAAGGCCTCACAGCTCAAAAAGGTTTTTAACAGACAATACTCATTTGCGCTTCCCGCCATCCTTCAAGATTCGGAGTTGAGCGTCTCCAGTTTAGAATGAAGGCTCGGGGTGGCTTATCCAGAGCCATTCCCTGGCCCTGAGGGTGTTCCTTCTCACTGGAAGGAAGACGGTGAGGACATCCTCCAAGGAGACATTTGCTCTGGTGTGGAGACCCTGCCCGAGATGCCAAACCCTGCCCGAGATATCAGCCAAGTTCATGAGCAGCCCCAACCTTTCATCTGAACAGAAATGGCATAAACACGTAACGATGTTCAGGGACTGAGTGGCCCCAGAATATTTACTCACTGCCCCTCTCACAGTCCCTCCATAAAGGAAAGACAGGACCTAGGGATGGGGTGGGGGTGGCCCCCAGTGTCCAAAGGAGCCCAGTTAGGCCCCAGAGTCCCTGGAGGATGAGCAGGGAGTGAAACCAGAGGCCGTGGGCACTCTGTCCATTATTTTAAGATGAATTAGGGTTTGTGAGGGTGGGAGAGACCCCTGAGGGTCTGAGCCCCAGCCCTGCCCATCGATGGCCTAAGGGCCGTCTGGCCAGCCCACTGTGCAGGGAGGAGATCTCCAACCTCGACCTTCTGTGTCCCAAGAGCCCAGGGAGCCTGAGCCCAAAGAAAAGTGTCTGGGCCCAGGGCCGGTGTACACACAGCCGTCAGCTCCCAGGCCTCTCCCACGCGGAAACTGCATTAGTGGTGGCGTGTGGTCATCTGTCAGACCCGGACAGATTTAGTTTCCACTCAAACAGCTGTTAGCCTGCTCAGCCGTCAGCTCTACCGCCCGCCCAGGAGCCAGAGTGAGGTTCCAGGGAGGGACCACCACGAGGCTGTCACCATGGAAGGTGTCAGTCCAAGCTGCCAGAGTCCTCCACCTCCTCCCCAGTTCCTCCCTGGCTTGCAACCCACCCCGTCACCCACTTGGGCACCTAGAGGGCTGTCAACATTGGTGTTTTCCCAGAGCTGCTTCACCCACAGCGACCAACCCTTTCCCTCCTCTGACGGAGCACCCGTGGTGGGCAAGCTTCTGCCCACACCATCCTATCTTGGCATCCCTGGCCCCATGTTACAGATGAGGAAACTGAGGCCTAGAGAGGTGGCTAGGTGAGTGGCCCGGGGGACTGGAGCCTAGGGCTCTGGGAGCTGCACCCCAAGGGTGGCATCCATGGAGCCAACCCCCACCCAGGGAGGTGGGCCCAGACAGCTGGAGTGCACGGCGGGGGGCATCAGACTGTACCCCTGGCGCGGCTGAGCAAGGAGGATTTGGGAGTGGGGGCTGAGGGGATCGGCAGGGCCAACTACAAGGAGAAGGCCTTGGAGGTGCGACAAGAGCAAGGCTGGGAGTGCGGGAGGCCCGGCTCAGACAACAGCAAAGGAGGGTCAGCCGTATGGGTCAAAACCCTGCTTGGGACCCTGCCCAGGGCCAGTGGCCCCTCTGCACGCTGAGCCACAGCCGTGTCCTCACTCCCTCCTCAATAGGTGTGTGCGGTTTGCCCTGGGGCCCCGAGAGCCTGCCTGTCTTTCCCCTGTTAGAATCCTCAGGTGAAGGGGTGGGGGCCAAGCCACCTGGAACCCAGCACAGTGTGGCCAGAGGGGAACCTGCTCAGTCTGCTGACTGGGTGATGCTGATAACCGCCGCATGGCCTTCACTGTGCCAGGCTTGCACACAGCCCTGTGAGGGGGACTCTCCTCCCCGGGTACCCCCTAGGAACTGAAGCACAGAGGGGCTGTGGGCACAGAAACGTTCACAGCCACATGGTCAGGAAGGAGCAGAGCCAGCACCACTGTGTCCTACCGAGGGCTACATAAGGCTCTGCCCACGGGACGGCGGACACCCCCGGGGCAGCAGGCAGGCCTTGTCCAGCTGCCCTCGGGCGGCCTGCACGGAAGGGCAGGTAGGGAGAGCACTGGCCTCCAAGCGAAGCCCTGGGACTGAGCCCTGGTGGCTGCCTGTCCTCCAGGAGCTGCTTCTCTCCAGGGCTCAGGTCCCCCAGGTGTAAGCGTCCAGGGAGGGAGGCAGCAGGGTTGAGGAGGGGACTGAGAACCTGGCACCTGGCTTCGCTGCAGGGGTCACCTAGGCCCTGGCCAGGAGGCACAGATGATCACCCCCATCATTTCACTAGGCCACTTAGAATGAATATTAATAGCATCGATTATTTCTAATCAGACATCCAAGCCTGGGCTGGCCACTAAGCTCTGAGGGAGGGGGCAGGTGGGGGAGGCCCAGCCCCACCCCAGCAGTGAGGGGGTCTGCAGACAGGATTTCACCTGTGGGCCCCCTAGGAAGGGGCTGCACAGCCTCTGCGCCCATTTCACAGGTGGGCAAGCCCATCCAGCTCAGGCTGAGAAGGCAGGCTCAGCCGCAGGACACGGCTGGTTTGCAGCCTGCCGTGCAGAAGGTCCCTGAGCTGTCTCCCTGGCCCCACCCAAAGCACCTGTCCTTCCCCCAGGACGCACCTCCAGGCAGCGAGGATGGGCTGATGGACGAGGAGACCTAGACTACAGAGGGAATCTGCCCTTGGGAGTGTGGCCTGGGGGCAGATGCCTCAGTTTCCTCATCTGTACCATGAGGATAATAGCACCTCCTTTATGAGGTCCTTGTTAGGATTAGTTAGTTATGCAGTTCCATGCTTAGCTCTGGGCCTGGTGCTCAGAGTTGGTTGGGGCCAGTGGGCCCATGGTCAATCCCCAAGGCTGTGGGACCTGGACCAGTCTCTTTCCCCCTTTCTGTGCCTCAGTTTCTCTGACTACACAATGGGGTTGTAATACATGGTCTCTGAGGGTCCTCCCAGGAGTGACTAGCAGTGGGTGAGATTCAGCCCCGAAATCCCTCAAGCCTGTCGCTGGGACTCTGTCACCTACTCCACCACCCACGGCCTAGGACCTTGTTGCCCCATCCATAAAGTTCAGGCAACCTATGCACCGGCCCCAAAGGGTAAGCCTGAGGAAGGACACAGTGGGGAATATGAGATGCAATCTGCCCATGACCACCCTGTGCCAGGCACTTCTGTCCATTTCTCAGAGTGTCAGTTTCCTTGGCTCTAAAATGGGGTGACAGGGCCATCCTCACCCAGGACTGCAGTTCAAGTCAAGTGAGATGGTTGGGAGCTCTGTGGGGCAGGGCAGGATGGCTCTGCCTCTGCACAGTATAGTGGCCATTTGGGGCCTTGCCTGGTAATGGCAGTACCTGGTGCTTAAGAATGGGCTCTGCTTCCATCAAATATATGGTGATGGAAGGAGAACTGACTCTGGGTGGTGAACACACAATGCAATAGACAGATGATGTATTACAGAACTGTACACTTGAAACCTATGTAACTTGACTAACCGTTGTCACCCCAATAAACTTTAATTTAAACTTTAATTTAAACAAAAAAGAAATGATGAAATCCTAAAAAAAAAAAAAGAGTAGAACCCAGCGTGCCCCTTAGTGTTATGTGATGTGGGGTGAAACTGAGGCTCTAAAATGGGGTGAATAACTGCACCGTCTGTAGGGCTGCTTTGAGGGATCAGTGAGATAATCCACATAAATACCTCTCAGCAGACATATGTCAGGAGTTCCTCGAATGACAGCAGACGCTGTTATTATTGCTGCTGCTGTTGTTATTATTAATTAATGCTCTAGCTTCGACCTCCCCCTGCCCCCCCAGCCTGTGTTGGGCCAGGGACCAGCCCCCTCCATAGTGAGCTGGGAGGGGTAGGTTCCCGGATCCTGGCAACACAGACCATACCCATTCTAGACCATCCAGGGCAGCCCCTTCCCAGGGAGGGCCCCAGCCTCTCACAGACAAGACCCCGGGTCAGGGCAGGGGCAGTGCACTGGCACAAAGGCTGAGTTCTGTCTGTGCCTGAGGTGGGGGCAGCTGCCCACGGAGGGCCCTCCTGCCACAATGAGGCCTTTGAGCAGCTGCTGCAGGAGCCAGGCTCTCCTCGGAGGCCCCCGGCTCTCACAAGCCCTGTCTGTCTGTGAGGCCACCAGGCCAGGCAGGCAGCTGCCGTGGGGGCAGGGCCCACGCCTGTCCTGCTGCTGGGCACACCGTCTCCCCAGCCTCCTCTCACCCGGAGGACATCCGGGCAGGGCAGGCTGCGGGCCTGAGAGCCAGGCAGGGCCTCCAGGGATCTCAGGGAAAGCAGGGCCTACCCCTGTCCCCGCTCCGAAGGGACAGCTCCAGGCCCGACACATAGGATACGGGAAAAGCCTCTCTCCCACCCAGGGCTCTCACGAAGTCACGGAGCTGGGCTGTGCCTCCCTCCATCTCTTAGCTTCAGTTTCCTCACCTGTAAAATGGAGCCTCCAAGTACATCCCTGGGCAACTGCGAAAATCAAATGAGACAGGCATTTAACGCTCCCCTCAGTACCAAGCAGGCAGGAGGGCTCAGGGAATGCTACTGATCACCACCCCATCATTGCTCCTGCCTGGGGCCCGGCTTCATCGCCACCTCCACCTCAGACCTGCTGGGTGACCTTGGCCAGGTGACTGAACCTCCCGGGGTCTTGCTTTCTCCTATAAAATGGGATTTCGCCACCCGCTCCCAGAGCTGCTGTAAAGAGAAAGCTATTGATCAACATGCTTCGGGCTCAGGAAGCCTTGGATGAATGAATGAATCTCAGATTCACTCCACGGTTAAGCAGCACCTCGGGGGCCTGTGGTGAGGGAGGAGGAGGAGTAAAGGCCGGCAGGTGTAAACTGCAGCCACCTACACCTTCATATGTCACTCAAATGAGTGGCCTGGGAGGACAGGAGGCAGGAAGGGTGGGTTCCTCTTCACAGTCAGGGCGAGCTCCACTCCGGAGGGGGCATTCGCCTAATGTGGGGAGTGAGGGTGGTCCTCTGGACACAAGGAACAGCACAGTCGAAGGCTCAGAGGTGTGAGCTGTGTCATCCACAGGCCTAATGGGGGAGGGACTAGAGGAAAGGCTGTTGGGCCAGCCAGGGCCGGACTGGGAAGGTCTGAAACGCCAGGCCAAGGGCCTTGGACTCAAGTTTTCAGGAACTGATGATCTTAGAGCCAGTGAGTGACTTGATTGAACATACGTTCTCTAATGTATCTATGCTGGAGGGGTGGGCATGGGGGGACATCTATGTGGTATCCCATCTGCCTGTCCCATCATTACAGTTTAGAGTGTGGGCCAGTCTGGAGTGTGCGTGAAGGGTTCTTGGGCCAAGCAGAACGGCTGGGGCCTGACCCTCTGCAGCCCCAGTCCCAAAGCTGGCACCGCCTGAGGCTCCCCCGCCCCCCTGGGCGGCCTTGCACCCAGCACAGGGGATACTTTGGGAAACCAGAGCCAGCCGGGGTTCAAATCCCACTCTGCTCCTCCTTTGTGCAAATGACGTCACCTCTCTAAGTCTGTTTCCTCCTCTGTGCAAGGGGGTCATAACCACAGCCGTGCCCCACAGCGCCTCTATGACCATTAAGTTTGACATTTTGAGGCGTCTTCAGAAGGAGACCCCTGCTCCCCCTTCAGGCCATCCTCACCTTAGAAGAGGTCGCTGGCTGGGCACCAAGGGGGAGCTGGGTCTCTGTGGAGCCCCCACCTCTCAGTAATCTCGCTGAGAGGCCAGGGTTGAAATCCCACCCCTGCCACTTAGAAGCTGAGAGACTGACTCCCTGTGCCTCAGTTTCCTCATGTGTAAAAAGGCAGTACTAAGGTTCGCTGCACAGAGATGTTGTGAGCTCTAAATGAGATGATATCCGTGAGACACTCAACGCAAACTGAGAACTTGGTAAATAGGCTAATATTGTTGTTAGCTGTGAATTCCTCCCATCCCCCAGAGAGACCGAGGCCTCTTCCTATTTTATAGCGTCCAGGGGTGCAGGGACTTGAGTAGCCACACAGCTGGAGGCTGCAGGGATGTGGGGGCCCCCAATCACCCCACTCAGCAACTGGTTTCCCCTCCCCACCCCGGAGACCCCAGGAACCATCTCTCAACTCTGCACCCTCAGAGCCCAGCGAGGTTGCCACCACCCCCACTCAAGCCAGAGTCACAACAGCGAGGAACCCCCCACACGCACACAGTCCGCACCAGAGTCAGGCTGAACGAGGCCTCTGAGAGGCCCCCCTAAGCTGTAGGTCTGGACCTGGGGCCTCTGCCCCGACTGTCATCAGAGGATGCAGTCTTCACCTCCCCAAGCCCCTTCCTTCCCTGGCCACAGCCCCCCCAGCTGCACCCCATCTCCTGACTTGGGGGAGGATGGTGTGCCCCCCACTCAAGCTTCCCCAGGAAGGGCCCGCGCTGCAGAGAGCGGCTGAGTAAATAATGACATTTCCCTCTGTCCTGCACTCTGCGCCCCTTTTCCTTCCACAAATAAATTATCAACATGCCCAGGTCCCGGCGGAGTGGAGCATATCGCAGGGAACAATGAAAAAGCTTTTAATAGGATTCCAGGAGCTGCAGCCACTCGCTAATGGAGATTGCTCCGTGACCACAGGCCGCTCATGCCCTCCTGGGCACCTCCCCCCAACCCGCACCACTGCCCAGCTCCTCCTGGGGCACCGGGGCACCAGCGGGGCAGCCAGGCCCAGCTGGGCCACCGCTGACGTCACAAGCAGTGTCTGGGCCTGGAGAGAAGCACTATGCCCCCACCACCCAGACCCACTCTCATCCCGACAGGCCAGACCCACTTGCACCACCCCCACCCCAGGCCGACCCCACCTGGCTCTCCCTCTGGGGCTAAAATGGCACCTCTGCTGTGAGCCTTTCCCTGATACCTCCCCCCACCCCCACTGGAGTTAAATGACGGTCACATGTTGTCAAGGCCAGCGCTGGGGCTGCACACAGTGGGGCCTTAGGGATGTGGGGGCAGGGAGAGGCCCTCCAGGAGGCGGGGCTCTGAGGCCAGAGGAAATTGCTCATGTACCCAGGCAGGTCCCCAGCTCGGGGAAGGGGCATGGCTCAGGGGAAAGCAGGACAGACAGACCTCAGGCCCAAGAGACCTCGGAGTTACCCAGCATCTCTGCACCCCAGTTTCCCATCTTTGAGAGCATTTGTAAGGACCCAGGAGGGGCTGGGACCAGTGTGCCTCGAAGGCAGCCCTTCCTTGGTGGGCAAGTCATTTCACCTGTGCCTGTTTCCTGGGGTAAAATCAGGATAAGAGTGCCCACCTCAGAGGTTGGTTGGGGGATTAATCTAGTTAATACTGCCGGCATGGAGCAAGTGCAATCTGAGTGGGCTACTACTGCGGGACAATCTCCTTATGCGATCCGATGTCTGGGCTGAGGGACCTTGGTCCAGTTACTTTGTTGTGCCTCAGTTTTCTCTTCTGTGAAGTGGGCTGTTATAAAGCCTCAAGGAGACCAGCCCAGGCAGGGTCCTCAGTGTGGCGCTTCATGACATGCAGTGTAGATAGTAAACACTCAGTAACGGCAGCCATCTGACGCCAGTAAAATGGCCTCTCTTCCATCCGGAAGCCTGGCACCCAGGAAGTGCCCAGTAAATACCCATGGGGACTTGCCTGACCTCATCCCATCCTGGGAAAAGGTGACATTTGAGCCCCACACTCTCCGTTTCTACAACTTGGTTCCTAACCTGTGGCTCCTACCAACCCCCAGACCTCACTGCTTCCCAGAGCCCTCAGGGGCTCAGTTCTCCCCAATCCCCCCAGAGTTACACTCCAACCTGTCCCTTATCACAGCTGAGCTCTCTGGAGTCCCCTCCTTTCTCCCATCTGTCCACCCACTACCTGCGTGGTTGCAGACCTCAAGGCCCAGCCTCTGCCCAATGAGGGGCCAGCCAGGATCTCAGCAAATGTCCCGTAAGAGTGCCTGCCAGGAAGGATGAGGTGCTTCCGAGGTCTAGGGGCTAGTGTGTGCAGCCCCTCTACAGGCCCTGAGCTCCTTGGAGCCCCAGGGCAGTCAGCACCCCAGCCCTGCATCTGGGGGAGCCTGTCCTATTTGCCCAAGTGCATTAACTACTGGTTCCCACAGAGCCCTTCCATGGGCACTGTCATATTTAGTCTTCATACTGACCCTGGGACATGTGCTCTGTTGTTCCATTTCATTGATGTGGAGACTGAGGCACAGAGAAGGGAAGTAAGGCATCCAGGGGCATCCAGTTGATAAGTAACAGAGGTAGGATTTGAATCCAAGTCCAGACACCAGAGCCCGGGCACTGTCACCCCACAGCCCGTTGCCTTGCCCTGGGTCCTGACTTCTGAATGGCCCTGGACAAGGCATTCCTCTTCTGTGCCTCCATTTCCCTGCTCTCACAGTGGGAAGAAGGCAAGCCAGGCAGAGCTTGTCCGTCAGAAGCTCCTGGAAGCTGGGGCATGGCACTGCTCAGCCGTCTCAACAGCCCAAGCCTGGGGCGACTCAGGGTTCAGAGTTGCAGAGCCATGGTGCTGCTGGGTCCTTAGGGGCCTTGTGGTCCAAACCCTTGGCCAACAGCCGTGGGGAAACTGAGGTACAGAGAGCTCCATTGTGACTGGAGGGCAGGGGAGTGTGTGTGGTCTGTCTCCCTGAGACAGGTGGGCAGTCTATATGGTGTGCAGCCTCAGTGAGGAGGGAAAGGGCTTCCAAGACCCCCACCGTCCTCCTAGGAGCCCTCTCTCTGCTAGCTCCAGGCAGGAGGCCCTGCTGAGTGCCCGCCTGAGTGCCCCTGACTGCCCCGCTGACTGCCCCGCTCCTCCCCTGGGGTCAGAGGTTTGGCTGCAGGGCTGACAATCGCCAGGCCGCCTTGGTTGGAACAGGGTTTGGGGAAGGGGCTATCACCCCGGCTTCTCATTCTTTGTACCCACCCTCTCCCCAGAGAGGGACCTGGGGAGAACACGTGGGCAACAGATGGCTCTGTCTGGGGGGCAGGACAAGCAGGGGGGCTGCACAGGAAGCGGCCCTGGGTCTGGGTGGGGGCAGCCACTCAAGCCTCTTCTTGGCGGTATCTTGGGGGGCAGGGTGTGAAGTTCATTCACCTCACATCCTGGCTTGGGATGGCTCAGGGAAGGCAAGTTAGGAGAGTTAGGTGTGAGCCTGTGTATGCAGAAGTGTGTGAGCATGTGAGAGGGGTGAGCACGAGGCACATCTGTGTCCCCATCCTGACCTGGCCCTGTCAGGACGCGGACCCTGTAGCCAGCTCCGGGCCTGGCCCATCACAGCAGCTTCTGAGAGTGAGTCTCTTGCCTGCCGCCGAACCTAAGTCCCCTCACTCAGGGCAGGTGCAGCCCCAGCTGGTGGCCCTGAGCCACTGGGTCCACCCTGTGCTCTATGTGGGACGGGTACCCTCAGGACCACGACAGAGTCCCAGGATCCTGGGACTTCGAGCAGCCCAATTACCTGAGCTAGAACCAGGCCTCTCAGGTCTGACCACAGAGGAGTGTGTTGTAAATCAAGGTCATCCCAGAAAAGCTAGCAGGCAGCTGCTGAGTAGGGCCTACAGAGAGCCTTGGTCTGCACTTGATCCAGAACTCAGGAGGGTATTTCCCTTGAGAGCAGCTCAGTCCAGGGCAGCGGTTCTCAACTTTCCTAATGCCGCGACCCCTTAATCCAGTTCCTCATGATGTGGTGACCCCCAACCATAAAATTATTTTCGTTGCTACTCTATAACTGTAATTTTGCTACTGTTATGAATCGTAATGCAAGTATCTTTTTGTTTTCTGATGGTCTTAGGTGACCTCTGTGAAAGGGTCGTTTGACCCCCAAAGGGGTCGCGACCCACAGGTTGAGAACCGCTGGTCCAGGGGATTGCACCCCCTGGAGTCCCAGGTGGCAGGTTGGACCCTCTGCTGCCACCCACACCAGCTGAGGCAGTTGTTCAATCATAGTTTCATCATTCCTTCATCTGTTTATTCACCCTCCATGGCACTGAGCACCTACTGGGTGCCCGCCCCACACCAGGCCTTGGGGAAGCACCAGAGAATAGAGACAGACACGACTTCTGCCCTCAGCCAGACCTCAGTCCCAGCCCTGCCACAACTCAGGACCAGCCAGCCAGGCAGCTCCCCGCCCGCCACCCAGAGTGGCCCTGGATGTGACACACACACACACACACACACACACACACGCAGCCAATGAAAACTGAGCTCTCCCCTCTGCTCCCTCCACCAGGCAGCCCCTGGCAGACCACCCCCTGGAAAGCCCATCCTGGCACCAGTACCCAGCAACATTTTAAGGACCTTTTTCCAGGCAACATTTCCCAGGCGTCATGGGGGGTGAGAAGCAGAGGGCGATGGGGGACGAATCGACAAGAGCAATTTGCTTCTATGGATAAATGCCATCTCTTCTCCAAAGTCAGTCCCCCTTTCTCTCTCTCTCTCTCTCTCTCTCTCTCTTTCTCTCTCTTTCTCTCTCCTGCTAAATCTGTGTAATCTGGTGCCAACAATTAATTCAGGCACAAGGAGGGGAAGGGGAGCAAAAGAACGGCTGCCACAGAGCTGCTTCTCTAGATCTGTGCAGGCAGGAGCACCAGGACGAGCACCTTGGCGACCCCAGTTTTAATCCCAGTTTTAATTAAGTACAAAGCCATCCACGAAACAATCCAGCCACTGCCTCCCAGCCAGGGAGTCCCCTCTCCTGAGCACAGCCTGTAGCACCCGGGCCTCGGCCGCCACCGGTTGCCTGGGTCCTGCACTCTGCCTGGGAGGCAGTGTCCCCTAGTGGTTAGCTGAGCCCCATACAGCTGGGTCCTGGTGCCTCCAGGACGCCCTGCCTTCACTCCCTCTTCCTGCAGCACCACTCACTCTGTCCAGTGCCCCCTCTCCACACTGGGGGACATTCAGAACCAGGAGAGAGTTTCTAAGGAACGCCCTTCCTCACTAGCAGCCCTCTGTCTACACCAGAGCCACTGCCCCCATCACAAACAAGCCCAAACATTCTCCCTCCCACCCCATCAGATGCTGGGTTAGCCTGTCCACGTAGGTGGCTCCACAGCTCTCAGGAACAGGGGACCCCACGCCCTAGGCCCAGGAAGCCCACGCTTCCAAGGGCCCACCCGGGAGGACTGGGCAGATGGTCCTTGAGGCGGGCCCCTGGCTCCATATCCTGAGATACGGAGATGGACAGGCCAGCAGGAACCCAGGGAGACAGACCACAAGCTCTGAACAGACCCACAGTCCAGATGCCTGCAGGTGCTACGTGCCCCCAGCCCCCCATGCTTCTCACACCTGCCAAATGTCTGCACAGACCCCCTTCTGTTGGTTCTGTCCATCAGGCCCCTCGTTCCCGTCCCTCCTCGCCGACTGCTGCCCTGCTTCACGTCCTGGCTGAAGCACCCCGTCCCCAATCCGGTGCCCAACCGGTGCCTGTGTCACCCAATCTCACAGGGCTGTCTTCTCACCTTCAGAGCCCAAGGCTCTGTAGTGGGAGGGGAAGCATCTGATTTCTGTCTGACCCCCACTCCCAATTGTACGCTCCCTGAGGGCAAGCCTTGTGGCTGCTTTCATTCCCCCTTTTTCTCCCAGAGCCCATTTTGCCTGGCCCATAACCTGTGCTCAACACCCAATGAATGAATGACAAACGAACAAATGAAAGAGCAAGAAAGAAGGGCGGAAGGAGAAGACAGAAGAGCCAGGGGTGGTTGGTGGGCAGAGCGCCTCGTGGGCCAGCTCCCCCACCTGCTGAAGCAATGCCTAAGCCCAACGTCCCATCCCCCTTCTCTCCCTTCCCCCACACTCACTGGCCCCAGCTCTCAGGGGTGCGGGGCAGTACACACAAGCCCAACGGTGGGAGTTGCAAAACCCAGGACTGCAGCAAATCTAGCAAACAACTTCCACAAGGTGAGCTGAGGCCCCCAAATGCTGACATCATCTGCAGCGCTGCTGACCCCGGGGAGCGGCTGGGCTCTGGGGGCTGCCCGCGGCATAAACAGGCATCCACCGGCCGCTCAGGCAAACACAGGCCTGCACAAACACTGCCCTTCTGCGTGCAGCCCTCTCTGCTCCAGCTGCTGCTAGGGAATGCCAGGCCGGCTGGGGCGGGGTGGGCGCACACGGCCGGTCTGCTCCCCCATCCCAGCCTTCTCAGAGTGACTGCCCCGTGGCAGAGGACAGAATGCAGCAGCCTTGTGCCCTGACACAAGCCGGAGCAGGCCTGAACTTTATCTCGGGGAGAAGAACCCAGGTTCTGGCAAGGGCGCCCCCGCAAAAAAAACCCACACAGAGGGCTGTGCATCAAGGGCAGTTAGCAGGCCTTAGGCCTGAGCCAGCCCCACCCTCACAGAGCCCTGGCAGCCTCTCCTGATGGTGAGTGCCCTGCGGCCACCCCCACCCACCCCACTGCAGGCACTTAGGACCTCCAGTCACTGCTTCTTGTCCATACACTCACTCAGCCCATCCCAGGAGGGCCCCAAGGGTAAAACCCCCAGCCTCACCCCTGTTTACAATGCCTCAGTCCTGGACAGTCCCGCTGTCCCTGGGGGCCAGGCACTAAAGCTGACACTCCCGGCCAGCAGGCAGGTGAGCTCCCACTGGGAATGGGCTTTGGTGGCTGGGTTGGGGGCCCTTGGCCCAGCATGACCCAGGGGTGGGGAACACAGAGGGCCCACATTGCCAGGCATAAACCGTGCTAGAAGCTTCATAGGCATCATCTGATAGTGGATACTCGCAAGATGGGTGCTGCTGTTACCCCACTTTACGTATGAGGATGTTGTCCTATGACATCCGGTCACTTCCTTGAGGTCAGGAGGCCAGGCAGACACCCTCCCCAGGAACCACAAGACCTAGCACCCTGGGGCAGAAGGGCTGGCCCAGCCAGACCCTCACACAGCCCCAGACAGGTCCACCTCATCCCTGACAGCCTGGGCGGCTGGTATGGCAGCTGCCAGCAGGTCCCCAATTCCCAGAGACACACAGTGTGGCCATTCACACTGCAGGGCAGGGCCTTCACCTGCTCACCGTCTCTCCTGAGCCATCTGCCCCTTCCCCTGGCTGGGGGCAAGCTACCCCCAGAGGCCCACAGCCTGCCAAGCGTTGCTGCACCCAGCACCGAGCTTGCTTCCTCCCTGCTTCTGCCCGCTGCCTCTGCCCTACCTGACTGGGCAGAGGGGGCTGTGCCCAGCAGGCCCCAGGTGCCTCATCCTCCCCTGCACCAGGCCAACCACTTAACAAATGCCACTGCACTGGACCTCTGTGGCCAGTCAGCCTGTTCCAGGCCTGCCTGTGTGTCCCTAGGCACCTGCCGTTCAGGTCCACCTAGAGCTCCAGTCCGGTCTGTCTCTCAGCTCACTTAGAAGCAAGCACACCTTTTGTGCGCTGTCCTGCCCTGCCTTCCCACGCTCAGGGTGCCCACACATCCTCACGGGGTGGAACAGCTGCTGCATCCCCCCAGTGCAGGGAAGGAAGCGGGGTCCCCAGAGGCTGCAGGCCTGGGGTCACCCAGTAGGTGACACAGGCTCAGCCACCAGACCTCAGTCTGCACGGAGCTGAGTCGTTCAGGCTACTGGCCTCCCCATAGAGCAGGTTATATGATGGGAGGGCAGCACCCATCCTCACCGCTGCCTTAGAAACAAGCTGGGTGGACCTCCCAGGGGCTTGCAATGGGAGGTCCCAGAGGAGGCGTGAGGGGGCCACAGGGAAAGTGCCACTGCCGCTCAGGGTCAGCGTCAGGCTGAAGTCCATCCAAAGCCCCTGGCTGGAGGGAACCTGACCCCCCAACCCTCCAAGGCCTCTGCAGTTGTCCTCAGTCCTTGGGGACGGACCCCTTTAGTCCACCTCACCCCATTTTATACTACAGTCCTCAGCGCCACAAACACAGCCTCAGGATGTGGGTATAGTCAACCCCATTTCACCAACAAGGGAAATTGAGGCTCAGAGAGGTGAAGGGACATGCAACCAGTAAGTGGTAGGGCGAGGGCACAGTCCCCGCAGGCTGCGGCAGCCCCAGGCGTGCCTGGCTTGAACTCATGCTGAGGAGGCTTTTTACGGAAGTGTCCAGTCTCTGTCTATATGGGATCCCCAGGCTGGGGAGCACACACACACACACACCCCATCTGCCCGTCTCTCTCCTGCTCTCAAACCTGCCCATGGCAGGCTCTTCAGCCAGGATGTGACAGCCTCTAGGCTCCTCCTGCCCCTCAGACCCACCAGGGCCCCCTCAATGCCCACCCGGCTGGGCAGCAACCCCTCCCGGGCGTGCGCCCTGGCAGCTCAGACCACTTCCATTTTAAACCTCTGAGGAAGCCCTGAACAGTCGCCCACGGAGTCGGCACCAGCTGACAGGTGATGTTTGCGCTTCTCCTCCTGGGGCTGGCAGGAAGAGATGCACTTGGCTTTCACTCCAGAAACCCAAGCCTGGAGCCCCTGAGTGTGGCGATCTTCCTCATGCCTGCTGGGCAAGGAGGGTCATGCCCCAGCCCACATCCCGCTGCTAATGGCATCTTGCATCCTGTGGGGCTCTGTGCCCCCACACAGCCAGCCACCTCCTCAACTCCTAGGCCACCTGGGGAGGGTGCCAGGAGGGTCAGGTCTCCATCCTCCCTGAGGGTGCAGGTGCCAGGGTGGGGCAGGGCTGGACCCGGCATCCACCCACCTCCGTCCCCAGCCTAGGCTTTATTTATTCACATCAGGGCTCCAGCATGGGCTGCAGGGGCCTGGCACACCCCAGCTGGGCTGTATTCTCTTAAAATCACACACCCAGAGAGCCTCGCAGCCCTCAGGAGCCACCGGGAAGCCTGGGGCAGCTCCCTGATGTCGCTGCTCCACAACTTTCTCCTCCTGCGAGAGCTCTCATCAGCCACGGTTCCCTGCAGCTGGGCAACGACACTCCCCAGCCTTCCGCGAGGAGGGGCGTGTGCCTGGCCTCCGGCTCGGGCGGGGGGAAACCCGCTGCCCCGGCCTCCAGCCAGGCAGTCCCACCATTCCAGCGCCAGGTGCACCGCCCCAGCCCCCTGCCCCGCACAGGGCGGACAGTCCACCGCGCGCAAGGAGAGGGAAGTTGGAGGCTGCTTATGGCCCCCTTGAAGTCGTTTTAAAAATAAATCCTCGCTCCAACCGTGACTCACGCGGTTGGTGGGGACCGAAGCGCCGCGCCTGGGCCGGCCGGCTGCCTCTCTCCACGCACCCCAAGCCCTCGGGTTCCTGGGTGCGAAGCTGGAGCCGGAACCAGCCAGCCCAACCTGGCGCCCCTCGCGGGCCGGGCCGCCTTCCCGGGGGCGCAGCGAGGACTCGGGCTGGGGCTCCAGCCGAGTCCCCGCCCTTCCCAGCCTCGGCTGGGGAGATTGGAGCCGCCGGGCGCGCACCCCGCGCCTCCCGGCGGCGGAGCCAGTGCCGCCGGCGCTCGGCTGTCGACTCGGGGCCCCCCCACCCCGGATCCCAAAGGCGGCGTGGTCCCCGCGGCGCTGGGGCAACGCCGGCAGCCTGACCCCGCGGCGCCTCCGTGCTCTCCCAGTCCCCGCCCCGCTGGCCGCGGAGCCCCGTCCCGCTCGAACAGCCCCCGGCCCCCGCCCCGTGCAATCTTTCTTACCTGCGCTGCGGCCGGGAGGCGGGTCTCCTCGGGAAACTTTGCGGCGACGGCTGGAGCCTCAGGGGTTATTCCAAGGAGCGGGCAGGAACCGCAGCCGGAGGGCGCCCAGCGGGGCCCGGGAGAGGAGCCCCCGGCGCGCAGTGGAGCGCGGTGGCGGGCCCGGGGCGAGGGGTGCGCGGCGTCGCATCTGCCCAGCTCGGGAGCCCGGCGGAGCCGCTGGGGGGTGCGCCCGGCGGCCGGGTGCGTGTGCCCGGGTGGGTGCGCTCGGTGGGGCGAGGGCCGGCAGCGGTGCCTGCGCGAGCGGCGGCGGCGAGCAGGGC
>NW_017731443.1:3053209-3075809 GCF_001890085.2 Hipposideros armiger
GGGGAGGAGGCGACGGGGGCGGGGGCGCCGCGCTGCGCACTGGCCGGCGGGACCCGGCGCGGGAGGCTGCGCCGCCGCGCGGGGACTCGGGCCCAGCCTGGGAGAAACGGCATCCGCGTCCTCCTCCCGCTAGCCCCAGGCGAAAATGGCTGGGGGTCGGGGGCAGGAGGTTGGTAAGCCGGCCCCCCTGGGGGGCGAGGAGGGAGGCTCCCAGAGCCAGCCTCCAGCTCAGGGGCGGGGGAGAGAGAAACCGGTTTTTGCTCACGCGCAGCCTCCCTTTACACCCCTCCTCTCTGCACCCACTCATTCATCCATCCTTCCAACAATCCATTCATTCATTCATCCGTCCACCCATGCATTCATTCACTAACAGGTACCCACCGCCTACTCTTGTGTGCCAAGGTAACCCCTTCCTCCCTGCGTGGCGCCCCTTCCCCACGCAGACCCCCTCACCTGCGCTTGCTCTCTGTAAACACTCAGCCCTCCCTGTGCTGTGCCTCAGCCAGCTGCCTAAGCTGGCAGTGCCCGGGTCAGATCCCAACCCCGCCCCTCCCCTCACTAGCCGATTTTGACCTTGAGCAAGTCGCTTAACCTCTCCAAGCCTCAGCATCCTCTGTTGAAAATGGGAGCATTAAGCACCTACCCCAGAGGGCTGATATGAGGGTTGGAGGAGACCTTGAATGGGAAGGTGGCTAGGGCAGTGCCTGGCACACATCGGGACCCAGGAAATGTCTGCACCTGTTGTGGGGGGTCTTGGAGGGGGGGTGGAGAGTTGCTCTGAGTTGAGTCCCTGTCTCTGCGTAGAACACCCCCCCGCTTCTTGCCCCCCACTGCTTGCAGGTCCACACTCAAACTCCCCAAAATCTGGCTGGGACCCCGCCCCCCAGGCTCATCCCCCACCCCCCAACTACTGTCCCAACCCTAGGCCTGTGTCAGGCACTTCCAGGGGCCCAGCACACCCTACTCTCTGGTGGCCGGACCACCTCTCTGGGATGCCCTCCCAGATTCCTGGAGGAAGGTCAGGTAAGGGATACTTGAGCCCCCTCCTGTGCTCTCCCAGCCCACCTTCCCCAAGCCCAGGAGCAGAAGGGGGCTTCTGCTGCCTCTGCCCTCACAGTGAGTACCCCTGCCTCTACCCTTCTTGTCTTTCCCTCCTCACCTCTCCCTTCCCATTTACCTCCTCTTAACTCCCTTCCTTCTTTCTCTGCTTTACTCAATTCACCAAACAGCTATTTTTTTCCTCCCAATTTTTATTTATTGCCCAAATGGCATTATACCAACAATAAAAGAAAGAAAAATCACCCACAATGCCACCGCCCTGTGGCGTCAACAGCCTTCGTTCCTCTGCGCCCTTCCAGGCTTGTCCATGCACTGTCGGCTGTCATTTTTACTGAGTGGTCGTTTCCTTTCCACCTGCCCAGACCTCGGATGGATATGAGGGTACTGAGGCTCCGCCATCTCTCCATTGTGGCACTTAGCATGTTGCTCAGGAATTATGTGTGTGCGCGTGTCTTCCTCCTCTTCTAACTGGATCCCTTGAAGGAGGGACCCCTTCCGTCCCTGCTGCCCACATGCCAAGCACAGAGCTGGCACAGAGCAGCACTCAGTGCCGTGGAGTGGAATGGATGGTGTGGATATAGCTCTATTTGACATGTTGCTCTTACATATCAAAATATCATCTTCATAATTGTGGTTTTAATGGCTGCATGATATTCCCTCTAGCTGATGTACCGTAAACTCACTCAGCCATGCCTGGTGGCTGCATACAGTTCACAGAATATTTACCGTGTCCCGAGTGCTTTGGGGGCACCAAAGACCAAAAGTGAATTGAGCCCTGTTGGACCCCACGCTGATAAAGCTGGGAATCCAGCGGCATGGGGATAGGCGCCCAGACAGTTAGGGCTTAGCAGGATCGCGCTGCCACACGACCCCAGGATCCAGGGCCCAAGTCCACTGGGACGTGCAAGGCAAGGACAGCTTCCCAAGGGAGGTGGCTGTTGAGCTGGGTCTTGGAGGGTCAGGACGAGTGTTCTGGGCAGACTCTAGAAGCTCATTCCGGCTTGTTCAGAGGAGCTGTGACATGAAAGATCCTGGGGTTTGGAGATGACGAATTCTTGGTCAGAGTTGGGGAGTGGGATCAGCAGGGCCATGGTGTTAATGAGGTGACTGATGTCAGCAAAACCAGGTGTGCAGGGCCTTGAACAAGCCTGGGGAGTCTGGCCTTTATCCTGGAAGGAGTAGGGTACCAGGGAGGTAGTGTAAGTACAGCCTGAGCACCATCAGCTATGACATTCAGAAAGATCACTTGTCCATTCAACGCTTGCTGAGCCCCTGTGTGCACTAGTTAGCAGTGATCGTGGGGGGGCCCTGGCCCAGGAGGCCTGAGCTAGTCTTCAAGCTGGGCACTCATGGAGATGCTCTCAGCCTGAGGCAGCACAGTCACCTGGAGACCATTTGTGGCTTCAGCCTTGGGCTCGACAAGTCCCAGCAACCCTACTCCCTGGGCAACAGTAAACCAGGAAGTGTCCAGCAACTAGGCTGACCACTGGACAGCCAAGGTCACCCAGGCCCTGCCTGCAGCACCCCTGCCTCCCCCACCACCCGCCTACCCGCGCAACGGTCTCCAGATTCTGGATTCTGTTCGCCACTTCCGCACTTGCCCTTTGGTGACCCCGGGCACTATCTCAGCCTTAGTGCGCTCAGTTTTCTAATCTTAATGGGGCCCTCACAGACCTCCTTGGGCTAGTGTGACAGTCTCCTGAGGTCTCAAGAGGAAAGTGCTTTGTATACTGTGAAGAGCTATGACAATACTCCTCACCATTATTAGACTGTTGTCAACCAAGGTTGTGCCACCCTCGGCCCTGCTCTGGCCTGTTCTGGGCTGGAAGCAGGGGCCCTCATCTCTCCAAGATCCCCAGGGTCTTCTGGGCCTGGGGGCACCTGAGGGGGCTCCCAGAGAACCACAGTCACCGAATAACTGGCCTGCCTGGCTCCCGGACCGTGGCCGCTGGTGATGATGCCTGGTGCGCCCCGCGATGTTTCCGTCCACTGTGGACATGTGGCCTGTGGGCAGGTTGGCTGTGCACACCTGGTTGGGCACACCAGCCCTCACCAGAACGTCCCGGCAGCGTTTCTGATCCAAGTCCTAAAGCCACCACGCTCCCCACACCCCGCACTGTGCACTACACCTTTTCATCCTGCACAGCACAGAGGCTTGGGGTGCCTCCCCTAAAGCACAGGATCAGGGTACAGGAGCAGCTGGGTGGGCCCCAGAGCAGAATATCAGGGCGAGCAAGGAGCAAGGTCCCCAGCCCAAGAGGAAGTCCCAGAGAGAGTGCTCCAGGGGATGGACACGGCAGGAACCAAAGCCAGGCGGGGGTGAAGCCAGCAGCTCCTGGGGATGAACGCTGGGAGCAGGTGGCGCCAAGGAGGGTCAGCATGGGCAGCTGCTGGCCAGGGCAGGAGCACGTGTGCTCCACGTGCCTGCCTCAGTGCTCCCTGCCACCTGCCTCTGGGCACACTCCTGCCCTAGGCACTGAAATAAGGGTCCCGCTCCCCTGCACTCTGCCCCCTCTCGGGCCCAGCCAACTCCCACTCAGCCCTCCATCCAGGGCTTGACCTCCTCCGAGAGGCCGCCCCTAACCCTACCTTCCCTAATGAGGCCGCTTTGTTCCTCCTGCTCCCTCACCATCTCCTCGCTTAGCTCAGTCTGTGATTACATGTGACTTTGTGTGACGATATTTTTCATCTACTGGACAACACCTGAACATCTCTGAAATCAGGGTGTGGCTGGCGGCTCGTTTTCAGCCTCGGTAGTATAGGAAACAGTGGCAAAGACTTAAAACTGACAGAGCCTGTGTTTAGTGATGTGTTTTGTTGGCGTCCATCTCTCCCAACAGACTGTGAGCACCTGGCTCCCGGACCGTGGCACCTGTCCGAAGCACAGCCAGGGCCTCTGTGGTCCCTGCGTGTCCCCAGCACCTGCCACAGGGCCCAGTGTGTGGCAACGGCAGTCAGATATTGCCGAATGTCACACTGAAACAGCCCTGCCAGGCAATGGTGACAGCTGCCCCAAACTGGGAACTGCCCCAAGACGATGGCCCCAGGGGCTCAAGTGGGTCAGACACACTTCCAGCCCCTGGGCAATGGCAAGGTTGGGTCTGGGTGTGTGTATGAGTGAGGGGTGATGGGGAGGCGAAGTGGGAGAAATCAGGACTGACAGTTGCAATTCGAAGCCCTTGGAGGGGCGGGGGGAGAAAGATGTCAGAGAGGGTCTGAACCGGGCCCAGGCAGAGGCAAGACGGTGCCACCCTAGGGCCAGGGTTCTGCACCAGCCCATCTTCCCTGGCCCTGGTAGGACAGAGGCTGCTGCCCAGGCTTGTCTCCGATGGGCTCTCTTCTCCCTTGGGAGCTTCCTCTTCTCCCTACAAATGACATCACTGCCCCCCATCCCTGCCAGACACTCAGGGCTGCCTCTCACTCACTCCCTCCCCGACCATTATTCCCAGCAGAGGTAATGCTTTTTATGGTGATTTAAGCATTTCTTGACTCTGGCTATCATTCACCTGTTACACACATCCCAAGTTCAGGGAGGGAGATGGGAATTGTGTCTCGAAGGACAGTCCATATGGAGGGACACAAACGTGCCAAGGCACAGAGGGGTCGACAGTGAGCAGCTCCTGGTCAGAGGGTCGTGGAGAGGGAAAGCAGGTGAGCCCAGAAGTGCAGGCCTGATCAGGAAGGAAGTTGGGGAGGGCAAAGACAGGGCACATGCCCAAGATAAGATATTGGGGTGCCAGAGGGCGAGGTCTCCATGACTGCCCGAGGAGGCAGGAGGGGAGGGCAGGGCCGCAGATAGTGGGGGTGGAAGACTGGAACCTCAGACCTCTGTTGGGGCCCAGCCTTCAGTGACACCCCCACCCCATCACTGCGCCTCTTCTCACCTCCTGCTGACCTTCTTTTCAGGGGCTCAGAACTCTGTGTTCCTTTTACCTCCTCCTTTTCCCACCCCTGCCCCAGTCCAAGTTTACCACCTCGGACTCTTACCACCCAGGGCCTGCTGAGGCCCCGAGCAGGCCACCTCCCTGGTGGCTCAGACAGCTCCTGGGCCTTTCCCCTTGGGTTTTCTCTGTCCCCCCTCCCCCAACAGGCTCCAACACCTCAGGGAAGCTGAGGCCACTGGAGATAGTGGCGGAGAGGGCCATGGGAGTCTATAGATGGGGTGTGCTGAGCCCGGGGTCTCCCTCCCCGAGTCCTGACAGCACAGAGCTGTGGTCCAGGGCTGGGGCTGGGTGGGGTCGCTGGGCTCCTCACCTGCTGGGCACAGGTGCAGTCAGGCCTGGCAGGTTCTGAGCTAAGTACACTGCTGAGAGGAGGCACAGAGGAGGGGGAGGGGGGAGAAGGGCAGGGCGCCAGTGACGAGGGGGGGATGGGGTTGCCCAGCAACCACTATGCTGCCGAGGATGGGTTCTTAAAGAGCTGAGCAGAAAGGCTGGGCCTTGGCGGGGCGGAGGCACAGCCTCGCATACCAATGGCTGCTGTTGCCAGCCTCCTCCTCCTCCTCCTCCTCAGAGTGGAGTCCCAGCTGGGAGGCCAGGAAGACAGAGAGGAGGGGCACCCAGCCCAGGGAGCACTGAGGCGGTCAGGGCAGGGGCCACACTGCGGTCCTATCTTGTCCCGACAGGACACAGCGTGGGAGGGAGTAAGATGACCTCCCTGAGGTCTGCAGGGCAGGGGGTGTCCTGGGTTCCCAGACACCTAGGGACAGGAGGGAGCTGGGATGCCTTACCCCTCCCCCACCTGGCCTTCCCAATGGGACCCCAGCACCCTCGCTGAAGGAGCACTAGTTTTAGAGCCAGATGAGCTGCCTCTTCCTGGCTGAGTGACCTTGAACAAGCCACCCCCCGCACTCCCCACCCCCCCACAGGCCTGGTGTCCCGAGAGTCCCCGTCAGGCGCAGCAGCACTCGGTCACCAGCTGCCCAGGGGAGGCTGGCCAGACAAGGCTGTGTCTGGTGGGCAGTTTCCGAGGAAGTCCTTCCTGGTGTCTAACTTAAACTCTCTGTTCAGCAAGTGGTTGGCGCCTTCCTTCTGTTCTTATTGAGAAGAAGGTGATATGTGTTAGGTCTCAGTTCAACCTTTCATGTTCCAAAAGCAACAAGGGTGAGGATTCAGTTGTGTGGTTTTCCAGTTCCTTTCCTCTAGGACAGCGGTTCTCAACCTTTCTAATGCGGTTCCTCATGTTGTGGTGACCCCCAACCATAAAATTATGTTCGTTGCTACTTTATAACTGTAATGTTGCTACTGTTATGAATCGTAATGTAAATATCTTTTTGTTTTCCGATGGTCTTGGGCGACCCCTGTGAAAGGGTCGTTCGACCCCCAAAGGGGTCGCGAACCACAGGTTGAGAACCGCTGCTCTAGGGCCATGATTTCCCATCTGTACCTGAGGGGCTGGACTAGGTCAAGTCTGCGTGTCTCCCAGAGGAGCCTCTGGATTCCTGCTGCCTTCTCTGAAATCGGGGACAGCTCCCTCCCAGCTTCCTGTAGTGGTGGGGGCAGGAGGGTGGGAGCTCACACACAAAGTGCCCCTGCCATGGACCTAACTAAGCCACATTTGGGAGCTGATCCCATGCCTGATCACATCCTGTCCCCGCAGTCCTCTAATTGAGCCCTGTGGGTTCAGCACTGCCTCTTTTCCTGGCCCTCTGTTAACCCGTGCTCTGCCACCACTAGCCTCCAGCCTCCAGCCTCCACTCCAGGCCCATCCCCTTCAGTCTGCTCCCTTCAGCTCTGAGGAGGGTCTCTAAAGTGCAAGCCTGACTCTGCTGCTCCCCTGCTCCAACACCTGCCATGGCTCCCACGGCCGTACAAGAAGGCTCCTGGCTGCCCCTCTGCCCTCAACTCAGCCACGCACCCCTCTGCAGAACCCCTCCCCCACAGCTCACCCTCCCTGACACACAGAGCTCATTCACCCCTCCAGACATTGCCCTCAGACTGGCCAGAATCAACGTTTGTTGAAGGAGTGAGTGGCACTAAGAGCTGGCTTCTAGGTACAGGATGACCAAAGCAGACTAGATCCTCTTCCATAAGCTGCCATGCTAGTAATACACCAGCAAACAAATTTGAGGACAAGACCATTATGGGACCATGGCATGGGCTCCAAAGGAAATAAACAGGGCAATAAGAGGAACAGGGCGAGAGGCACTTTAGCTGGGTGGTCAGGGAAGGCCTCTTAGAGGAGGTGACATTTTCATTGAGACCTAAAGAATGCAAAGGAGCCAGTTTGGAAAGAGCTGAAAGAAGAGTATGCTAGGTACAGGGAGCGTTACGTGCAAAGGCCCTGGGGCATGAAAGAGCCAGACCTATTAGAAGAAGAGAAAGGAGGCCAAGAAATTGGGGGGAGCAGAGTGTGAGAGGCAGCCAGGCATTCATGGAGGGGAATATGGATTTTATTCTAAGTGTAATCGGAAGCTATTTGAGAGTTTAAGCAGGGAAGTGACATGATTTAATTTATATTTTAAAACGATCATCTGAACAACCACTTTGGAGAGCAATTTGGCAATAACTAGTAAAGTTAAAGATGTGCGTATACCACAGCCCAGCAGTCCCGCTCCCAGGCATACACCTGGGAAACTCCAGCACGTGTGTGCACAGGGCGTGTGCAAGATGCCACTGCAGCTGTGTTTGCAAGAGACACAACCAGGCACGCTTGACTGTGGGTCAGTGGGACGATGGGAGGATGAGTGTGGGATAGTCCCCACGTGGAGTATTTTACCACAGTGAAAACGGACTGAGGAGAGCAGCAAGGGCCGGCCTGGGTCAGTCTCCCCAGCAGCACCATGAACAGTAGCAGCTAACCCCAGGAGTTCCTCTTTATATAAAACAAAGACATGCAGACCTCGGTACTGTCCTGCTGAGGGGTAGACACAGTAAAAGTCTAAGGAAAACATGCTGAATGCAGGGGGTTGGGTTCCTTTGGTGGGGAGGGGAGCCTTCAGTCTTCTGTGATGGTGTATTTGTTGGGCTGGTGGTGGTTCAAGGAGCTGTGTGTGTGCCTGTGTGCGTGTGTGCCCGCTTTTATGCGCATGTTGGAGTGGAGGGTGTGGGGCAGTGGGTGAGTGGCCCAGGAGGGAGGAGACAGTGGGTGAGCCTCGTGGGGGAGTTAGAAGTAGGGGTCCAGCCTGCCTGACTGCTCAGAGCTGGCAGTCTTTCCTCCTCTAAACCCATGATTTGTCTTCTGCTCAAACACACCCTGGTTTTCTCCTTTCAGGAAGACAACGGAAGCTCAGAGAGGGCAGCGGGCTGCTCGGGGTTACCCAGCGAGCTAGAGGCAGAAGAACCTGTGACCCATCCTTGGTGGAAGTTGGGCCTGTTCAGCTGGGCTGAGCAGAGGGGTCAAGGCTGCCTTCGGGACCCATCCACACTGACCCTGAGCCGTTGACCGGGGCCTTCTCCAGGCCCCTCCCCCCAGGACGTTTTCCCCCAGCCATCTACTCTCCCAACTGCCAGGGCTCCCTTGGGCCCCAGCCCCTCATTCCTGCTTAGATGGAGACTGCACCCGGCTGGCTGGGGCCCAAGCCATCTCCTGGTAATTGGGTTTCAGGGATGCTCACGCTCATGGTTATGCTAATGGTGGGACACTGAGCGGCTGCCCCCTGGCTCTTGGGGGGAGGGGAGCCCAGGCAGCCAGAGTCCCACAGCACTGTAGCACTCAGTGGTCCCTTGGAAATCAGACAGCCCGATTCAAGCCCGTCTCCTCCACGTCCCAGCTGTATGACCTTGGGCAAGTCCCTCAACCTCTCTGAGCCTCTATTTCCTCATCTATAAAGGGGGAAAAATAATATTACCCTCTGATTAGGCTCTCAGGGGAGGGAAAAAGGAAAGAATCCACCAGCAAGACTTGGCCCAATGCCTGGCACAGAGAATTTGCTCGATAAATGCGTTATTAACTATTTTGTGTTTAAAGTCTAAAAGGTCCTATAGGAAAATGTGAACAGGGGCTAGACGAATCTGAGTGATGAGCTAATGGGTGACTCACTTTTCTTTTGCTTTTTGTTTATGTATATTATCTAATTTAGGGCAATGCACATGAATTTCTTGCATAACAAATTGCCAAAAAGTGGAAGGTGTCTGGGGACTACGGGGCTTGGAGAGTGGGTGTTAAGGGAGATTGGGGGCCCAAGGGTTTGGGGTCCAGCTTGCGGGTGGCTGGCTGGGAGATTGACTCTCCAGAGGAAGTGCCCAAGGTACGCAGGCAGGAGGGGACAAAGGAGAGGCCCAGGCCAGCAGGAACCACAGAGAAGTCACCAGCTTTGAGTGTAAATGGCTGACTGTGCTGCTTTCATAGGGAGAGGCCTGGGGGTGGGGGTGGGGGTGCCCGAGGTAGACCAGGGAGCGGGGCCACAGAGCTGGGATGGACAGAATGAGTGGGCCGTGGGGAGCTGGGAGGTGGGGGCAGGATTCAGGAAGGCGGATCCAAGGTTCAGGGGAGGTGGAGGAAGGGGGACCTAGCACAGGACCAGTGGGAGATGGGGGTCCTAGAAGTGGGGCGCAGCAGGGTACAACTGCCAACAGATTTGAGAAATCGCGGGACTCAGAGACGTGTGAGTGAGGGGCTCAGTCCTGGAGGCAAACAAGCCGAGTCTGGCTAAGCAGGGTACTTCATGGTCCAGGAAGGATTCGAACCCTATCTGCACCATCCTAACCTGTGTGGCCTCCGCCAGACACTTATCTGAGCTTCAGTTTCCCCATCTGTAGAATGGAGCTGCACATCCGGCAGGGTCCCCATGGCTCTCCCTAGGAAGCTGGGGAACAAACCTTGATAAGAAGCTGCTGTCATTATTATTATTGTTATTATTCATCCAACCTGTCAGCAGGCTGATCTCACTCACTCTTCTTCCTGGCTGACCAGGGACAACTGGGGACCCTCTGTGCCTGAGGACCCCAGCTTCTGCGCCCATTGCCACCACGATGCTCTGTGAAGCCATAACAGTTTACAGGCATTTTAAACTTTATCATCTATGCCCACAAGGGCCTCAGTTAACTGACCTCCCCACCCCACAGATGAGAAGACCGAGGCCCCAGGGGGTGGCGCAACTGGCTCAAGTTCACAGCTGGGGCTTTTAAGACCAGGCCTTGCAAAACACAGAACGTCGGCTCCTCCCACTAAGGGCTGTGGCCTTGGGCAAGTCACTTCACCTCTCTAGGCCTCAGTTTCCCCATCTGTAAATAGGGCAGGAAGGGGTGTATGGACACACGTATGCACGTGTCCATATGGTCAGCAGAAGTCTTGTGTGGGTGTTAGCCTGCAGTTTGGTGCCAATACAGGTGAACCCCGTTGCCCCCCATGAGCGCCTCCAGGCCTGGGGACAGTCCAGTAAGCCTTACACTTTCATGGGCAGCCCCACCTCAGAGGACAGTGACTTTGGCCTAGCGGGACAGAGCTTGTCAAACATGGCGACTGCTTGTAGCTTGAGATGCCTTTGAAGTCTCTTGTTTTATCTTCAAAAACTCGGCACATTTTACATTTTATTCCATCAGTGGGGCGTTTCTCATCTAAAGCATGTTTTAAACGACTCACCCTCAGTAACATAGACACCAACCGCTGGCCTGCGGGATGTGGGGGAGGCAACATCGCTGATGTCCCAAGAATAAAGCCCACTCCCCTAAACCTGCCGATGGGGCGGGGGCCTCCAGTCAGTCAACCATCATCACCTCATAGGTACCAGGCTCTGTGGCATGCTCTAGGGTGCAGGTAAGCTGTGGGGGCCCAGCCAAGGGGAGGCAGGCCAAGAACTGGACAGCTGCAATGGACCAGTAGGGGCTGCGACAGGGATGCACAGGCATTGGGGGTGTGCCAAGGAGGCTCCCACTCCCTCAGGGAGGTCTGGGAAGGGACCGCCTGGACAGTGCAGGAGCCAGCAGGTCCCTCTCCTGCCCCCACTGTCCTTTGATCTTCTCTCCTACTTCCCTCCCTCACTCTCTCTGCTTCAGCCACAGCAGCCTCCTGTGCCTCAAACCCACCAGGCCGGCTCCTGCCTCAGGGCCTTTGCACAGGCTGGCCCCTGCCAGGGCTCCCTCTGTTCAGCAGGTCTTGACTCCTTCTTGATCAGCCCCCACCCGCCTGCCTGCCAATCTCTCTTCCCTTTTGTTCCCTTCACAACCTGCGGTGCTGACAGTAGTTTTTGTTCAAGTTTATTCTCGTGCTAGTGTTGCTCAGCCCCTGCTAGATGATGAGCTCTGTGCCTGCAGGGCCTTGCCTGTTGCTGTCCCAGAGCCTGGCACATAGTAGGGGCTACATGCATATTTGTCAAATGACAGAAAGCTGAGATCTGGCCTTAGAAGGGAGGGTAGAAGAAAGAGGGTCCGGTCCAGGGGCTGGGGGTTGGGAGAGCAACCTCCAGCGCCCCAGCCTGGCTGGTGGCCTCTAAGGCATCTGAGGCCAGGGCGAGGTATTGGAACAGCAGTCAGGGGCACGTGTCAGCAGTGGCCCCCAGAAGCACACAAAGGGGCTGTGCCTGCTCAAAGTCACTGCTGTCACCGCTGTGCCTGAGTGCAGGCCTCTCCCTGGCCTAGTCACCTGCTCAGCGCTTTCCTCAGGTCACTGAGTCTCCTCTCTAGTGGCTCAGCCCCCGCATGGTGCCCCTCGCCTCCCTCAGTGCTCCCCCACCAGGGGCTGGAGGATTTAGTTCACACCAGGGAAAAGCTGAGGCAGCTCCTACACCGCCTCCTGCCGTTGCCCTTGGACCAGCCCTGTCACATGCACACCCCCGCCCCAGGTCCTGCCTCCTGAGGGCTCTTTAGGGGTGGGCTCTTCTGCAAGGCCTAGTGGATGAGTTCCTGGGCTTCAGAGCCAGGCAGACCTTGTGTAGCCTAGCTGAATGACTCTGGGCACAGTCCATATATAACCTGTTCAGTTTGTTCAGTAAATTGTTAGCGGGCACCTGCTGTACGCCAGGCTCTGTGCTGGGAGCTGGGGACACAACTGTGGATGAGACACACAGGGTTGAGGGATGGGGAAGCAAGGTAGGCACTCATCTGGGAGGTGAAGATGCTGGAGGCAGTGATTCATAGCCCCTGGGAGGGTGTAACCAAGGACTGACTAGCTCTAGACCTGATGTACTCCTCAAGGCTGACTCGCAGGGTGGGGGATGGTGAGAGTATCTTCCAGGCAGAGGTACCAAACCATGGAGCCGGAGGAGTATGGCTGAGGAAAAGATGGAGGGGCGAGGGGAAGAAATGAGGTGATGACTCAGTGGGGTCCACAAGCCTGGGGTATGCTAGGGACCGTTCTTTATCCTGAGAGCCACAGGGAGCTGTGGGAGGGTTTGATCAGGACACTGGGGTAAAATAGGAGATGCTCAAATCTGCATTGTGAGAAGATCGTTTTTCATGGCTCAACTCTCCCGTCTGTAAAATGGGTTAGTAATGATGTCTTCTGCAGAGGGTGAGGACTAAATGAGCCCACGTGAGTTCGGAGCTTACCTGTCTTCTGCCCAGGCATTTCTGCCATTGTGGGCCCTTCCCCCATAAAACAACTAAAGTTAGATTTTATTACGTTGTTGGCATAAAGACAAATACATTAACATTATATATTAAAATGTTTTCTTCAACTTTAAAGTTCATTTTTTTCTTCTGATTTTAAAAGAAATTACAACATTTTTGTGGGTCCTTAAAAGTATTATGGGCCCAAGGCACATGCCTGGGCCCTCAGAGTGGGTGCTCTTACTCCCATGAGCGCTTTCGTCAGGGCCAGGGGGCACGGGGTGGGCAGCCAGAAGAAGAGGTGTCTGTGTGCCCCAGGGCCTCCCTCTGCCTCCTCCTCATCCCGGTTATTACAGCCCCTTTGGTCCTCCCTCCAGCTGTGGAGAATCAGGCCCAGCCGACCTTGACCTTGACCTTGTCCTTGTCCTTCCCCAACCTACACACACTGTGGCGTCATCCTGTCCAGGGAAATGCTCTGACCCGTTAGGCCCTTGCCCTTGGCCTTGCCCATGCTGGGCCACTCCCCAGATGCCTTTCTGTTTTATCTCTGAAGGTGCACAGCCTCAAACCTCAGCTCACAGGCCACCTCCTCTGTGAAGCCTGACCAATCTCCAGGCGGCACCAGCTCTTGTACCTTCCTCCCCGTGGTGTTTACATGCTTCCTCCCTCCTCCTCCTCCCAGGGACAGTATCTGGTTCATCTCTGCATGCTTGGTGGCACCTGGCACATGGTTGGCACCCAATTAAAATGTTTTGTGTAGAGCGAAGAAGGGGCCGCCCGGGTCCACCTTTGCCCTGGGGCCTCCTCTGACCTATAGTGACAATGGCAGTGGCCACATGCCAGCCCCTGAACCAGGTCGGGAGCTGGGGCACAGACTCGGGGAGTAATTCCACCCTGCCCACGGGGACAGCAAGTGCCGAGGGTGGGGGAGGGGCTGGGTTTCCTCAGAGGAGGTGCGCCAGGCCTGAGACAGTGTGGAGTGGACAGAGGGCAAGATGGGGGCTCGGGGGTGCGCTGCATGAGCAGTAGGGTCGGGGCAAGGAAGGGCTGGCAGAATGGTTGGGAGATGGGGAGTGAGTTCCCCAGGGCCCCCAGGCCCTGGCCCCACGGACCACCATCAGGGGACAGAGGATTTGGCAGTGATTGGCAAAGAGGGGTGCAAACCTCATTTCCACCCCAAGGTCACAGGCCCAGCACTGAGGCTCGGAGCCAGTTAATCAAGTCTAGTGGAGCATAGCGTAGGCATGTCCTCTGGCGGGGGCTGCGGCTGGGCTGGACCACCTCACACTGTGGTGGGGACCAGCAAGTGGACTCCGATGACAGTTTTCAGACCAGGCACCCCCAGCCCCCAACGTACTCCCTCTGTCCCAGGAACCTACACCCTCGAAACTCCAGTAAGCCTTTTGTCCATACCCGGGCCCCCAGGGCGAGGCCTGGGCCTAGCTCACCCAGCCCCTCAAAAGCTCAAAGACCCCTGCTGTTTGCTGGGGCAGGTTTGGGTCCCTTGGGTGGGGCTGGGTCAGGAGCCCTGGCTTGGACTGGAAGCCCAGTGCTTGTCCCCACATCAAGCCATGCGGCTGCTCAGCCATCACCATGTCTCAGCAAGAAGGTGTCAGGAACCCTTTCAGACCCAGGGAGAGAACCGGGGTAAAGAAAATGCGTGCTGGCAACCAACTGTCTTTCCCCACTCCCCAGCCACTCTGTGAGCCTCAGTTTCCTCATCTGAGAAATGGGCTAATGACCAGTTGTGATTTAAAGCCTCAAGCCAAACTAAGGGGAGCATGAGGGAGTGGACAGCAGAAGGGGCAGGAGCTGGATACTCAAGGCCAGCATTAGGGGTAGGTGAGGTGGGACGAGTCAGCCCCGGCCTGGGTGGGGAGCAGGAAGGCCTGGGACCACCCTGCTTAGGGCGAGGCTGGGGGACTCACCCAAAGGATGGCCTATTGGTGTCTTTGGCACGGCCCCCCTTTTATAGTGTCCTCCCCAAGCCTCCAGGCCATTCACCCGGGCAGCCTGGCCCAGCTGTGAGAGCCTTGGGCAGCCTTATGGGGGCAGCACGTGGCCAGGCATCCGGGCCCCTGGGGAGAAGGCCAGACAGGGGCCCAGGGAAAAGAGCTGGAGAGGAACCGGGTCCAAACCACTGGGCCGCTGCCCTTCCCCCGAGCCCCCACCCGTGGGACTGCCAGGTGTGGTGGGCTAGGGGCAGGGGACACTGCAGACTGACCTCCTAGGATACCCGCTGAGCTGGGGACAGGGCCATATCCAAGTCCTCTGTGCAGCCCAAGTCTGAGCCCTAGTGCCAGCCTGCCTGCCCTTTCCCACCTGTGGCAGGTAAAGCCACCTGGCCACCTGGCCAGCACTTCCTCCAGCTCAACCTGGTGAAATCCTTCCTCTGCCCCAGGCCTACCTCCTTGGCCCCTGGATATTCCTGGCCTGGTGGACATGGGACAGTACACCTTAGCCCCCTCATCTGGGCAGGGCCACACACGGTGGGGTTTAGGGGGTGCTGGGCAGGTAGGGGGTTGGCATCTCCTTCCAACAGGGGCCTGCAGAGCAGCAGGTCAGCGCCCCCTCCCCTCCTGCCCCTTCAAGGCTAGCTGCCAATCCATTTGGCACTAAGCCCTCTGAGCAGGAGCCAGCTCGTTTGCCGCGGGTGTTAATTAAGAGAGAGAGAGGTGATGGGGGAGGTGGGAAAGGGCCGCAGAAGGCGACTTCCAACAGCTTCCAGGACTACCCCAAGGACCAAGGGAGCCGGGAGCTGGACCCTGGTGACCTGAGATGCCCGACCTCCCCGACTGGCTCCGGGGCAGGGCTGTCCCGATGCCCAGCCCCTCAGCTCTGCAGCTAGACCTACTGGGGTGGGGGTGAGACCTACTGTGTGCTCTGCAGGGAGTGTGGAGGAGGCAGGCCCCAGCCCTGGCCAGGAGGAGAGCCTCCCTGTGACAGTCCCTCTGGCAATCTGCCTTGAGGTCGGCCTACTTTTCGGCTTGGCTTTGGAGTCAGACAGACCCAGTTCTGATCCTGCTACTGCCATGTACAACTCAACCGCTGAGCCTCGGTTTTCCTATCTATAAAATGGGAGCTATAGCCCCTTCTTTGTGGCTTTGTTATGACAGTGAACAGGATCATCTGTGTGAAGCAATCGGCGTGTGCCTGGCAAATAGCCCTCACTCTGTCATTGAAGTGTATGCTCCTGGGGCCACAGCCAGGCCTTCTGCGGGCCCAGCTTCTCAGCGGCCTGCGTGTCTGCCTGGGGGTCCTGTTGTGGTCCTTTTCCTGGTCTTGCTTGGATCTGGCTTCGGCTGCCTCGCCCACCTCCCCCGGGATCCCTGTAGACCCCCAGCCCTGCTCCGGGAGTGCCCAGCTGCTCCCTGCCTCTCCATCTTAATTAGCTGCTTGTATTAATCTCGCAAGTAACGTGGCAACTTACAGCCTTGGGTTTTTGGGCTGTGGAATTAATTATTCCCCAAGCGAAGAGCTGTCAGCTCTGGGAGACCAGCCACTCAGAGCCGCCGATACCGCTTAGCAGCGTCCGGAGCTTCCGCACGGCACCCCGGGGCCTGCAGCCTGGCTGGCCGGAAACGGCCCCCACTCCTGGCCCCGGCTCTGCTGTGTGTTCCCCACATATCATCGAGGGGCTGTAACACGACCTGGGGAGGTACGGTGGGTGCCAGAGTGGTGAGGAGCTGAAGGCCCTGCCTGGAAGCCAGGGCTCCTGGGCAGAGGGGTTGCGGCCCAGCTGGTCTCCCCACCTGGGCAGCACCTGGGCCTGGGGATGACCTGTCCTGTCTCGCCATCACCTGTGTTGATCAGCATGAGCAGTTAGCACAGAAGCAGCTGTGTGGCCAGAAGCTGGAGCCCCACCTGGGGAGGGGACATTGACCTGCGCAGCCCTGACACTCTGGTGGAGAGACTGCCAGCTTCACTTTGTCCCCACGTCAGCCCCGTGGAAAGGCAGGAGGGTGCAGCCGGCCAGGCAGAGCGAGAGGGACAGGACAGCCACAGGGACGGGATCTGAGGGTCCCAATCTCTCCCTTGACCTTCACACCAATCCTGTAAGGTGGTCTGTTCTTCCTGGAGGAAACTGAGGCACAGAGCAAAGTGGCTGAAGTCAACCATCTGTCGAACCCAGCTTTGGGTCCAGGCCCAGTGTTCTGGACCCCCACTGTGCTGCCCCGGGTCAGGGTCCTTACATCACACTTGGTCATCTGTTAGGCGCCCCAGCCTGGGTTCACAGTCTCATGTTCTCACCCCCTACACACTCATTCCCTGGGCAACACTTACCACAGCTATTGGTTTCCTAGTGGCTTCAAGTCTGTGTCCCTCTGCAGCCTGTGAGCCCCCAGGGCAGGGACCAGGGCTGCCCTGTGCACCCCATATCTCTGCACCAGACCTAGCATAGATGGGCCTCAGGAGACACTGTGGGGTGAAAGAATGATTGAATAAAAGGACTAGTGTGGCTGCGGGTCATCTGCCACTGGAGACCCCATACGCAGCTGCTTCCGGGGTGAGCGGGCAGGACTCTGGTGGCTCATTGGCCCTCACTCACCACCATACAAACCCCAGGCCCATTAGACCTCCGCGGGAGAGGAAGTCCGAGGCCCTTCCACCTCCCCCTTATCTGCTCGTGTCTCAGAGAGGACCCTGTACCCAGAGCCTGGAGGTCCAGCAGGCAGCCCCCCATCTCCCCCCTCCACACAGCCGCCTGTCCTACCAGCCGCTCTGACTGACTGGCCTTTTCTCTCTCTTGCAGCCAACAGCTCCCTGCTCGGAGGCGGAGGCGGTGAGTGGACCCTCCCTGTGGTTTGGGGGTATGAGGGGGGTGCGGGGGGGGGTTGGCAATGCTCCTTCCAGGGCCGCTTGTCACCTGCTGACCCAGCACACTGCCGTCCTTCACGGCCACAGCCCTCCCCCTCAACCCCACAGTGCCCCCCCCCCGCCAATTTCTCCATCTCTGTCCTTCTCTCTCTCTCACCCTCTTGGCCTTGCCTGGTCTGCCATCAGTGTAGACACAGCAGGACCTCACCACTGGGTGACCCAGGCAGGTCCCCATCCTCTGAACAGAGGCCTCCTGGCCTATCACTGGGGGCTGGGGGGAACATGTGAGGTTTAAAAGGGCCTGGGCTGGGGACTAGGAAGTCACAGGTGTGGTGGGAAAAGCCCAGCCCTGCCTCTGCCCCCCACGTGCCCTCGGCATGCTCTGTGCCCCTTTGGCCTGTTTCCCCACCTGTGAGGACAAAATTGTCATCTCTGCTCTGCCCCAAAACTGCGCAGGATGGCCCCACTGCCAGGCCAAGGTCTTGTGACATCAGGGAGAGCTCTGCCAGCTGCTAAGCCCTCGAGAACATTTGTGTGTTCACAATTGTCAATGACCACCATGAGGCAGGGGTTTCAGCTGGGCCAGGTGGGCTGGAGGTCGGAGGTCAGGGTGGGCTGTGCGGCCAGGCCAAGGTCAGCAGGTGCCATGGGGTGGGGGACAGTGACTTTGCCCCCAGGGCCTGCTTTCCCTGGCCAGCCCTGCCCAGGCCGCCCCAGCCCCTGGGCTGCGCACGCTGGCTGGGCTGCCGGCTGTCTGCACAGGCAGCAGGATGATTGGTGAGGCAGGGGGCAGGGGTTAATGTGCCGTCGGATAAATCCCGGGGACCATGTTTACTGCAGCGGTGGCGGGGCCCAGGCCAGGTTTTAAAAGGGGGAAAAATAAAAGGGGCAGTGAAGGTCGGGAATAAATATGAGCAACACTAGGAGCTGTCAGTGGCCGGCCAGGATGCGGGGGTGGGGGCGTCTGTTTGTGGCTGGAGATGTTTTCCCTCCCTCCTTCCCCACTTCTCCTCCAGCTGCCCCTGTGGAGGTCACAGCTATCCTGGAGGCCTCCCAGAGTGAGGGGCTTCACTAGAGGCCAGGGGCCCATAGAAAGGCATTTAGGACCCTCTTCTGAAGCCTGTCCTTATGGAGGACTTAGCCGCCCTATTGATTTGACGACACCTGCCACGTGCTGCCCACAGCTACCCCTCTCCTTTGTCCATTCATCACCCAGTGATTGCATGCCTACTGGGCGCCGGGCTCTGAGCTGGGTATGAGGACAGATCCTCCGGGCACCAGAGGGGCCTGGTCTCTGCCCTCCCAGAGCTCACAGTCCGGATGAGAGCACCCACCATTACACAGGGTGATCTGTGCGTGTGTGAGTTGTGGCGGCGGGCGGAGGGAGGCTCACAGGCATGATGGGGGCTCAGCGAGATGCACCTAACCGGGCTTGGGCATCAGGAAGGCTTCTGGGAGGAGGCAGTGCCTCCACTGGGACCTGAGGGCTAGATAGGAGAGAGCCAGTGAAGAGCAGTGGGAAGAGTGTCCTGGGCAGAGAGAACAGTGCAGGTGAAGCCTGAAGTCAGGGAGAGCGTGGGGGGCTCGGGGAGACTCAGGTCAGAGAGGTGAGAGCCCAGCCAGGAGGAAGGGAGGCAGGAGATGATGCAGGAGCCTGAGACCATATGAGGAGCTGGATTTTTAGCCATTCAGACCCCAGAGACAAAAGACCACAAAAAGGTGTGGGCCTTCTAAATCCTAAGTCAGGTCATACCCCTGTCTTGCTCAAAACTCTGCCAGGACTCTCACCTCACTCAGAGCCAAGGCCAAGGTCGACAAAGACTCTCAGACTCCCCACCACACTGCTTGCCCTTTCCTCTGTGCCAGCCACACTGGCCTTCCTTGCTGGAACAGGCCTGGCCTGCTCCTGCCTCAGGGCCTTTGCACTGGCTGTTCCCTCTTCCTCAGATAGCCATGTGGTTGCCCCCTTCACCTCATACAAGTCTTGATTTGTATGCCACCTTCTCCCGGAGGCCCACCCATCCTGCCCTGCCCCATCCTGCCTTTCCTGGCCCCTCACGCTGCTCTAGTTTTTCTTTTTCTTAGAGCACTTCTCTCCTGACCTGCCATATAATTTACCTGTTTACTATGTTCATTGTTTATTGTCTGTCTCCCCACTGAGAACAAAAGCTCTGAGGGCACAACAGTATCTCCAGCACCTGAAACTGGGTCTGGCCGATAGAGCAGGTGCTCAATAAATGGTTGTTGAATGAAGGAAGGAAGGAAGGAAGGAAGGAACTACAGGTGACGGCAGGGATGGCCTTACATGTTAAGAGAAGGACTTGCTGATGAGGGCAGTGGGGGCCACGGAGGTTTTAGGCAGGGCAGGGAGTGGCTCACAGATGGCCTGGTGACCTCATTCTGGGAAGTCAAGGGTGCTTGCTCTAGCCAGATTGAGGGGGAGGCACCTTGAGGGTCCCTCTAGCTCCCCTTCTTTTGTCATTGAGGATGAGAAGATGCTAGAACAGGCCCCAAGTGCGGCCTGACTGACGCAGAGATGGATGGGGTGAGCCAGGACTTGGGAGGAAGTGGGCCCGGAGTCTAGCCTTTTAACGCTGGCTGAGATTTATGGAGTCGCCGCAAGTACTCGCTGAGGCTGTCACTCCACTAATGTGATTGGAGCAAGGTGGAGGTGTTAGGGAGGGGTTGGGGTAGGGGTGAGGCTGGGGCTGGTAGGGGCCTGAAACCTGCGTGGGGCTGGAAGGGAGAGGGCCCCAGACCTACGGGACATCTCTGCCCTCAAGTCTGCCACCTGTGCCCTCCACTGCCCCCAGTCGTCGAGTCCATCTAGCCTTAACCCTGTGGGAGACACAGGCAGAAGTAGCCTGGGACTAGGTTCCCTGGTCTCCACCTGACTGCCCAGACGGACCCCCATCTTCCCATGGGGTCTCCTAAGATTCTGCCCTCTTCTCCCGAGTCTACCCTGAGGGGTTCAGGCCTCTACCCACCACCCAACCACCCCTGTCACCACCCATTCACCTACCCACCCTCCACCCACCCATCCATCCATCTACCCACCCTCGTCCCATCATGACCCACCCATCGCGGCATTTACAAGACCGGTGCTCTAACCCCTGAGCTATAGGACCCCATCGAGGCATTTAATGAGCACCAGTCCCATTCAGCCTGCCCTGGCCACTCTGTTTAAAATTGCACAGCCAGCCCGGCCCACCACGCTGCTCCCCTCACCTGCTCTGCGCCTTTTTCCACATCATGATCCCCTTTAAGGGACTTGCCTTATGTTTGTTCTCATTGCCTGTCTCCCCACCAGAATGTACTCTCCCCAGGAGCAGGGCTCTAGGGGATTTTGTGGGGCAGTTAGTTGCATGTTCTGTGCGCTGGGCCCTGCCCTAGGAGCTGGGACACAGGTCTAACTGCCCCGGGGTGGCCCTCCAGTCCCTGGGGCAAAGGGACAGCAGGCAATAAACCAGCGGGGCCCAGGGCAGCTATCAGCTCAGAAAGGGGCTCTCAAAAGGGGGTCTAGGGCCTGGGCTATAGTGAGCCCTTTTGTGCAGTGAGCCCACAATTTTTACTGTGAGTATGTGCTGGTTCAGGGCCAGGGAGGACTGTGGCCTCTGGGGAGCAGGGAGGGGAGTCTGCTGGACACCCCTAACCTCAGAGAAAGCCCCCCAGAGGCTGATAGGCCTAGAAGGACTTAATCCATAGAGTCCAGGGCTCCTAGGCCCGCCTCACTCTGGGCCTGAGCCCCCACCAGCTCCTGGGACCAAGCTAGGAAGCTAGGTTCTGGAAACAGTGAATCTTGGGGAAGCCCCCTACTCCTCATTCTTTCCCAGGGCTCTTTCTGAGCGTGTGTGTATGGTGGGGGTATACCTATGTCAAATACTGATACTCGGGACTTGGCTCTGCCCTCAAAGAGACCCATTGTGGTGGAAGGCTTCCCAGCAGAGGGGGCATTTAACTTGGGCCCTGAAGGCTGAATAGGAGCTCCACAAGTACAGCGGAGTTAGAGACCCATGCAGTAGGCAGACTTGATGGGGCTAGGGCAGCCACCTAGCTTCTGGCCAAGCCCTTATTAGGCCTGAGACTGCCAGGCCCGCTCCTGCTCTCCCACCTCCCTTCTGGAGAGCCTTTTACTGGCTCGATAAAAAAAAATTTTTTTAAACATTCCCCTATTGTATGGTAAGAAGGGAGGCGGGCCCTAAATCAGCATGGGAATCGACAGGGCCCTGACGCGTGTCTCTCCTGTTTATTAGGACTGAAATGTTTACTCGGCGATAAGGAGCCGGCTTTCTCGTGGAGATTTGTGCGCTCTTTTTCAATTACCCCTCGTCTTTCTCTGCCACTTTTGCACTAAAGGGATAATAAATGTATCAGAGCGTTTCAATTATTCATCTAAATCATGACTGCGCCTGCCATGGCCAAGCTTTAGTGACAGATTAATTCAGGGCCGCCTTCCTCTGCTTCCGTGGCCGCCATCTCTGCTCCTGCCTGGCCAGTGCCCTGAAGGGCCAGCATGAGGGGCAGCTGGGCTGGGGTGAGGCAGGTTCCTGGCAGGCGCAGGTGGGCAAGGCAGAATGGAGTCCCAACCCACCCACGCACACTCACTGCCAGCAACACCCCTTCATTCCAGAGGTCAGCAGCCCCACCCCAACCTGCAGGAGCCCGCACATGACCATGAGGGCGCGGCTACCCTACCCTCCAGCCCACTCTGCTCTGTATAGCCCCTGCTCCCCATGCCCCCATGGCAAATCCCTGTGTGTGTCCCATCGCCCCTGTGTTGCAGGCATCTCAGCTTCCATTACAGCTCTCTCCTGGCCCAGGGCCTTTGCACACGCTGCTGCTGTGCCTGCCGGCTCCTCTGCCTTCACACCACAATCTTCCTTCCTAAGTTATCTCCATGTCAGGCCTGCCTCTCAGGCTACCCCTCACTCCTGCTCTATTTACTGAGGGCCTGACACTGTCCGTGGCACTGGGACACGGCAGACCCTGACCCCCTTAGGTTGGCATTCTGTTACCCTTGATAATCAGACTCCCGTTTGTGTGCTTATTTAAGTACCAACCGCTCCCCATCAGACCACCCCCTAAGGGGCATGCACAGGCACCTGTCTGCCCACTTCCCGGCAAACAGTCAGTGCTTGGAACAGACCTATGTGTGGACGGCTGTGCCCAGGCCCGTGTGCACATGTGCACAAATCCCTCCACCCCATCACAGTGGTCCTAACCATGGGTGGGCCCTGCCACCCTGGGCCCACCCTCTCTCTTCTTCATACAAGCACCCATGACCCTGGGGGGGGGGG
>NW_017731443.1:3075859-3080926 GCF_001890085.2 Hipposideros armiger
TCTCTCTCTCTCTCTCTCTCTCTCTCTCTCTCTCTCTCTCTCTCTCTCTCTCCCTGCCTCACTCACTCTGCATGCTCTTCCCAGCTCGTGCATGCTGGGGTCTGTCTCTTGCTGTCTCTGTCTCTCACTTGCTTTTTCTCCATTCTTCTCTTTCATGCTGTCTCTCTGGCACATGCACTCTCTCCATTTCTCATTTTCTTTTGCTCTCTCTTCTCTCGCGCTCTCTGTCTCTCTCCTGCTCTGGCTCCCTCCCCTCTGTTCATGGACAGGTTGTCCAGGGAGGATTAACAAAGCCTCTAAATATTCTGCCCTGTTCGCTTGCCGTCCTGGGGCCCCTGCCCAGCACTATCTCCCATCACCCCATGATTGCTTTCCGGGCCGCAGGGACAGGGCTCTGCTCCAGCTGCTCCGATTAGCCAGGCCTGGCACAGCAGGCAGACCTCGTGGCTTCCGAGCCCTCTCGAGGCCAGGCTGTATGTGGCTGGCCCCTTCCTGACTGGGCTGGGCTCAGAGAAAGCAGGTGGCCCTAAGGGCCAACCAGCCAGTCCAGAAACTTGATGAGCACCACTGTGTGCCAGGCCGGGGCGGGTGGGCATATGAAGCAGGGCATGGCCGATAGGGTTGTCTGGGACAGGGCTGTGCTTCAGGGAAGGGCATCTGGGATCAGGGGACAGCAAAGGGCCCCAGAGGCCCAGGGGTTGTCTCAGGCCATGCCCCGCATCTGCTCAAACTTCCCACCTCAATGGAGTCAATTCTGAGGCTTCTGTCACTGCCCACCAAGTCCCGCTGTCCAGCTCAGCCCTCTGCCTGGATCCCTCCTCCCCCGACCTTCCAGACGCCAGTTCTTTCTTATCATTCTCTCATCTCTGCTCAGATGCCGCTTCCTCAGGGAGGGGCCTTGCCAACCACAAAACAGCATCTACCCCCTCCCCTCTTGTCAGCTGTTTCCACAGGTGCTATTGGAGCGTGCTTCTCCCCCCTCCAGCAGGGCCTGGTGTGCCCCCCAGCCCCTTTCCGCTGCCGAATGCCGGTGGGCAGGAGGGCTGGAGGGCCGGCAGCCATCTAAGGTGGAGGCTGGAGGGGGCCCAGCCTTGCTTGGAGTTGAGGATTTTATTTCATGGGCTTGTGGGAGCCCTGGGGGGTTTATGAGCAGGGGCGTGACGATGCCTTCCCCAGCTGAAGTCTCCAGGCCTCCCTGCACTTCTGCATGGATGCCAGGGCCTTGCTGAGCCCTTCCCTGTGGACTCTCACATATCCTCACCCCTCACCACACATTATGGGATGTACCATTAGCATCCCCCTTTTGCAGGTGAGGGAATCGAGGCCCCAAGTCCTTAGAGCTGAGTCGTGCTCTCCCTCCTTGCCCCTTGGCTGGCACTCCCTGGGCAGGAGGGCTAGCTGGACTCAGTCTCCTGCAGGGACTCTAAGAGGCCTGTGGGGCCCATGCCCCGCCCCCAGTGGGCAAGATGCCGCCAAGCCCCTGCATGCAGCTGCCATGGGGATTTTTAATAACGGGAGTGATTTTTGCATGATGAATGAGGCGCTGCCGTTGTGTACATAATGAAGCCCTAATGTTTTCAAATCCCCATTTAAGGAGCTGATCTCACCCCGTAATGAATTTCAGATCACATCACGGCACTGTCGTCCATCCATCTTCTCCCTGGGGCGCCCACCCTCCTTGGCACCACGATGGTGGGGCCTGGTGAGGGTGGGCTCTGCATCCCGTGATGGACAGATGGGCTGAGCCCAAGCCTAGCACAGAGCTGGGGGTTGGCATGGGTTTGTTGATTGAATGAGTGACCAGGAGGGTGTGGACAGAGCACAAAAGCCTGGAACTGGGGCATCGTGTGGGGTTGTGACCCTCCAAGGCTCACCAGAGCCTAGGAGAACAGATGAAGCGTGCAGTGTGGGCCAGGGAAGAAGTGGGCACAAGGCGCCTGGGGCGGGTCATTTATCCAGGCTTTATGGCTGGGCCTGCTTTCTTCAGTGTTAGAAGCCAGGAGCTCAGGCTCCTTGACCTAGCTGGTACCCTCTCAGGGACTCAGTTTCCCATCTGCCCAGTGGGGCCTGGCCCCGTTCAGTCCTGGCATTTGGTGTTTGTGAAGGTGGCTGGGGCCTGGGCATCCTGGAGTGGGCTTGCCTCAGGCCAGGCACCCAGATGTCTGGGTGGAGAGTGGTCCTGAGGGCCCAAACCCAGGTGCTTCCTGCACTCAAGGGCCACAGCCCCCTGAGACCTCAAGCTCACACCCAGGGCTTTCTTGGGGACATCTCCCCCCAGTAGTGCACCCCATCCCTCTGGTAAAGGAGGCCCCAGAGCATGAGGGGCACAGTAATCTTCTGTCTACAGTCTGTGGCTTGGGCCTTGGTGTCCCCATCTATAAAACGGGGTGACTGTGATAAAGCGCAGGGTACTTTAGGGCAGTCTCTCACTGAACACTATGCCAGCCCTGGAGGGAGGTGCTGTCACTGACCTTGTATAGATGAGTAAACAGGTGCAGAGAGGTGAAGTGACACAGCAATGGGGTGGAGGAACTGGGAGAGGGGACTTGGGTCTCACTGGGCTGGGTCTGCTCTGTCACTGGGATCCGTGCCCTCATAGCCCCAGCAAGCTCAGTTCAGAGGCCGTGAGACTCAGCACCCCCTCCCCCGGGTGCTCCCCAAGCCCATCCTCTCCCTCCCCTGCTCTGGGGCTGTCAGGAGCCTGAGAAGAACAGGGCAGGGCTGAAGGCTGCGCAGGCCTCACGACCCCCACCTAGCTGAGAGTGGCTTTGCCTCCAGGAACACGGGTCCCTGTTCCTGCGACACGGGCTAGTGAAGCCGCTCTTAGCTTCTGCTGTCCTCTAACTGGGAGATCTTGGACAAGTTGCTAAATCACTCTGGCCGTCCATTCCCCCCACCCCACCCCACCCCCGCCACCTCTCAGCATCTCAGTCCTCCCCGCAACTCTCTGAGGCTCAGAGAGGTTAAGTGACTTGCCCAAAGCCACCAGCAAGCTTGTGGGCAGGATTTCGAGGAAGAGAAATCCCAGAAGGGGCGCACAGGGGCCAGACCCACCAGACAGTGAAGGGAGAACGGGGGAATGGGGGAGATGGACAGGCAGGCCCAGAGCTGGTCAGGGTCTCCTGCCCTCTGGCAGGACACAGCTGTCCCCTCTCCCCCAGGCCATAGGCCTCCTCCTGTTCCTGTAAATAATTAATTAGGCCCTGCTTGCTTGTTTGTTTAGCATGAGGAATGCTCCCCCACTGAGATGCATTTATTGCTGAATAAATTTAAATATCTAATCTTCCATTCATGAATATTACAGCACCCTAAATAGCAGCCAACATATCCTAAGCACATTGGCAAATGGCCCCCATAGGAGCCTGCATGCCTCCGTCTCTGCTGGCTCTGCCCTCCCTGGTGCCCTTCCCGACCTGGACTTGCGAGGGGCTGGGTGTGAGCAGAAGCCTTGGAGGCTTACTGTGGGGTATGGAGGCCACGCGGTTGGCAGGAGGGCTGGCGGGCTCCCAAGCAGGGGCAACGGGGCTTATTTACGGGGGTGCCTGGGACCAGGCAGAGGGGCAGGGCTGGAGCAGAGAGGGCAGACAGGACCCCCAGACAGCAGCAGCATCTGAGGAGTCAGGAAGCAGGCAGTAGAGAGGGTGGCAAGAGGACCCTGAAGAGGGTCTCCAAGGCAGCCTTGCTGTGTGGAGGCAGCTAGCTGTCAGCGTGTGGACGCAACTGGATAGTCAAGCAAGAGTTCTTAGCAGACTTCTTAGCAAGGAGAGGTTCCCAAAGCAGTCCCTCTGTTGGGAGAGGGAAGTGTTGACATGGGGAGGGGGACAGGAGCCAGGCTGCAGGAGCTGGCAGTGAGGTGGGGACGCTGACACAGCAGGTATAGACAGTGTCTCCCCAGAGTGGGTAAGGAGGGCAAGCGGGAGCCAGACCGCCAGGGCGGGAGGGAGGGTGGGGTGGGGTGGGGAGAGATAGGCCCTTTTAGTCTCCTACAGGAAGCAGAGTGGTCCAGCTGTGTGACTTCGGGGAAGTTTCTCACCCTTTCTGTGCCTCAACTTCTTCTCTAAAGCAGGAAAAATAATAGGACCTCCTAGGTGTCTGTGAGAATCAAACAAGAGGGTGGATGGAAACTGCTGGGCACCTGGCAGGTTCTCAGTAAGAGGCTGAAATGCAGGAGCCAGATCCGGGAGCTCAGCGGTGAGACTCCAGGAGGGTGCTGAGGAGGCGGCGGGGTGGGCCGGCGCAGTCTTCTCCAGGAGGAGGGACTCAGCCTTGACCTGCTAGAGAGACTGAGGATGGCCCCACCCCCCTCGTGGCTCAGCCTCCCCAGGTTTTCTGCTGGTCGGGGTGGGGTGGGGGTTAAGTTGGAGGTTTGAGGTTTGTTAAGATGTGGCTGAGGGGTCCAGGGAGAGAACTGAGGGTCAATTGGTATGAACTGAGGACACCACCCTCCCGCCAGGCAGCCCAGGGTCAGGTAAGGAGGCGAAGCACCCCTTTCTTGGATGGAGCCCCAGGAAGCCTCCTCCTTGCAGCCTCCAAGGCTTAGCTTAGCTTAACGATGAGCCCAGGACAGAGGCTGGAGTCCGAGCCAAGGGAGCTGCTGGTCTGGTTGTGTGAGGAAACAGAGCAAGGGCGGCCCCTTGGGCCTCTGGCTGAGGCATCATGGCTTGGGGGGGTCCCCTTAGCACTCAGAGGTGGGAGAGCAACAAGGCGGGTGTGTGGACAGGGAAGGGGCAGGCAGCAGGGGCCAGGCTGCTGAGACCCTGACTGCCTGGCCAGTCTGTGCAGTGGCCCAGGGGTGGTGCCCAGGGCCCACCCCTCATCTGTGCTGTGGGGGAACTGCACAGCAGTCACAGGGCCTGGCCCTGTTCTGGACACTGCTGGGGGGCTCCAGTCCCAGCCTCTGCTAGCTCTAGTTCCTCCCTCCTACGCCCACCTCATGCCCCCAGGTCAGCCCCAAAGGCCTGACTGCAGGCCTATCCACTTCTGCAGGAAACATTAACTCCCTGAAACACAAATCTCAGTGAGCTCCACTTCCGCACCTCCCCCCCCCCCCCCCCCCCCCCCCCCCCC
>NW_017731443.1:3080975-3097302 GCF_001890085.2 Hipposideros armiger
CCCCCCCCCCACCCTCACCCCCCTCCGCAGTGGGCCAAGGTCACCTGCAGGGCAGACAGCACCAGGACATGGCCAGCAGCTGGGCTGGGAGGCCCCTAGAAGAGCCGGCTCAGACACATCCGTGTGCTCATCCCCATATGCCCTGAACACCCTGAGCATACCTTGCCTGAACACCCGCCTCTCATCACACGCTCAGGTGTACACACACCAGGCACATGCCCAGACTGTCACGCTGTCCTAATAAAACAACAGGCAACGCGCACATGGCCTTCACTCATGCCGGGCACTGGTATAAGCACCTGACAGGAATGAACTCACCTAATCCTTCCAATAGCCCTATGAGGTGGCTATCTGCTAGTATCCCATTTTACAGACGGGGCAATTGAGGTCCAGAGATATATATGTTGTACCCTGGGCCACACATCTGTCACTGGCAGGGCTGGGATTTGAACCCAGGCTGCCCAGCTCCACAGCCCCAGCTGTTGCACACTGTGCTGGGTGGTCACCTGGCACCCCCACCCAGAGCAGATATAGTGCACATGGACATGGCACAGTCTAGGCCGTATACCCACTGTGCAGTGCCTGGACACTCTCCCCGCCCCCGTGGGCTACAGGTGCCCTTATCCCTGCCCTGGAGAAGAGAGGGTGGGACCCCAGTCCCAGAGCCCCCAGCAGGGTTTCCTCAACTCCTCTACCCTCTCCACCCCACCCATGGGACACTGGGAAATCGCCTGGTGCCAGCTGCGAGTGAAGTCACAAAATTAGGTTTAATTGGGCCCCACAGGGTACAAAAGAAAACAGGAGAGTCCAGCTGGTGTCCCTGGACCTGTGCCAAGATGTTGGGGATGGGGTTGTGATGGAGGAAGAAGGGCCTCAGTTTGCACATCTGTAAAATGGGAGAAATGGTGGTCCTTTCCTGCTGCCCAGCAGCTGGTGCCCATGGAGCTCCTGGCACAGGCATGGGGTGCGGTGGGAGCTGGGGAGCTACCAGAGTTGCGTCACGTTCTCCTGGCCAGTATACCAACTCCACCCCTAAGGAGGGGTCACTGTCCCTATTTTCCAGATGAGGCAGTGGACACTCAGAGAGGGGAAAAGACTTGCCAACATGCCCCATTGTCACAGGCGATGAGGGACGAGCTGGGACTTGACCTAGCCCTGCCTCTCTAGCAGGGGCCGCTCAGGCCTTGGCACCAGGGCAAGATGGAGCTGAAGGAGCATCTCCTCCACGCCTCCCACAGCGCCCAAGTTGTTTACCTGGGCTCAGGTCCCCAGGGTCTCTGGCAAGTCCTGGAGCCGCCTTCGAATCAACAAGCCCAGGCCCGGCCCCAATTAAGCCGGATGCACTAACGAGGCGGTTCATTAAGGAGACTGGAGCCTCCTGTGTGGAGCCGACCCACCTGCCCACCTCCCCTCCTTGGCACAGGGAAAAGGCTGGAAGACTAGACTCAAGGCCCAACCCGATTTGCCACTTGTAACTAAGTGGCCTCAGTTTCCTCATCTGTAAAGTGGATCCTAGAGCTTGCATGGCCACGAGGGGCCTCGCCTGGGGAGGTCGGCCTTGGAATCCGGTGCGTGGGTCGGCTGGCATACCCGGGCAGAGGCCAGAGGACGAACTTCCCCCGGTTCCCGCCTCCTAGAGACGTTCGCATCCGGGAGGCCCCTGCCCTGCAGTGCCCCAGCCGCAAAGAGCAGGGCGGGCTGGGCGCGCCCCCTGCCGGCCGCCCCGCGTCCCTTCCCGTCGGGGTCCGCAGCGGCCCCTCTCTGCGCCTGGAGGGGTCAGGTTTCCCCAGATGGGAAACAATGTGTTGGGAGGCGGTGACGCGAGTGGCTGGAGGCCGCGGGAGAAAGGCGCGGTGCCGGGTGAGTCCCACACAGCCGAGGGGACTGGGACTCTTCAGTCGTGGGCATCAGCCTTCTCTGTAATATGGGCTCGGGCGGGACGCGGGGAGCCCATGGCTCACTGTCCCTCCCCTGCAGTGGACGGCTGCATTCACCGGGCCGCCGGGCACCTGCTCACCGACGAGTGCCGGACCCTGCAGAACTGCGAGACCGGCAAGGCCAAGATCACTGGCGGCTATCGGCTGCCGGCTAAGTGTGAGTCCCGACACCCCCCCAGCCCTGTGGGGCGCAGACGGGGGGGCGCTTTGTGTCACTTGGAGAGGTTAATGATGTGGCCCCCACAGAATTACTGGAGGCCTTCTCGGGGGGCATTTCTTAGCTGTAAGTATCATGATCTGGCCCCTCCTCGTACACCTCAGGAAACACGTGAAGGGGGGATGCGCGGAGGCTGGGGAGAGGCAAGGACCTATAAGGGGAGGGACGAATTAAGGGGGCGGGACGAATTAAAGGGGCGGGGCCTTCGCGCCTCGTTAGCATACAGATGTGGGGAGTGGCACAGCGCGGGCCCGCTGTGTCTACTGAGGTGTGGATTTGGACTCCAGGGCACACCTGTGTACCCACATGGGTGGGGTCCTCCCCTGAGGAGTCTCGGAACGTGGGGGGTAGAAGGCCCGTTTCCTGTCCCCTCCAGGGCCCAGGCCGGCAGGGGGAGAGCCGAGTACCGCAGGGAGACTCCGGCCGGCCTGACCCCGTGGTCTCCCGCAGATGTCATCCATACGGTGGGTCCCATTGCCCACGGAGAACCCAGCGCCAGCCAGGCTACCGAGCTCCGCAGCTGCTACCTGAGCAGCCTCGACCTGTTGCTGGAACACCGGCTCCGCTCGGCGGTGAGGGCGCCAGGCACGGGGTGGGAGCGGCCGGGAGCCAGGGGACACGGCCCTGAGGGAGGAGGGGGGCGGCAGCGAGGCGTTAAGTGACGCTGTCCCCATCCCCTCTCCCCTTCACCCCGCCCAGGCGTTCCCCTGCATCTCCACTGGTGTGTTTGGTGAGTGGGGTCGTAGAGAGGAGGAAGGGCGGAGTGGGCAGTGGGCGGTCTTAGACACGGGGAGAGGCCGGGGCGGGGAGGGGCCCTGGAGGGGGAGCTTGGTGGTTCGTGGAGCCGCGAGGGGGCGGGCCAGAGCCCAGACTCATTCTCGCGGGGTCCCCAGGCTACCCCAACGAGGCGGCGGCTGAGGTAGTGCTGACCGCGCTGCGCGAGTGGCTGGAGCAGCACAAGGACAAGGTGAGACCTGTTGCTCAGTCAAGGGGACTGGACGAGGCGGGGTACTGGGGTGCACCCCAGCCCCGCTGACCAGCCCCCATCAGTCATCGCTTAGAGCGAGGGTGCAGAGGGCCTGGCCCTCGAGTCTCTGGCTACACCAGCCCTTCCTGCATCCTCTCCTTCCCTTAGCTGGTTACCATCCTGCGCGCACCATGAACCCCTTCCGTAAAGGGTGTAGCCTAGCTCTAAGCTCAGGGTCGAGGGGCGTCCCAAGGCCAAGGCAGGTGACCCTGCAGGACCAGTGGCAGTGATAAGACCTGGGACCCACCCAGGAGAGGGTGGCTCCCCCCGCTCCCCCAGACTGAGCAGGCCCTGATGCAGGTGGACCGGCTTATCATCTGTGTGTTCCTGGAGAAGGATGAAAATATCTACCTGCAACGGCTCCCCCACTACTTTCCCGCGGGTAGGTACCTGCTGTGGTGTCAGCACCCCGGCCAGCCCCTGCCCCTCCCCACCTACCCCGCACCTGTTCTCAATGTCCTCTGCCTTCCAGCCTGACGGCACCCTGCCGCCCACCCTGACCAGGACTGGTAAGCAGGGCCTGCCTGGCCCGCTGTGCGGCTGGCTGCCCACTAACCTCCTGCCCACTAACACACCCGCTCCCCCTCGGTGCTCACCCCCACGCATGGCGGCAGCCTGGGAGGCCCAGGGAAGCCCACAGCCCACCACTTCCTCTGACCTCTCTGCTCTGCCCACAGACTCGCCTGGGCCTGCCAGACCTCGCTCCCAGCTCTGAGAGGTCTCCGAAGCTTACAGCTGGGCCTGGGCCTGGCCACCCCATCCTTTCCTTCAGCCCCCTCCCCCAGGAGAGGAGCCTCCTAATAAAGACCACCCTTGTTGCAGCTCCTGCTGTCCGAGCCCTGGCTGGGGTGAAGGGAGGCAGCCCTGGGGGTGGGCAGGTGCTTTGGCTCAGAGGCTGGTGAGAGCTCTCCATGAGCTGGGTGAGGGAGGCACGGGCCAGACAGCAGAAGTGGGCAGCAGCACTTCACATTTATTGAGGGCCTGCCCCCAAGGAGCTCACAGCTTGGGGGCCGAGCTCCCACATGTGCCGGGGTGGGAGAGGAAAGGTGAAGGCAAAAGGGCAAGCAATGCAGACACCACGGCCCAAGCAAAGGGGGTGCAAAGCAGGCACACGCAGGGGTCCTGGGGTGGGCCGGGGGATGGCGGCCTGGCAAGCCCTGCCTAGACCTGGGGACTGAACCAAGCACAGGCTGCCCCTCCCCCACCAGACTGGGGCCACCTGGGATGCACTGGGGGTGTCCTAGCTCCTCCACCTGCCCTGAGCCAGGCCCCACCATCATGTCGGCCCTCTCCACCCAGGACTCTAAGACCATGCAGATGCTTGATGGAGGGCAGGCAGCTGGGATCTGGGGCCCTGGCCATGAAAGCAGAGTGGAGGTGGGGCCTATGAGGGAGCAGCTTGAAGCTTGGATGGTCCTGGATCCCTGGGCAAATCCCCAAGGAACTTCCAAATTTCCTGGACAAGCTAAGGAGGGAAGCGGGGAGGCGTGAGGGAAGCAGAACCCAATAACCAGGAGTGGGCCCCAAAAGGCCTGGCCCCTCAAGACTGCTGCTGGTAGGGAGCTTGGGGGTGGGCAGGCGGAAGGCCGAGAGGAACCCACCTGGGGGGAAGGGGGGTAGCCAGACACATAGCAGCCAGGTGGGCAGCAGCAGAGCAGGGACACGCACACGTGGCTCACCATCAGCATCCCCTTTAATAAAACATGGAAGGTTGTGTGACAGGGAAGGGGGAGTGAAATATGACCATTTACAACCACACAAAAACCTCTGTACATGTCTAGCGCCTGGCAGAGGGGAGGCAGCAGGGCAGTGGCGGGCAGGGCCAGCCCTATTTGTAGAGGATGTCGTAGTGTCCAGGCCGGTAGAGAAGGTAGACCTTGGGCTCGGAGCCCTCGGGGAAGATGTGCGGGTTGGTGGTGCCGCCCTCGCCGCGGTCCATGTACTCCACCTGAATGGAGACGCTGAGGGCCTGGGCCAGCGCGATGATGTGGATATGGTCGCTCTCCTTGCACATGGGCTCCACCTCCTTCAGCAAAGGTACAGATCAGGGTTCGGGTCTCAGCACCCCCTCCCCGTGCCTCCACTGACCCCAGAGCACTCCCGCCAGCCCTGATGCTCCCCACCGAGAGGAGAGAAAAGGCAGGGCCCTAAGTCTGAGAAGTGGGACGGGGTGGTACCTGCTGGCAGAACTCCTTGACAGTCCGCCCACCCTCAATGAAGTGCTCGAAGAACTTGCTCTCCCGCTGCAAGTAGCCGGAGGTGAGCAGCCGCAGGTAGACCACCAGGTAGTCCGAGGTACTCTGGTCATTGAAGGAGGCCAGCAGGTCGGCTACTGAGGTCTGCTTCTCCACCTGCTCGATCAGGTCCATGAACTGCCACCAGCAGGGACAGAGGGCAAGATGAGGGAGGAGATGGGTCAACTTTACCATGCCAGGCCACCCACCCGCCACCTGGCCCAGTGGGTAACAGGGATGGTTGGGCTCACCGTGTTATGGAAATCCTCAATTGTGAACTCGGTAAAGCCCTGGGACACCAAGTCCTCTTTGCTCTTGGCAGACACAGCCTTGAACCTGGCGATGGGAGGGAAAGGGAGGCAGGCATGGGCTCCTCAGCCAGCAAAGCAAGCGCCCAGAGAGGCCAGCCCAGGGGCGGTGACAGGCCAGCACTGGCTAGCCTCAGACAAGGCTGGCTCTTACCCCGAGTTCAGAAGGGACGCCCCCAGCAGGAACCCAGCCTACTGTCTGGCCTCAGATGGGGTAGGAGGGAGCCCCGCAAGCCCTTCATGGGACCGTGGTCAAACTCCTTCAGTGCCTAAGCGCCCACCCTCCTCACCTCTGCAATTCCTTGCTGTCTTCCAGCAGTGCCTCCAAGTGGGAGAAGCCAAAGGCTCGATAGAAGCAGTTCCCATCGGGCCTGGTCTTGCGGATGTACGAGTACTTTTTGTGGAGGTCCTGCAGAGAGGCAGCCCCCGCCCCACCCCATGCCCATCAACAGCAGGCCAAAACCAGGGCAGGCCAAGGGGCCCCCCGCCACACGCGCATACACACAAAGGCCACACCACAGCAATGGCAACTGAGCTCCAAGCAGCCACCTGCCATCCCTGGCTGCTGATTCTGGTGATGGAAATCACTTAGTGACCCACTGCCCAGAGCCTCAAAAGCTGCAGGAAACTGAGTGGTGGACGCACTCGCTTCACACGTCACCAAAGTAGTCACCAGCCCCTGGCCACCCATGTTCTATCTCCCGTACCCAAAATAGTGCCTAAGCCTGCAGGGCTGTCTACTCATAAAAACGGGCAAGTGAGTCAGTCCTTGACCAGTGCAGCTCTTCCAGTGAACAGTCTTCAAACCACAAGAGGCCAGGGCAAACTGGTTGAGGCGGGGGTGTGGTGCGGGCTCTACGCCGCAGCGCAGAGCGGGGAACAGCCTCCTTCTCAGAGCTACCTGTCCTCTCTCTCTCACAGGCACCATTTCTGTGCGACCTTTTCCGGTTTCCTCCCCAAACACCATGGAATTTCTTCTGTTGAAATGAACCCACCCACATGACTGGGCCATTACTGCTGCCTGGCCTGGCATCGTCCCCTACTCCCTGACATCTACTTCTCCTTAAACCCCACCCATCTCCCGATGGCCTTGCTTCCTTTCCAAATAAAGATTTTCACTGAGAACCCCTCAGCCCCACCAGCACACGCACCCTCGGCCTTTTCTCCTGATCCTCTGAGGCTGCTGCCAGAGCCAGGCCCCTCCTTGTGGCTCAAGGACATTGTTCCATGAAGTCTTCCCCTCTTCCTGCATCGTCAGTTTTCCTCTCTCTCTTGGTTTAGACCCATCAGCATATAAACACAAGGCTCTTTCTTGCTTTAAAAAAAATCCTTTGCTTCACATGAATTCCTTTCCAGTTACCACCCAATTTATGGCAGAACTATTCATGAAGTTGTCTGTGTTCACTGTCTCCATTTCTCTTCTCCTGTGAACGGAATCTAAGCAGGCTTCTACTCTAGTCAAGGTCATGATGCCCTCCCCTAAGTCCAAGGGTCAAACCCACTCCTCCCCATACTGGCCCCTCAGCGGCCATCCAGGCATGGTGATGCCACCCATCCTGTGACACCACCATCCTTTAAAGCCACCCACCTCAAGACCCCACCTCCACATGGCTTGTGGACCCCCTCCTCTCCTTGGCCTCCTCCTACCTTACTGCCATTCCTCTTCCTCTCTAACCTGTGAAGGTCAAGGCCACCACCAAACCACACAGCACCCTTCCTCAAGACACACTGTCACCTGCCAGAAAATGGTCATGACACATGTCCATCCACAGTGACTGTCATATGGATGGCTTGGGACAGCTTCCACTTGTTAACTAGACTCACTCTTGGTATCATCAGTCTTAGAACTTAAATGGCCCTAAATGTAACTCTTTGCCCTCCCTAGCTCAGCCCTGAACTCCAATTTCAGCTCACACATCCCACCACCTCGCCCACATGTCCACACTGCCTGACACAGCAGGTCCTGACCTCCACGCACCTGCCCTCAGCCTTCTCTCAGTCAACTGCAAGTCCACCTCTCAGCTGTTCAAGCCAAAAAGTCACAGTCATTGCTGACTTCTCCCTCACACCACATCCAGTCCAATGCAGATCCTTTGGGCTCCAGCTTCAATACGTCCAGTATCAAGCACTTCTCACTACTTAAGTCTCCCACCCAGGTCCCAGCCACTCCCGCCTCCTGCTGGTTTCCTTGCGAAGCTTCCACTCAGGTCTCCTTGCCTCCGTTCAGTCTGTTCTTACCCCAGAGCAACCCAAGAAACCTGCTGCCACTCCTCATCTTCCTCCAAGTCCTTTCTCTGGCCACACCTCCCACATCTCCCAGTCACCGGCCTCCACACGGCTCCTCGAGGCCCCAATGCACCCTGCTGGGACCTCTGCTACACTGCTCTGCCGGGCGGCCATACCCGCTCCCATGCCTGCCTCTGTTCATCACTCAAACACCACCTTCTCAGCGAGCCCTTCGCCGAGCCCCCTACTTAGAACTGCAAACTCCCCATCTCCTTGTCCTGCTTCACTTTTCTCACAGCCCCTAGCACCTCTGACGCAGACATTTTAGTTACTCCTGGCTTCCTGTCTGTCCACTAGGAACTGTAAGCTTCATGAGGGCAGGAGTTTGTCGTGGGGTCATCACTCTATCTCCAGTACCCTAACAGCACCTGGCCCATAGTATGTGCTCCTAACTGTTAAATCAACAGCTCACACACATATAGAGCCTGAAGTCACTCAAGCTACCAGAACAGCTACTAGACTCCTTCTGAGCACTTTCTCTCTGTTAGCCTATTAATCCTCACAGAGACCTATTTCACAGTCACCCAGCTCTGCCTGGGCGCTGAGCTAGGCTTAGGCTCCTCCCCAGGAGCAAAGGGGCACAGGCACAGCAGAGTGGGGGTGTCGGACCTCCTGCATAGACAGAATGACTCAACGGAAAGAACCTGAGAGGCCCATCCTGTCAATTTTACCAGGGTGACCTAAGTGTGACAGGTAGGCCTTGAAATGGGGGTCCCACTCTGCTAACCCAGCACATGGGGAAGAGGGGGACCCACAACTTCCTAAGCCCTGGCTGAGCACTGCACACTGGACTCAGCAGCACCTGACCACCGCCATCTCCTTCATGCCCCACACTCGTCCTATAAGGCAGAAACCTCTCCACCCAGAGATGAGCGATCACAGGCTCCAAGAAGCTCAGTGTGTTGCCCGAGATCACAGAGCTGGAAGTAGTGAAGCCATGACTCAAACCCAGCTCTGTCAGGCTTCAGAGCCAATGCCTTCATCTCTCCACAGGCCTCCTGGGTAAATCACAAACACCCTGAGCAAAGGGTCAGAGTAGACCACAAGCCACACATAGCTGGATCTGGTCTACAGGTGTGTTGTTTGATCCACACAACACTTTCAATTTGAACTAGCTGCCAACTGTTAGGAGTCTGGAGATTTCACATCAAAATAATTTCTGGTTTGTCTTGGAAAAATAGATTTGGCAACAATGGGTAATAGGCATGGACACTCCTATTTGCCCTGGGTGCTTCCATTCCTGCTGCTGGCTGATACAGAGCTGTGGTGGCCACTGTTTACCACCATGACCACCTTCAATCACCTGGTTTACCTGCCTGACCCCTGACATGGATAGCCCCAAAGGCCCCTCCTTTCAGATGGGAAGGTTCTAAGCATCTCTGCTCTTTAGGGGGAGAAGGGCGGAGTAACATTTACTAAACCCCTGGCTGTGCCAATGGCTCTACTGTTTACATATATCCACTGTCACATTTCAATCTCCCAGCTCACAGAAAAGAAAGTGAGTGGATAAGGGACTTACCTGTTTGTAAATGATGCAGCAGGGCCTGGCACAAAGTTCTGTAGGCCCCTTTCCCCACTGCTGCCTGCCTCTCCACAAAGACCCTGGAGGCAGGCTGCAGGACACCCCCCTGCCACAACCCTCCGGTCTCACATAGCCCCAGCCCATTCAGCCCCACAGTGAGCACTGAGCACAGAGGTGATCACCCCCAAGGTGTCAGCCTCCCCCAGTCTGCTCCATGCTCCACAGGCATCATCTCTCTCAACCTCACCACCACCCTCACCAACCACGGGCCCATGCTTTCATCATTCCGAATCTATAGATAAGGACCCCACAGCTCAGAGACACTGAAGGATGCCAAGGTTAAAGCTGCTCTGTGGCAGAGTCAAGATTTGAACTGAGGTCTTTTGATTCCAAAGTCTGCACACCTAAGAACTTGCAACCAGAGGGCTCCCCAACACCCTACCCTCCATGAGGCCAGGCCCGGCAAGGAGCAGGTCTGAAGCAGGCGCGCTCCTGCTCCTGCCCCAGGGCTCTTCCTGCCCCCTCGGCCAGGCTCCCACCTTGATCTTCTGTTGATAGATGTTGTCATCCTCAGCATACTCCTTGTACAGGACTGAGAGCTCCAGCCGCTCCGAGACCAGAGGGTTCTGCACAGCAATCTGCAGAGGGCAGGAAAGCCATCACGCTCTGGCAGGTGGAGGCAGTGACTCAAACCTAATAGCCAGAACACCTAAACCAGCGGTGCTGGGTCAGTCACCCAGTGGCACAGTGACCCCCCACAAAGGCATCCAGTATCTAGCACAGCTTGGAGGGGGACGCTTCCAAAGTAGAGATAAACAACAGGCCTCAAGCCCAGTCTATGTGTCCCAAGAGGGCCACTGACCACAGCCCCTCACCTCTTGCTGAATACGGTCCTGCTGAGCCATGATGGCCTCATCATAGGCAAGACAGTTAACACCTGGAAGAAGGAAGAGACCAAGGATTACAGCGGGCCCTGGCTATCTCCACTCCAGGTAGCCAGACTGAGGACAAGAGCAGCCGGGAGAGCAGGCTTAGAACCTGGAAGCATGCGGCTCACCCTGCTCCACCCCAACTGTGTGAGCTTGGCAAAGTTCGTTCCCCTCTCAGGCTTTAGTTTCCCCATCTTTAAAATGAGGGAGCAGAGGTGATCACCCCCAAGGTGTGCTCCTGCAGCTCTAACACCGCCCCCCTCGGCATCGCTTCCCAGCAGTCTGGGAATGCTCCGGGGCCAGGCGGGGTCTCCTGGGGAAAGTAAGAGGAGGAGGCAGAGTTCTGGGCTGGATGAGAGCTTCCCATGAGCCTGCACTTCACTTGACCACACCCTTCCTCCGCCAGCAGTCCTGGGTCCTCTTAATGGTGCCCATTTTACAGATCAAACAAATGCAGACAGGTGAAGTAATCTGCCCAAGGTCACAACTAGCAAAGACCTGTGGTCAAGCCCAGCTCCCCCTAATTCCCAAGGCTGAGCTCTTCACCATACCTCTCCTCAGACACCTCACTGCTGAGAACCTTCCTCCTCTGTAAAAAGAGGCTAATACCACCACCTTCCTCCCCTCACTGAAATGTCATGAGGAGGAAGTGGTACCTTAGAGGCATATTTTTTAAGGGTTCACCAGTGAGTTGGGCAGGTGGACCCCACTCTGAGCAACCACTGGTGGGGAGGCAGGAATTCTGGTCCTGGCTCTTAACTTCTGTGATCCCAAACAAGCCCCTTCTGGGGGGCCTGGGTCTCCCAGTGCTCAGTCCCTCGAGTGTACTGATAGAACTTTCTCTGATAGGGGAGGGGGAGGGGGTGCTGAATGGCTTTTAAGACCAATCCTTTTGGGCCTGAGCATCCCGGATCCCCCTTCGCTGCCCTCAACGGGGCTGTCCTTCCCACCTAAGAGACCTACTCAGTCCCCAGGGCCTAACTCGTGGGTGAAAAAGGAGAAGGTGGCACCATTTTGAGAGGTCCAACTCTTCAGAAGTCTAAGAAAACAATGCCCAGACAGGCGGAAAGGGGCTGCAAGGCCAGAAGAGGGGGCTCTACCGGAAACGCAGGCTGCAGTTTTCAGGGCACACCCGCGACCGCTCACACCCCCCGGCCGCCCGCAGCATCCCCAGCGGCCGACCAGTCTTTTGTGCTCCGCAACCCGGAGTAACTCGACGCCCTCCCGGGTGCAGGCTGTTCTGGAGAAGGCAGGCGGCCGAACCCCGGCCTAGGCCTCGGCCTGGCTGCAAGGACAGCGGTGGCAGGGTTGGGGACCCGGGAGCCCAGTGCCGAGGGGGGCTAAGCGGGAGGCGGGGCGCCCCAGGCCCCGCCCCGGGCGCGCGCGAGGGGTAAGGGCCGCGGGCCTGGACCCGCCCCGCCCGCCTGCCCGCCCGCCCGGCCGGGGGTCGCGGCGGCGGCACTTTCCATTGTGAGGGGGAGGGGAGGGGAGGCGGGGGAAGAAGGGGCCGTCCGTGCGCTTCGCCCCCGGCCGCCCCGCCCCCAGCCTCCTCGGGAAGCGGAGGCCCGGCACCGTCCCCGCTAGCCCAGGCCGGACAGCCCTCCCTCGGTCAGTACCTTCGGAGTCACTGCCCAGTGGCTCCTGCTTCTGCTGCTGAGGTTCCTCCGCCGCCATCTTTAAACAGCGCCGCACTGTCGACCGCTTCCGGGTTACCCGTTGCCCTCCTCCCGGAAAAGAGCCCCTCCTTGTGGCCCCTCCTTGGCAACGCCCTTAGCAACGGGATCCCCCTCGGAAGTTGTCACCTGAGGGGCTCGCAGTTCCTGTGGCCGCAGCTGGCTTAGGGGGCCAGGCCCAGTGAGGGGACAGCCGCCCCGCCCACCCTCCATCCGCTTAGCTCCATCTTCCCAAGCACCCAAAGCTCCCGGTGCGAAGAGCCTCCTGGAGCCAGTTCAGTTTTCTTTTCTCTGGAGTTTGAAACGCGGATTGTGTTAAGTAGAAAGGTGAAATAAAAATCAACAGAAGGCAACATTCCTGCGGCGGGCTTCAGAACTCAACGGCAGGCGATTGCAGCGAAGAGAAAGGAAACCAAGCTAACATCAGAGCCTGGGACACCACCGCCCTTCTCCACGAACCTCGGTCCTGAGCGGGCTTTGGTGTCCTGCTTCCGGCAGGGATAACGCGTCCCTTGGGGTCAAGGCCAAAGTCTCGGGACCTAACTTTGGACACCGTACACTTCTGGTTATGAGAAATGCACGGTCTTTTTAAAAGCAGTAGCGAGTTGATAACAATGGAAAACAGATTAGTGGTTGTTAGGGGTTGAGGGGGTGGGACCGGAGGGAAGTAGGTGTGATTGTAAAAAGGAAACAGGACGGATCCTTTTGGAAATGGAAACGTTCTGTATCTTGACTGTATGTAAATATCCTAGTATATGCCCTACTATAGTTTTGCAAGATTTTACCAATGGGGGAAGCTGGGGGAAGGGTACACAGGACCTTCCTGTGTAATCTCTTAAAATTGCCTGTGAATTATCTAAAAATAAAAAGGTTTAAAAGTGGCAAGGTCTTGGGTGCTAAAGATGTTATTATTTAGAGAGGTTGCAACCTGGGTCTCTAGTTCCTGACTTTTCACTATTGAGGGCCTTTTTCATGACAGTGCAGTGGTCTTTTAGCAGCCGAGTGCCATTCAGATCCCTGTTTGTGACAGGAGTGCAATATGATCGAATGTTTTCATGAGCTCTCTCCAGTCCTGGAGCAGGTGCCGTTGGTGCCTGGACTCACCACACAGCCCACAGTGGCCTCACAGCAGTGCTACAAATGTCAAATCTGCGTCTCAGAAACTACAGATTACTATTTATTGGGTCCTTGAGCCTTGGGGTTTCTTCCAAACTCAAGAAAGCGAAGGGGCCACCCTATTTGGACCCCATGCCTACCAAACTGTTCATTCCTTTTCGGATTTTAACAATGAAATCTGTAACTGCCCATCAGATCTTCAGTCAGTAGAAAAGAACTGGTAGTACCAAATGAAGAGCTAAGACAGTTGATGACAAGCACATTTCTATTTGACTTATCAAAATCTTGCAAATAGCTATAACAACTCCACCCTTACCCCCCACCCCTACTTCAGCTAGGGAGTCTCTGCTGGGAAGGGAGTGCAGGGGGAGCTGGGGTTGGGACTAAAGGTCAGGACAGGGAACACAGCTGTTCTGGAGAGCAAGGAATCTATTGTGGCCCAGGGCTGGACCATAGCCAGGCTGCCAACGCCAATACCTCCCCCCCAAGGGCTTGGGACTTGAGGAGCAGACCCATACCCTGTACAAAGGGCCTGTAATGAGGGTCCTTGCTCCTACCTGCTGCCCAGCCTTTCCCATCTCGTCAGGCAAAATGGGCAGGAAATGGCCAGAGGGAAGCTGCGGCTCCTAATCCATCCCAGGGGGCACAACTCTTGCCCCACTCTTTTCCAGGCCAGTTTATTTGGTGGTTAATAACGGTTCTCTGACCCTCATTCCATGGTAAATGTTACTTTTACCATTTGGGGGATTTTGATTCTCTATCCTGAAGCATCTAAAACCCAGGGACACATTTGCCAGGAAGCACCAGCATATCTCCAGATTTTTCTCTGCTTCCCAATTTGCCAAACCAGAAACGGCCCCTGGCTGCAGCCCGTGGCTGCTGAGACCTGTCACAAAACAGGCAGCCCTGTTACTGGGGTTCTGGCTGCTGTTGGATACAGTCACAGGCGACAGGTAGCGGCCCAGGACTTTGTTTTCTATAGTACCGACCTGGCACAGATGCTTCCTCACAGCCCTAATGGCCCAGAATGTGTCTGGATCAACCCCACATCCATGTCCGTCGGATTCTGTCAGGCAGAGGAAGAGGAGACCCTATACCAGGACCCAGGGACTGCGAAACCCCTGCCTCAGAGGGTTTACGAATGGCACAGAGGCCTTAGAGGGCCACGTGGCTTCCAGGCCCACCCAACCTCTTCCACCTCTCAGGGGAGGGGGGCCAGGCCACAAGGACAGTGCCTGGGCCCTGGGACAGCCGCAATCCTCATGGGGACGGAGGTTCAGTGGCCAAGAGAAAGCCTCGAAGGTGGGCCAAAAACGAGGGCTCAGCGAGCCTTCCCAAGGCTGGCTTGGGAGGTGGGCAGCTGCCCTCATGGGAAGAGGGGGTGCGCGCCAAGCCCCGAATGGAGCTCTGAAGTTGCCGCTGCAGGAACCCACGACGGTCCACGGGCCGCTGGCTCCAAAATCATGATGGTGCAGAGGTCAGACTGATGAAGCTGGGCAGGGGCTGCACTTCAGGGCGGCTGGCTGGGTGGATACTTGCAGGCAGGGTTTAGGCCACCTACGGCAGAAAGCAAGCAGAGGCAGCAAAGGGGCAGGCCTCCCCCCAGTCTCACACCACCCACACTCCTCACATGGTCCTGTAAATACCTCACATTCCAAAGCACCTCCTCTGTTCAGGATCCAGGCCCTCCCAGGGGAGCCTCGCAGCACCAGGACAAGGATGCATTCGTTCCCTTATTGCGGTTGTAAACAAATCACCTCAAATCTAGTGGCTTCAAACAACACAAATGTATAATTTCACAGTTAGAGGTCAGAGGTCTGGAATGGCTTCCAGGGCACTAAAATCAAGGTATGTGCAGGCTGTTCCTTTCTGGAGGCTCTAAGGGAGAATCTGCTTCCTACTTATGCGGGTTGTTGGCAGCTGTAAGACTGAGGTCCCCATGTTCTTGCTGGCGGTAAACTGAGGGCTGTCCGTTCCCAGCTTCTAGAAGCCACTGCATTCCCTGGCTCCCTGCCCACTTTCTCCATCTACAAAGCCAGCCCAGGTGGGTGGAGTCTTTCTCTGAGATGTGCATTATCTGTCTTCTTCCATCCACCATAAGGACTCCTGATTACACAGGGCCCACTGGATAATCTCCCATGTCAACATGCTTAACTTTAACCACATCTAAGTCCCCTTTGCCAGGTAAGGTGACTTATTAGTAAGTTCCAGGGATTAAAGCATGGACATCTTCAGGGGGACATTACTCTGACACCTTCATTTTATAATCATGAAAACTGAGGCTCACGGAGGCTAAATGACTTGCCCAAGGTCATACAGTATGGCCAGCCCTCAAACCCAGGCCTCTGACTCCCAGTCCACTGTTCTTGACATTACAGCATCTGCCATGACTGCAACCTCCCCCAACCCAGTGTGCACGCCCAGGCACAGACACCCACCCCTCCAGACTCAGGATCCAACAGACACAGACAATGCTGTTGGGGAGTACAGAGAATCTTATCTCCTCTATAGGGAATGGCCCCGGGGCCCAATTTGGTTGGGAATGAGAGAAACACTGAAAAGGTGACCAAGTTTCAGGCCTAGTGGCCACACAGAACCAAAGGGAGGACCAAAGGGGTTCAAGCATTTGACAGGTCACTCGCACCCTAAACTCTCCCACCCACCCCCAAGTGTATGGACCCTGCCCATGTCCACATGTGCTTCGGGGCCCAGCAGGTTGTGGGAGAGCAAGGGCTGGAGGAGCTGTTGGGCTTGGTGAGGCTTTCTCAGCCCAGGGTTCTCAAGGACCTCCCTGTAACCACTGGCTTCCCACCAACCCAAGAGGTGACTTGGGTTGCACAGTTTTGGGGCTAGAATAGTCCTTCTGGGACAGGGGGGACACTGTGTCTTTGGATTCCAGGGGAACAAAAATGAGGGATACCCAATCAAAATCCTTGGCAAAGCAATGGAGTTGCCATGAACAGCTCTTCTGTCCTGGTGTCACATTCTTTTTTTTTTTTTTTTTTTTTTCAGCTGAGCCATCCTGCTACCTGTTGGCAGCTCAGCGGCTGCTCAGCTCGGGCTGGACTCGAACCGCTG
>NW_017731443.1:3097317-3107812 GCF_001890085.2 Hipposideros armiger
GCTGCTCAGCTCGGGCTGGACTCGAACCGCTGTTGCTCAGAGCTCAAACTCTTGAGCGAGCTCTTAACCAACTGAGCCACTCGGCCGGCCCTGGTGTCACATTCTTGCTGTGGGAAATCTGTACCCACAGCAATCTGAGCCAACCAAGGACCAAGCAGCTCAGAGCTCTCTCTGCTCAGCAAGTCAACCGGAAAGCCTCCCAGAGTGAGGCAGGGAGCAGGGGTGACCCCGTTGTTTGGGAAGAGATAGCTATGAGGCCCCCCCCAACCCCCTCCCAGAGACAAGGAAGCTGTAAAGGTACCTGCAGGTGACAGGTGGTTGGTTGCCCCTTGCTCGGCAACCCAGCCTGGCTCAGGTCAGCCCTTCAGATCCAACATGGGCCCTCCCCATCCCCTGGCTAGTAGACCAAACTGTGAGTACTTCGCAGTATTCTAGACCCTGTCCCTCAGGCCCAGACACAAAAGCTGGCTTGTGTGGAAGGAAACAAGCCTTTTAGGTGGCAGGCAAACCAACTCCCCACCGCTCAGGGAAGCAGCCATGGGCAGAAGTGCACTTGCCATAGTATCCAGGCACTGAGTACCACAGGCATCACTGGACACCACACAAAAAGGCCAGGAGGGACTAGACAAAGGGAGGGAGAGCAGGGTCTACTTTCAGCTTCTGTCAGCGTAAATCAGGAAACAGGAGCCCTGCGGAAGAGGGACTGGGGAGATGTGTGTTCTGTCACCCAGGGCCTCAAGCCAGCCACACCCCAAAGCCCCTCAGCTCTCTCCTGGCAGCTTTGCCCACCATGTGGGCCCCGAAAGTCCTGGAAGCCTCATCTCCACAGGGAACACTGAACCTGTGTCTGTTCAGAAATCACTCATGTCACCTCAGCAAAGAAGAAAAAGGAGAGCTAAGCTGTGGTATCCCTCCAGGAGTGGGGCCAGCAGGTCGGAGTGTTCCTTTGAGACACTGGCAGTCAGGATTCCAGCTCAGTGTGGAGCGCTTCACACGCATCATCCCAGCTAAGGAGGGCCCCGCCCCCCCCGCCACAACCCCCCAGGAAGAATCACTGAGGAAGGAAGGGCCCTAAGCATGGAGGAGCAGCAAATTCCCCAAGCCAAAGAGAGGGGACAGAGAAGGACGCAAGGAGAACAAGGAAGCCAGTCAGTCCATAGGCATTTATAGCTAGTTATACTGCTAAAAGGGGCCCTGGAGTTGACATAAAAAAGCAAGACACTGTAAAGTGCCCCACCCTTCACTAGGAAGGACACCACCACCTAAGAAATGGTTGGAGCCCACAAACTGAGGACAGGGAAGGCTGGCCCCATGGAGAGAACGGCTTCCAGCAGCAGAGCTGGCCCCAACAGGAGACAGACACACTCTCACGGCCTTGAGCTTGGCACAACCAAGAGTGCTAGAGGGATGAGCAAGAAAGGCTGCCCAATCACAACAGGTTTTGTTTTCCCAAGAAGCCAGAAACATTTTAACACACAAAAGCACACAAAGGAATCACCACTCCCAGGCAGCAAGGAGAATGGCTGAGCACACAAGACCTACCACAAGGCAATAAGCCAGCAGGGACACCCACCTCTTCTCCACACCCCCTCCCAACACCATCTTCAGCTCAAGTACATAGGCAGGAGCCCAGGTCAAAGCCACGATGAGTTTCTGAAGCAATGTTTACATAGATTTTATTGTTACCAGGGGGCCCTACTGAGCAGGGCTTTATAAACGGTTTATGTGGTCCCAGGTTGTCACAATGGAGAAATCAAGAGGTCGCGATTGCAGAAGAGGTCACTGTAACCGAAGGATATGATCCAGGGAAGGCTGTCCAGGAATGCAGCAGACATGGTCAGGATAGGCTGGGGGTGGTCCGGTCACAGGGTGAGAGGGAGGACAGCCCCCTTCACTCCCGCTTCTTGTAGCTCTCCAGGTGAGACAGGACCCAGCCCGACGGCAGAAGGATACACAGGAAGCAGGAGGTGAGCCCAATGGCGATCTCCTACACAGAGCACAAGAAAGAACGCCCCAAAGTAAGGAATCCCCCAGGCTTTCTGTAGTCCCAGCAGCCTTCTCAGCCAGCCGAAAGCCCCGCCTTAGGGAGTCAAGATTCAGGCTCCAGAGGAGGGCCATGGCAGATCCAAGGCCCACTCTAGGCCTTGAGGTCAAGTGTCAGACATGGAGGCGGGGGGCCAGGCTGGGTGAGAATCCACCATCTGCTGATAAAGTGAAGTCACAAGAACAAGGATTTAAACCTGTTTAAAGCTGGTCTGTTGGGACCCAGGAACCTTGCACAGGCTGATAACTCTAAAAATGAGCCTTCCCTTCCTTGCTTTAAAAACTCCTCCCTTCCCATCTCCTTTCCAGAATTGCTACTCACCATTCGGGGCTAGTGAGAAACGACTTTTTATATGCATTTCCATATTCCCTATACCAGCTAAGATCAACAAAACTTGGAGTTCAAATTATTTCTTTGCCACTGAAGGTGTAACTTTTGACAAGTCAATACACTGCTCCTAAATGTCACTTTCCTCAACCACAAAATGGAAATGATGGCCCTTTCTTCTACGAGTCTCTGGGAGGACTGAATGGAGACCAGCACAGCACTCTTAGCCTAGTGCTTGGCACACAGCAAGCATTCAGCAGATGCCAGTTGCAAATATTATCACCATGATTTTCACAATCGCAGCGATCTCCCAGCTCTGCTGTAACTGCAGGCCCGCTAACCTGGATTCTGAAGACTTGCATTCAAGGCCGGGTTCTGCCACTGAACCAATGTACAGAAGTGCCAAAGAGGTGAAAGTTGTAAGGGTGGGTTAAACCCTCCCCCATTTCTAGGAACTACAAAGACCTGTTGGGAGTCCTCTTGCCTCCCCTCCCCTAGTAATTAATAGTGGTAGCTAACAGTCGTCTGGTACTCCCCAATGAACCGATGAGTCAACGGGGTCAGAGAGAGCTAAATAAAAAAGCTTGCTCGAGGCTGTTCAGCAAATAAGCGACAGGCCTGGGACTGACGTATGACCCGAGATCCTGGGGCTGACTGAACGACTGTAGCCCAAGCACTGCCCCCTCGTTCGCGCCCTCCAACGCGCCCAATACAGCACTTTCGCTGCGGGTCGCGAGGTGCAGAGCACTCTCAGTGCCTCTGAGTTCCAGCGCGCCTGACCCGGCCGACCCCGAACCCGCCGCGGAACCCACGGTCTGGCCCGCTCCTCACCATGGTTCCGAGCTGCTCCCGCGGCGGCTTGGAATGGACCTGGGCACGCGGCACCAGGAGACGCCGGACCGGGCCCGTCAGGCCCCTCAGCAGCGTCGGTGTGAGCACAGACATGACTGCACTGAGTAAACTGCAGACAGCGGCCAGCGGGAGCCCAAGGTCGGGAAGTCAAAATGGCGGCGCCGGCCGGAAGTTCCGGAGACAGGGAGGCCGAGAAAGGGTTGCGGGTAACCTCCCGGAGATGACGCAGGAATACACCTCCCTCCCACCCTTGTCAGTTTTTGGCGCGCTCCTCGAAACAGCCAATCGACGCCACCCTGCCGCCAATAGGCGGGGCACGGAAGGGCGTCCCTTTCAGTTATGCCCCGCCTCCAAAGAGGCCTATCTTCGTGAGTGACATCTGTGGTCACCCTATCACATAAGTCAGAAACCTAAGCGGCACCCTCGACTCCTCCCTCCATTCATACAGTACGTACGCTAATCGCTCTTCACACACCTCCACTCTTCGGCAGGCCTCCGTAATTTCTGAAGGAAACGCCTGATACTAACCTTGTAATTGAACTCTCTTCATTTACTATTACCCTCTTTAATTCCAGTCTCCACGCAGTGGCAGCGGTACTTCCTCTCTCCAACCCTTTTTTTTTTTAAGAAATTTTATTGGGAAAGTGTGTTTTTCCAGGACCCATCAGCTCCAAGTCAAATAGTTGTTTCAATCTAGTTGTGGAGGGGGCAGCTCCTTGGCCCATGTGGGAATCGAACCAGCAACCTTGGTGTTATAAGCCTGCCCTCTAACCACCTGAGCTAACTGGCCACCCCACCTTCTTCTTTTTAAACGTAAATCTAACCAAGTCATACACCTACTTAACTTTCAGTGATTCCCATTGCTTACTAGACCAAGTCCCAATTTCTGAATGTCACTCTCTAGCCTCATCTCTAAATATTCCATACCTTCCTCCTAGCTCTCTTGTCCTCCCCTTTCCCCACCCCCCACCCCAAGCCTTTTTTGCTTCTTTGTATCTTGTGTTCTACCTAGAACACTTTTTCAACTCTTGTTCTAGCCTTTGTTTTTAAAGATTTTTATTGGGGAATTGGGGGGATGGGAACAGCGCTGGAGAATTGGGGGAAGGGGAACAGACAAGTTGCTGTCCTTTTGTTCTTCAGTCTAGTTGTGGAGGACTTTGTTTCACTGGCCCAAGTTGGCACCATCATTGCACTCTTCCCGGGAGAGGGAGATCAGTCGCCAGCTTCTGGATGGCTGCTCATGGTGGCTGCTGGCCTCTCACGCTGGCTGCTGGCTACACACGGTAGCCCATGGCAACCCACTGCCACAGGGGCTGCAGCCTATGCCGTCGCAGGCGACTCACGGCAGCCCAGCTCCAGGTTGAGCTGTTACTCAGCATCTTAGCTGTAGAGGGCAGCGTCACTGGCCCTCATATGTGGGATCCGAACCGGGGCCCTCTAGCATCCCAAGCCAGCTCTTAACCATCACGCCACTCGGCCGGCCCTTACCTAGCCTTCTTTTTTCACCACTCCAACTCCTAGTTACAGGCCTCCACTGACTGATATAGCTTACTTCATTCAACAAATATTTACTAGCCCCTACTGTGTTTCAGGAACTCTTCTGGACCTGTAGTGAACAAGGGCCTCCCTTATCACAGATCTGACATTACAGAGGGACCAGACGGACAATAAACAAGCACTTAATGAGAAGCTAGTGAAAGTGCCATGATGTGATAGGAAGTAATGGGATGGTGCTGTGTCAGTTAGCATTCACTGGCCACCCCCAGGCCCTGTACTGCTGCCTCTGTGCCCAGCAGCCCCTGTGATAGGGGTCACAGTCCCATTGGGTCAGTGTCCATCCCTAACTGGGTGGCCACCTGAGAACAAAGTCTGTGTCTGGTTCACCACTGTCTCCAAAAGGACACTCAGACACTTATGAATTGCAGGAGACTGAACAATAGGCATAAGGCCAACAGGGAAAGAGTGAGGGGCCAGCCACGGAGTCAGGTCTTACCTGTACAATCTCATTCCATTCTCACTACAGTATCATGAGTGAGAGGCTATTATTTCAAATTTTTTTACAAATGAGGAAATAGCCTGGAGACGTGGGTGACCTGCTCAAGGTCATGCAGCTACAAGGCTGCCTGGGCAGGATTCCAGGGCAGGTCTATCTGCTCCAAGCCCCATGCTTTTAACCATCACACAAGCTGCTGTGGAGAGGGAGAGTTTCCAGACGTTCCAGTTTTGATATTGTGGTCAATAGCATCAAAGGCTGCCACAGGGGGTGGGGTGAGGCAGAGTAGCAAGAGACTGGGAAAACAGGAGCTCTGAAGGAGAAACCTCAGCCCCGTGGAGGCCGGGAAGGGAGGCTCACAGAAAGGTGGCAATGGACCCAGAGTGCGCCAAAGGGTGGGCTGTGCCTGAGGTTCCTCTAGAGGAATGGGCCCCCAGGCCAGCTATGCATTCCTCCCCACTTGTGGGTATTGCTAATGTTCAGCAGTCTCAGCCCAGCCCCACCCCCGCTACCAGGCTCCCTGCCCTCACTCTACCCTGGGCTCTGGCAAACAGCCCAGGACACATGCTTCTAAATTTCAACACCCCACCCCACCCCCATCCCAAGGGGCACAGCCTAGGAACACAGGGCTGGGTGGCCCAGGCCCCAGCTGCCTGCCCTGGGAGAAGGAAGGGGCAAGGACTTCCCTGCTGCCTGACTGGCTTTGTCAGGCCTCTGTCCTATGGACAAAGTAGTAACTAATGCCCAGATTACAGCACAGCCAGACCAGAGGCCCGAAGATACGTGAAGAAGGGGTGGGCCTTTCTGTGGTTCCCTGGGTTACTCCCTAGGGAACTGCACATTCATCTCCTTCACCAGTGGCTGGAGGAAAAGGAGTGAATGTTTGCGGAGCAGGCACATAGGTGCTCTGTTCCAGGGCCTTCCTTACGGCCCCTGTGACATGGCTTCTCAGAAGCCCGGTCAGAGAGGAGAGAGGATGGCAGAGGTTAAATACCACGGCTGAGTCTACAATTGCCAGGGCAGGGTTTGCACCTTGGTCTGTTGGATTAATTCTAACGTCTCTGCTCTTTCCGCAGTCCCCCAGCAGTCCAGCCCTCCCCAACAGCAGGGACAGACCTTCAGTGAGAGAGGAGAACCTTGTGGTGTTTTATACAACCACAAACCAGTGAAACAAACCAACAGCTACAGCAAGGATGGATCCCATGCAGTGTCGAGTAGAAAGTCCAGACAGAAAAGAGCACACCATGTGATCCTATTTATTAGATTGTCAGAAAAGTCATGATGTATTTTTGCAACGAAAAACATAGAAAAAATACATCATGACTTTTCCAACAACCTACCATATTTCCCCATGTATGAGACGCTCCCATGTATGACACACCTTAATTTTGGGGCCCGAAATTTGAAAAAAAATGTATTACATCAAGTTATTGAGCTCAAGTCTTATTCATCATAAAATTCATACAACTCCTCATCACTGTCAAAACTCCCAACCATTAGCTTGTCCTCATCTGTGTCTGATGACAAATCACTGTCTTCATATATTGCCTCTCATGGCCTTCTTCTGCCATGGCGTTTTCAGTAGGGTTTCTTCTTCCCGTAGCCGGTCTCAGATTGTTTTCTCAGTTGTAGGAGGACCAAACTTACATTCAGCAGCATGATTTCCATTCACTTTGGCAAACTGGATCACTTTTAACTTGAATTCAGCACTGTATGAAAATCTTTTCTAAGCCATTTCTGGGCAGAACGTGGCAAAATGTAACCTACCATAATATACCGGTAACAAGTGCGAAACAATGAGCGCAAAGACAACAAGCGTGAAAAAGCGGGAAATGCAAGTAAAAAAATCTACAACAATGAGCGCAAAAACAAGCACGAAAAAAGCGGGAAATACAAGTAAAAAAAATTTATAGCCACTGTATAAGACACACCCAGTTTTTACCCCAAATTTTTCCAAAAAGGGTGGGTCTTATACATGGGGAAATACGGTAATATATAAAGGGCAGCGATCAGGGCTAAGCCATGGGTGGAGGGGGTGTCAGGTAGTGGGGATCCTGGGGGAAGGAGGGCGTAGGGGACTGGAAGAGGCATGACGGGGTTTCTGGTTGCTGGCTACACGAATGTGGTCACTCTGTGATAACTCCATCACAAATGGCTGGACATTCATGACTTGTGTGCATTTCTGTATGCCTGTCACACTTCCGTTAACAAAATTTTAAAACAGACAAGCAAAAAAAGCAAGGAAAACAATGTGTAATATGATCTTGTTTTTCTGAAACAGAGAAAAAATATCTAAATAGACATGCACAGATAAGTCTGGAAGGACGCACAAATTGTGCACAGTGGTGTTGTCTAGATGGCGGTGGGAAAATTTTTGATCTTCTCCTGCATTTTCCAAGATTGAACATTGGGCACTTCTTACGGCATTGGAATACGCAAGCAAGAAGAGGGGGGTTCGCTGGTCCAGTGAGGGAGGTGTGCCCATGAGTAACAGGCTCCTTGGACCGGCTTCCACACCACAGGGATCTCATCCTCCAACACACTGGCAACTTTGGTGCTGTCTGCAAAGGTGGGGAGCTCTCTCCCCCATCCCAGGACTGCCCACCACGTTCAGATTGCTGGGAGTCTCTCCCTGCATGGGGGGGCTAGAGGTCCCAGCCCTGGTCCTGGCTCTGACCCAAGGGCCCAAACTGTCCCATTACTCCCTCTTCCCTGAGTGGGGCAGTAGGAACAGATCCCAAGCCTCAGGGATGGTAGGGGAGCTGGTCCTTACTCCTGAGACCAGCTTCACAGTCCAGGCCCCCAGGCCCTGATGGTCATATATGTACCAGGATGATCCCAGGTGCTCCCAGAGCTGGCACTTAGACCCACTGGCCATACATGGGTGCCCTCACTCCAGGCCTGGCCCCCTATCCATTTAAGGCTCCAGCCCAGTAACTGCTCTGTCCAAATACGGAGCTTACGAGTCAGGGAGGGGACTGAACCCCAGCCCTGTGGGCCCGGCAGGTAGAAATCCCTCAGCAGCCCTTTCCTCCCCCTCCCCACCCTACCCCTTCTGGAATTTGCCACCTCCCAGAGCATCTGACACAGAGCTGGTACTAACCTGAGCTAGGGGTCTCTAGTTTCCCCAGCTGGCCTAGATTCTCCTCCTGGCATGCCAAGTAGGTGCCAGGCACTGAGCTGGAGCTGGCCAGGGGAAGGGTTGAAGGGCCCAGGATCCAAAGGAGGAGGGTTCAAGAAGGGGTGGTGAGAGGTAGGGGGGTGGCCGCAGGCCCAACACTAAATTGCTGGGTTACCTCCCTTTCCCTACCTGGGCCTTAGCTTCCCCATCTACAAAATGGGGGCATTTCTGCAAAGTCCAGCAAGAGAAGGGGGCAGGAGGGGCGGCCTCACTGGAAGAAAAGTTTGGGAAACAGCCAGCAGTGATCTGGGATGTCCCTGACAAGGAGCCAGGAGCTCCCGGGGTGGAGGTAGGACAGGTATGAGGCAGGGTCCTGTGCTCTTCCTGGAGTATGTACAGCTGTCCCCAGGCTCCAGACGTCCAGGGGGTAGGCCCTGAAGCAGCTGTCAGGTGGAGCGACATGAGGGAGGAGAGGAGGCAGGGTTCAGGACGTAGGGGTGCTGCTCTCCCCAGTGGGACACAGCTGACTGGCTCTGCCTCAGGAGTCCTGCAGCCCACAGGGAACCAGGTGGTGGTTAACCCCTTCCGGCCCGCAGCCCACAGCTAGCGACCATGTGTGACGAGGAGGGGAGAGGACTAGATCACCTCCTCATGGGTGACAGCAACTCGGGCTTGGCACAGGCCAGCTTCGTGTGGGAAGGACGGTCCACCCACACCCCGCAGCTGACAGATCTCTGAGTGTCTGTGTGCTGCTGCTACCCCCCTCCCCCGCCCCCAACAGCCCCAATGGTACAGATGGGTAAACTGAGACCCACAAAGAGGCGGGGCTGCTAGGCTGGACCACCTCCCAAGCACACCCAAGGCCTCCCATCTCCCCTGGGGGCATCATGGTGGGCATGAGTCAGAAGAACTTACGTGGGTGAGAAGGCACCCAGTAAAAGTGGCATCCTGACATGAGCATGGCATCATAATCAGCTGGGAGGACACGTAGAGGCTCTGCCACCAGTTTCTACAACACACTGTGCGTAGCCTGGAAGGAGCACTGGCACTGCTCATCAAGGCCCCAACCAACTCCAAGGCCAAGAGAAGATGACAACCCAAGTCATGTTCAAGACCTTCGCCTTTGCTGCCACGTAGGTGGCCATCCAAGCCTGTGCTGTTGCTGCATGCCTCAGGCTGTGCACCAGTCCCACCCCAATCCTGCTGTGACCCCACATCCAGGCCCCTCTGCCTTTTGGTTCCCCAGCTTAGACTCACAATTCCAAACCCGAGGATGAGCACCCCATTCCTTCTCACTGTTCTGGATACCCCATCTCATAACCAGGCACCCAGAGAGGCCTAAGGCCCTGCACCTGAGGGCCCCATCCTTGGACCCCCACATCCCTTCCCACTCCCTGTATCCAACATTCAGGACATAGGCTGCCCAGGAGGGCAGGCCACTTCCTTGTTCCCCTTCCCTGAAGCCCCTGTGGAACCCACTCTCCAGGCATCATGCTGGACTCAGGGACGGCAGCACTCACAATGTGCCCATCTGAGGGCTATGTGCTGCCCCTCACCACCCTGCACCTGGACCTGGCGGGCCGGGTCCTCATGAAGGTTTTCACTGCGCTTGGCTACTTCTTCATCACCATTGGTGAGGGGTGGGGTGGATGAGCCACCCCCAGGGCCCACTCCCTGCAACAGTGCCCTCCTGTGCCGGGGCAGGACCACACCTTGGCACAGGGCCTGATGTACCAGTCTTTCTTCTGGGGTGGGGCTAACAGTCCATGGGGGCAGGGGGAGCAGGGCCCAATCCCCCAGGGCAGCTGCAGCCAGCTCCAGTTCTGCTCCCTCTCCTTGGCTCTGGGCTGTGGCCCCCCGCCCCATCCAATTTGAGGCTCCAGGCCCTTCTCAGCCTGGTCCCCTTCCTTCAGGGCCTCCTCCATCCAACCTTGGGGTGGCCTACACTGAGCACAGTGCAGTGTGATCTCACCTCAGCCCCAGGAGGGACAGCCCTTCCCTGCTAGCCCGTAGCAAATTCACGTAATTAAGATCTCAAAGCAGGGCCGGCCGAGTGGCACGATGGTTAAGAGCTGGCTTGGGACGCCAGAGGGCCCCGGTTCGGATCCCACATATGAGGGCCAGTGACACTGCCCTCTACAGCTAAGATGCCGAACAA
>NW_017731443.1:3108042-3150530 GCF_001890085.2 Hipposideros armiger
GAACAAAACGACAGCAACTTGTCTGTTCCCCTTCCCCCAATTCCCCAGCGCTGTTCCCATCCCCCAATTCCCCAATAAAAAAATCTTTAAAAAAAAAAAAGATCTCAAAGCAGGAATTCCTAAAGCCCCAATACAGGTTTTCAGGTTCATCTTGTCCACTTCTGCAAAGGCAGAATCCAGGAAATGTAGGAAGCGCGTGTGCACATGCAGGGGGAAGGCTCCCACAGATGCTGCTCTCCCTGGCCAGGCAGCAGGATTCAGAGGGCCCAGGTCAGGCAGGGCTAAGCTCAGCTGCAGGCTCTGGAGCCAGGGCAGCCCAGAGGTCGGGGCACAGCCCGCCTCGCCTCGAACTCATCACCGTTTCCTCCCCCATCCAGCCGAGGAGATCATGCAGGGACATCTAGGAAACGCTGGGGTACACGGCCCTGGCCTCTGAGCATGAGATGGCTATGGCTGCCTTCTCCTCCTTTCTGGAGAAGAGCTACGGGCTGCCTGACAAGCAGCTCACCATTGGCAATGCACACTTCCCATCCCAAGGCCCTCTCCAGCCCTTCTTTGTGGGTAAGTCTCTGCCCCACGGGGCGGCCACTCCTCAGTACTGCCCTTCTCAACTCCAGTCCCCATCTTTCTTGGCAGTCCCCTGCATGAGACAGAAGTAACCCCTCTCTCAGGGGAGAATGGCCCACTGGCCATTGACAGGCTGGTTTTGTCCCTCCAGGCCAAGCCCTGAGAGGGAAGACAGGGCCTCAAGACCAACAGGTGCCAGGATCAGCAGGACAACCTACAACTCCCATCATTAGGTGTGATGATATCCGCAAAGACCTGTATGCCACCCCCGTCCATCTGGGGCACCACTGTGTACCTGGGCACTGCAGACTGGGTGTAAATCACTGTGCTGGCCCCCAACACCAGTAAGATCAAGGTGGGGAGGGGGAAGGGGGCCTACCAACCGCTGGGGGCTGCAGGGGCAGCTTGGGGAGGGGACTGTCAGGCCAAGTTCCTTGGTTTGCTGCTATGTCTTACTGAGTTCTCCCCAGCTTCAGGTCGCCTGTTAAATGGGGTAATACCACCTACTGGGATTAAATCTTAGCTCTGCCACTTACTACCAGGACCATGAACAAGTTAATTTACACTCTGGGGCTCTCGATTTACCCTTAAATTGAGAATAATGCCACCATGATGGAATAGGATTGTTGTAAGGATTAATACAAATAAGCATTCCACCGTGCCCAGCACACAGGAACACCAAGTGTGCTTTGTCACCGGCATAGCCGAGGCACACCAAATGCGTTTCCTTCCCTGTCACAGCTACGTAGGTAACATGTCTGCATCGGGCTGTCCAGTCTACAAGACTCCTTCCTCCACAGCACCTTCCCATCTGCCCAGACCCCTGTCCTCAGGCAGTACAGAAACGGCCTCCTGCACTTGGAGAGGAAGCACAAGAAACTAGAGTAAACTTGCCCTTGTGTGAGCGGACCACCTTCAAAGCTTGGCTGCAGAAACCATCTGACGCTCAGGTTCCTCCCACTGGGGAAACCAGCTCTGGCTCTGACCACTCGCCCAGTAACTGTGCCTCTTACTGAACCTGCTGGCTAAAGGTGTGGTGTTTCAGCAAATGCCACTTGGGCAAAGAAGCTTGAGCTGCAGCTGGAGGGAGGGGTGGAGGCAGTGGCATGGAGGCTGTCACTGTGGAGGACCAGAGAGAGGCCCCAGCCACTTAGGAAGGTAGAAGGTGCAGACGCAGACCCCAGCCCGCAGTGGTGAAGGACGGGCCCTAACCCCTCCCAACTTTTGCCATTTACCCTGTCGCAAGGGGTTGGCCATCCCAAGGAATTCCTGCCTGGGATTAAAACAGCCTTCAAGGAACAAAGAACTTGGGGGCAGGATTCTGTCACATGAGAAATCTGTTGTTTGATTAGCCAGTGAAATGCACTCCCTCCCCAAGGACTAGGCTGCTTTTCTCTGTGCCTCAAAGATAGGACAGCTGCACAAACCATCCCCTGGGTGTGCCCCTGCTCACAGGCCTGAGGCCACATGCTGGCACCCACTGGGCAGCTATTAACCCTGCTCCTCTGTCCCCAGCCAGAGCACAAACACATGTGGCTCCAGGGCTCCATCCTGGTCTCCCTCACCACCTTCCAAGAGATATGATCACCACACAAGAGCACCACAGGAAGTGCCTCCGAGCCCTAGCTCTCAGCCCACTTCCTGCCTCTTCTCCCAGCTCGCCCTGGGACAGAACTGGCAGGAGTCCCACCCGCCCGGGAGAGAAGGTGCATTGCTCCATCTGTCACATTCGAGGGACTGGATGGAGCCTCCTCAGCTCATAACCTTCCTGCCTTGTCAGGACCGACATGCGTTACCCTTCCTTTGAGCCTTGTCTTTTGGAAGTGGAGAGAAGAGGGGGTTGGAATCTTTTTAAGAGAGAGGCTATTCTGAGTAACCCAGTAAAGTAAAAGGGAGAAAAGAAACACTGACATTCTCATCTAACTCCCACACACAAATACACTTAAATTTATGTGCAGCCATAGATGTCAGATGTCACAATGCTTGGCTTGGGACTCTCTCCAGGATGCAAAGCTGGCGCCCCTCAGACGACCTCTGATTTCCACCCAGGGATTCTGGGAAGTGGCACAAACATATGCATTTGGTCTCAGTTCCCACCTCTGGCTCCTCACCTGACACTGAGGTTTCTCAGGCCTGAAGCTTCTTTCACAGGGAGGAGCGTGGGGCCATCACAGCTGTGTGCGTCCCAGGGTTTAGGCCCAACGTTGTGACCAGCTGAGGGCCCAGGACATCCTGGGCCCACACACTGCCCATGACACCTCAGCATCAGGAGCTATCCCAGCAGCTGAACAAAGTATCTTTTATTCGTGACATACAAATACAACCAATGCAAAAAGAGATCATTTTTTCCCTTTGATTCCAGTGATAACAAGTTGCTAAAGAAAAAATATATATCAAGGAGTTTATCTTCAAAGTTTCCTCTAAAAAAAAGGGTTAAAAAGAACCATACACATGTCATGTGCACATTTGACATCAACAAAAATAACCTGAAATAAGAGTGGATACAACTAAAAAGAAAAAATCTTAAAGAATATTTTAATGTGCCCCAAACAAACAACAAAAAAGCCTGGTAAAGGCCTGCTATGTTTCTCAAAACCAAGACCTGGGGAAGTGGAGAAAGACTGATGGTTAAGAACTGAACGGGCTCAACAGCGACAAGAGCGACGTGCTGACTCAGGCAGCGAGGCCTCGCCTGCCCCAGCCCTGACGTCCCGAGCAGCCCTTCCGAGGTGGCTGCCAGAGGCTGGACAGGCAGGGCATGGCACCAAGCGCCCCAGGCACCAATGGGCTCGGTTCCAGGTGTCCTATTACTGGAAAGAGACAACATACACTGAACTCACCTTATGCGGGATTTACACTGGGGGTTCCTTTTGGTCCCCTTGAGTGGGAGGTATCAGAAATCCATGATCTAAGACAATAAATAGTTATCATTCTATGTCCTTTGAAAGACAGGGATTAGAGAAAACTCTTCCTAAGCATGCTTGTTGTTCCATGATTCTTGGAAGGAGCCCACCAATGCCCTCCCAACAACTGAAACTCTCTCCCATGAGTAAAATCCCCTGGGAGCCAGCAGGACAAGGGCACGGGTGGGCTTATTCCAGTGTAAAGCTGCAGGGCCCTCTCCAAGGCAGTGACCCATGCCACAGCTGGCGGGGTCAAGAGCAACACAGAATGCTCAGCGGGGGCTGGGCCAGGTAGAGGCTGTGCACAGGCCCCTGCACAGGCAGGGTCTGGGGGAGAAGCAGGAACAGCTCTGGGGAGGTCCCCAGCACAGATGCCTGAGTCGGGGCAGAGGAGGGCTGTGAGCAGATTCTGAGGTCAGAAGGACCCCGACTTCCAGGACAGCAACTTCAAAGGCTAGAACTTTAGGACACTCCCTAACGCAGGCCTCAAGTATGTTTAAGGGGGGAGGGGGTGTTAGGTGTTTTTTCCTGGATAAGAATTTGGTCGTTTTTTTCCCTGGAGCGGGAACAAGGCCTACAGATCAGGGCGAGTGTAAGCTCTGACCCTGCACCCTGTCCTGTGAGAAGACGAAGGCCTTCTCCCCTGCTCCAGCCTGCTGCCACAGGGTGACGTGGCCACCTAGGCGGTTCCTGCTGCAGCCTGAGCTGCCAGCCAGGGCAGTGGTACTAGTGCCTCACTGAGGCAGCAAGGGGCGAGGCTGGGGAGCGCAGGCAGAGGGCCTGCTGCTGGCTGGGGGCTCTCTGAAGAGGGATGCCCCCCCACAGAGAGCTATCAGCACCAAGATATGAGCGGAAATGGCACTGAACATGCCAGGAACAAGGGGTCCTCCTGGGGGACGATGATGGGCTCCCTGATGTTATTCCCCCTTGAGAGTAAGAACAGAGGTATCTGGGGTGGAGGTGAGAGGCAGGGGGAGAAAGAGTAGTGAGGGGACAGGAACAGGCAGGACCTCTGGCTTTTTCCTATGAATGAAACACTCTAGTCAGTCACTGCCATGAGATCAAGAGGTTTGCTTAGAATGCAGCAAAGTCCAAAAGCCCAAAGAAGCAACTGTCCCCATGGCGGGCTCCATTCGATCCTTTGTTCCTGGTCCTCTCAGCTCCTCTCACAGCGACGGAGAAGGAGGCAGCCTTCTTCCCAGAGTTGGCTGGTGCCCTGGGATGACTCCACTCCGTGGATCCATAAAAGCTAGAAAGAGCGCCCTTGCTTCCCTGTGTTGTGGCATAAAAGACCTCCCCATAGTCTCCATCAGAGTGTTGCGTCCACAATGCATGAGTCTCTCTGAAGCCTCTCTATTCCCAGACCTTACACTGAGCCCATTCCTCTTTGGGGACCAGCCAGATCCCGACCCAGGACTCCCAGGACTTTCATAAAGGTGGGTATAAACGCTCCGCTTGTCCAAGCGTGCGTGTGTGTGCAGGGCAGGGGGTGGGGACTATCAGGAATCTAGCTACAGAGAAGACTGGGAGTCTCATGCTCAAGGGCACAAGAGTGGAGTGAGAAGGCAGCCTCTGTGCGAGGATGACTTCATGCCCCGGCTTCTGCCAGCTCTTCCCTCAGCATCCTCTCCTCTCTGCTCCCCACTGGTACTCTGCTCTTCCAGGAGACAGGAGGGGCAGCTCGGACCACTCCTCCCCAGGGTCTGCGCTCTCAGGATGCAGCCTGGCACGGGCAGGGCTGAGGAGGCCACAGCTCTGAGGGCACCTGGGGAGAGGACAGGCCTTGGAGAGAGTGTCCTGGCTTGGGGGTTCAGTGGCAGCAGCCACCACAGTGCCCGCCCGCATGCGAGTGCTGACTGTCCCCAAACTTGGTCCTCCGGCTCAGGATCTCGTAGGAGCAGTCCTCCCCACAGCAACCAGACATGCTGGGGGAAGAGTCGTCGATTTCAAATCTGCAAGGCAGGCAGGGCGACAGGATTGGTTGCAGGTAGCTGCCTGCCTCACCCTCCGCATCCCCCTCCCAAGCCTGAGAATTTTTCTACCCCTAGTAGGGCAGGGGACCAAGCCAGAGGGTATTCCCACATCATCCCACCAATCCCCAAACCCTATGACCACTGAACCGGGAGCTCAGGCGTCAGGATAAATGGGGCCAGGAGTAGGAGAAAGGCCCTGAGGCAGGCACCTCCTGCACCCAGAGTCCCACACCGGGGCCCAGCTCCTTACTGCAGCGCTTCTCTGAAGAACTGGTAGGCGCCATGATTGTGCTTAAATACCGTTAACATAACTTTCTTCATCTGTGTGCTGAGAAGAAAGCAGAGAACACCTTTCAGAAAGAGACAGGTGCTAAGTCCTGCTTCCTCTCTCGTGCCTCTGCCTGCCGTCTCCCATTTGCCCGAGAAGCACTCCTGAGGCCCGACTCCAGCCTGTCTTGGACTCCCACAGCGCTTAGCACTTCCCTCTGTTAGGAGCTGATGAGGCTGCACAGGCAGCAGGCCCCCACCTGACTGGCTACCCCACTTCCTCTGCGTCCCCATTATGTACTGAGCTGCATGTACAAAATCTAGGGTCACAGCAGGGCAGGGACTATCTTGCTGAGAGGACTCTAGACGCCCTTCTTCCAAAACATTCCCATGAGCCTTGTCCTCCATGGAGGCTCGAAAAACAGCGGCCGCCTCAGAGGCAGCTGCTTCCAACTGGGAGACACGTGGGGTGGCCCTTACCTATTGGCCATGAGCTGCAGGATCTGTATGAGGAACTTCCCCAGGCCTTTCCGCCGTACCTTGCTTTCCAACTGCACTTCGTAGCTGGATGAAGAAAGCAGGGACGTGAGCGTGAAGGGGCGGCAGGGCCTGTCACAAGAGCCTGCGGCCCCTGGTGGCATGCAGACCCAGGCAGGTGCAGTGGACTTTGACACCCACTGGAGTGCCAAGAGCAGCACCAGGGTCTCCCCCGACACACCGCACCCCCAAGCCGGGGCTCCTACCAGTACAGGACTTCATCCCCGCACTCCACATCAAACCGGAAGTGAGAAAAGGCAACAGGGACCGACTTGTTTTCCCAAGCAATGAGATACCAGGCTCGGTCATCTGTCATTTCCTCCCGTTTCTCTCGGTCCTTCCAGCCCCACTCGCTTTGCTCATACCTGAGAAATTGGGGGGCAGTCAGGCCTGGGAACTCTGAAATAGGAAAGCGGGCCTGGGGGAGAGACGCCCCATCAGGGTGTGCTTACATGGTTTGCATGTTGGTTTTGGTCAGGTCGAAAGCCCAATCCACGGTGGCTGGCTCCAGTCCAGACACTCGCTTACATTCAATGGACACGTTTAACCTGAGGAGAGGAACAGAGGCCGTGGGGCCGGCTCCGGCCCGGCGCTGCCTGCTGGCCTGAAGGCCTGGCAGGGAGGCGTGCCTGATCTCAGCTAGGCCAAGCCAAGCCTTCCTGGACATAACTACAGGAGGTGCCTGTGCAGGAACTAAGCCTTTTGGGCCGAGATTAACAACTGTCATCGCAGGCCCACCACCCTGACCACAAGTCCCATTTCCTGCCTCCCCTACACGCCCTTATCGGACTCGGCACTTTGTAAACTGTCCCTCTTGCTACCACCCTCTCTTCTGCACTTTGTTATAAACACTAGAGTCTGCTCTGTTCCCTTAACTCTTGCCCTTCAGCATTTTTACTGTTGCTTTAATTCTGAACTGACTCCTGACTGGGCGGGCCCCTTGGGACCTTTTCTTTCTTATCTACCTCTCCTTTGAAAGTGTCCGGGTGACCTCAGGCTCTCGAGAAGACTATGGCCCCCAATCCCGGCCCCCAATCCCGTCTGAGGAGTCCTGCCTGCCGCCTCCTGCCTCCTCTGAGGATACAGCGAAGCAAACCCCACACTGTTTTCCTAAACTAATAAATGCTGTAGGAATTAAGGTATCTTAATCTGGTATTTACTTCTAATAAATGAAATTTAAATAAATTATAGATAAACGCCTTGGCCAAACTGGGAAATCACATGCCCTAGGTAGGGCCACATTCGGAAGCCAGCAACTTGGAAGCCTTAGAAAGCTCCCATTCCAGTAACTTTCAGTGACCTCTGACATGACCCCTCAGAAAATATTCCCACTGGAATCCACCCTCACCTCTGTGACTAGCACGACATGAGAGCTGCACATGCGCTCAGCCTGGTAAATTTGGAACTTCCTGACTGGGAAGCCTTCCTTTCTTTGTAAGCAGTGACCACGCAGTAGTCACAAAAGCCCAAACACAGCACTGAATCTGCTGAGCGATGTCTTTTCCAAAGGGCTGTCTGCAGGTATAAACGCTCTGCTAATATGAGTTCTTAAAGTTCATGTCTGTAGGCTACCGGCCACACCAATCACACCACATTGCAGGCACTGACGAGCCCAGAGTCTGCTGGCCGCGATGCTTCAGAGCTGCTTCAAGTTTCTGGAAGTCAGCGGGAATGAGTACGGATGCTAAGAGCAGCACATAAGGGGTCTGTAAACTACGTGAAGGCCTTCCCAGAAACTGAATGGCACAGCTACCAGAGGAACTACAATGCGTCTGATCGCAGGCAGGAAGGAGGATGAATAAATTAGCGTGGTACTATGAAATCCAGATACAGCTCTGAAAAGCAAACACTGTTGCCTACTACACTAGTCTTTACTTCATAATTCAAATATTTGCATTAGTTTACCTTGTTCATTAAAATACTCACACCAGCTGCTACTTCCAGAGCTTGATACGTTCTCTTCCCTCCTTAAAACCACCTTGCAAATTTGGCACCTTTCCTTCATTTAACAGATTAAAAATGGGGCTTGCAGAGTAGGGCTGACTTGTCCAAGTGTGGTTAATAAGAGGCACAGTTATGATTCAAACCCATACCTGTGATTCCCTAAGACCACAACCCCCATTTCTCCCTCAGCCAACGCCTCTCTGATAGGACAGATTACGCTTCCTATTTTATAAACCAAGAAGACAGAAAGGAGACAGGGACTTTAATCCAGATCCTACAGTACACTGGGTTGGTAATAATAACAGTAGTAATAACAGCTCACCCTGATCTAGCTTTTAGTACGCTCCAGGCACTAAGGCTTTACAGCTAATCCTCCCGATGACTCCATTAGGAAGGTACTATTATTAGAGCCATCTCCAATTAGAAAATTGAAGCACTGAGAGGTGAAGTATTTGTCCAGGGTCACAAAGCCAGTAAGTGGCTTTTAACAATTATACTACACTATACACTGAGGGAAAGAGCACTGGATTGGGAATTAAAAGCCCCTTGGCTGCCAGAGAGAAGCTCTAAGCTCAGGAATCTCACTCAACGTCTCTGCACCTCAGTTTCCCCCTGTATAAAAAGAGAGTTGGCCTAGATGGTTTTTCAAGTGTCTCAGCTCTGTGATTCTTGGTCTGGAGAGAATAACAAGTCCTAGAGACATCAGTCTGAGATTATACAATCTTGGCTCATTTATGGATTCCTTTGTCACCCTAACTGGGGGATTTTCTATCAACAGGATACTAGCCACCATTTCTGCTTTTTCCTAACAAAGAAAAATGTGAAAACTGGAGTCTGGAGACGCCTACTCTGGGAAGGTGAATTCCTGAACACTCAGCGGCAAGTTAGGAAAGCCGGACACTCACCCATTTCGATCATATTTCTTGAACACTGGGAAAGCCTCTAGAGGGTCTCCAAGCTGTGGAGGGAAAGAAAAGAGGAGTAGCACAAACACACGTGCGGCAGAGTCACAGGCTCTGCCCTGAAGCCCAACAGCCCCACGTCTTAGCTCCTGGGCCCAGGAACACCCTCACTCGCACTCTCCGCCTGCCTCAGCTTTGAAATCACATGTAGGAGGGAGGCTTTAATAAGTTAGCTTCCTTTGCCGGGACAGAAGAGACTTTACCGGCCTAATACTATTACAGGTCCATGGGCATACAACCTGCTCAGGACCCAGAGAAGAGGAGAGGCCATCAGACCCACCTGCATACTTCTAGGAAGCCCCGAGCTAACCTCATCTGGCCAAAACCCAAAATGGAACCATCACATCCCTGAACCATATCCTTATAAATGTGGACTGTTTACTGAGTGGGCTAAAAGAATAATAAAACATGGGATAAGAGGGGACAGGAAGGATGACCAGAATCTCTCTGGTTCAGCTTGAAAGCTGGGCTCATCTGGTGCTCAGATTCACGGCTACTCCTCCCGACTGCGGCCCCTTGAAACCAGGCACCTGCACCTTCCCATTCTCAGCACAGCCGCTGGTACTTCACAGGAAGTCAGTAAAAGCTTGAAGGCATGAGCAAGAAAATTATACCACATTTTATGAGGAAGGTTTCCTCCCCAAAATCCAAAATCCTACCAAAATTTTCTCCAGACCCTCTTCTGTCGGTAAGGAGGAAACCAACCGAGAGGAGCAGCCACTTCCAACGTGAATTCACATTTCCCTGCACAGTGGGCCAATCGCTGGCCCTCCTCAACACTCCCCCTCATTCCCCTCCCCACAAGGAGGCAGCGGAGGTAAGGGCGGTAGTAACACAATTCTGCCACAAGGTGGTGCCAAAAGAAGTCAAATTAAAAGCCAAGTTGCAGTTCCAGGAGGAAGGGGCTGGGAAGGAGGGGAGAGTCACCCTGTTGGCGGCATCCACTTTGGCACAGACGGCATCCATGGCTGCTCGCTCCTCCAACCGTTTCTGCTTCTTCTCCTTTGCTTTGCTCGACTTCCTCTGCAACAGAGAAAAGCCAAGTTGGCTAGAAGGGCTGTGGCCAACAAAGGCTTGACTCCCTTTGAGGACCTAAGGGTCTGTCCCTGTGTCCATAGGCCTGGCCTCGGTAGCAGGAACTTCCAATCCTGGCTGCCACAGACTTGTTGGGGTGGGAAAGACGCAAGCATGTTCTAGTCGTGAGATCCTAGGAGCATCACAAGACTCCCTGGCTTCCGTGTCAGGAAGAGCACGGACCCTCGGGGCTGTTGGGTCACTGTGAAGATCTCTTGCCCATGTCAATGAGGATGCTGGCAGCAGAGCCTGGCCCCCAGCAGGTGCCTAATAAATATTCACCCACCAATCCCCTCCTAAGGAGGGAACAGCTAACTTTAAACACTCAGGGCAGGTTTCAGGGAGGAGATGGCATCTGAGGTGGTCGATGGCAGCTGTTCCTAAGTGTCCTTTTATTCAGAGCCTTTTCAATGTCTTCCAGCTTCAGGAGACAAGGCTCTGGTCTGGGGGCAGCTGCTTTGGGAGCTGGGCCCCCTTCTAAGCCAGGGCCAGGGCACTCGGGCTTAAGGAGTCAGCCGTCCCCCAGACATGCTGCTCAGCCAAGGCCAGTGAGTGGCAGGCACACCACGCACCTAGTAGCGTCACAGTAGAGTGAAGGGCCCCAAGGGGTTCACCTGGGGACAGAGGCCATGCTGACACGTGGTCAGCAAGGCCAACTTGCAGCCACACCAGCAGCAGGGAGGAGCAAAGGGAGGCTGTCCTTGCACAGAGGGGCAACCAGCAAACCAGCCACAACCGCATCCAGGGCAGATTCTATCCTGAGGCTCATGTGGGGTTCTCTCAGGCCTAAGTGGACCTTCTTGTCTTCCCGTAAAAAGCTGGTAACACAGGGAGAGAGCCCAGCTCTGGAGTCTGACAGACCTTACCCAAAGCCTCTCTGTTCTTCAGTCCCTGCAGTCTTCGGGGAAACCCTTCTCTGAGCCCTTTCCTCATCTGATGAGCGGGGCCCTTAATACCTCTGTGGAGGTGCTAAGCTCCTGAGGGGTACTATGGCACACATGCTCAGTACATGACAGTTCTTGTTCTCGCTCCCCAGGACCACAGCAGCACACCCAGCCCGAGTCCAGAGGCACCCCAGGCCCTGGGAAGATGGCTCTGCTTTTTACCAACTGCCCCCTCTCCTCCCTGAGCTCATCAGAGAGAGAGGTTCTACTACCTCCAATCACACCTTAGCAGGTACTGATTGGCCCCAGGAATGGGTGAATTGAAAAACTAGTGGCTGCAAAGTTTCTCAGGATAAATTCTGCCTTCGGTTCCCCAAGGAATGACACCGCTTAACTCCTACTTTAAGCACCCAGGAGGCAAGAGCTCAGATACCAAGAACTAACGGGGATATTGCTCCTCCAGGTACACACTCACCCAACACCAGCTATGCATTGGGTTGTCGGAAAAGTCATGACGCATTTTTGCAACGAAAAACAGAAAAAAATACGTCATGACTTTTCCGACAACCCAGTATTATCTGCAGGCTGAGCACTGTGCTGGAAGCCAGGCTAGATCCCATTTCTTACCTTCCTAGAAAAAGGAACAGACAGAAGAGACTGTCTTCATAATGCTGGGATCTGGGGACAGAACTAGCCCCCCTGTACCACATATAAATCTTAGAGCATCCATCTTTTCCTCTGGGAATTTGGGTTGCAAGACAACACTGAGACACACTCAGCTTGCACAGTGCTTTCACAAACATTATCTGGTTCAATTTCCAGGGCAGAAATCATCACCTCCTTTACACATGGAAACTGAGGCTCACAGGGATGGTGTGACTCATTCAGAGCTCCCCAGAGAGCAAATGGTAGAGGGGACACTCAATCCCAAGGGCTGGGCCACAGATCCAGTGTTTGTTCTACCAGCCATGCTGTCTCCCACTGGGAGAGCCTACGTCAGTATCAAAGACCTTCTCGCCCGGCCAAGGTAAGGTCAAGATGATACCTCGGGAGCCCTCATTTCTCATTACTCTTTGGACTTGGTAAGGGCAGGTACGGCATGCCAACACCATGCCACCCCAGACCCTACCTCCACACTGAGGTAGGGCTAAGGGAACAGGGAAACCTGACACAGAAGGTCTCCAGGGCTGTGCGATGGGGCAGAAAGAACATGAGCTTTGGCATCATCAGGCCAGGCCAATGCTCCTCCTGCCGCCCCTGGCATGACCTGTGGAAATAAACTCCCATCTGAGGGAAAATGGGGACGCAATGCTGGCCTCATGGAACAGCTATAACGATAGGTCAGAAGTCAGCACACCTACACGGCAGTGGAAACCTCCCTGCTCCATCCTGTATGCTAGCTCTCTCTTATGATACAGAGCTAAAGGATCAAAGGTGGTGGATAGAAAGTCCAACTCCTGGGACCCAGAAAGCCCTGAAACGTGGGTTCCCTCCATAGCATCTCATTTCTAAGCACATGAAGTAAGTAATTCCTAAGCACAAGCAGCAGGAGGGCCAACCCTGGGCCTCCAGGAGATTTATGGGCTCGTTTGTGCAATCCTTAGAGTGAGGCTTGGGGCTGCCATGGCCCCAGGCTGCAGATAATGAAAGAGTCCCTTAGGCACTTTGCTGCCTGCACGCAGGGTTATGAGGCAGGCGGCAGCAGGCTGGGCCAGACAAGCTGGGGCTACCCCCAAACTAGCACACAGTAGGAAAAGTGGTCTCCTACTGTTCCAATTAGCTTTGCCCTGCCTTGAGGAGGTAAGACTATCCTGCAGGGACACAGGAAAATTCTCCTAATTAAAATGGGAAATAAGCACAGTGAACAGAAAAGCTCATTGTGGTTAAGTGTCTCTCCCAAGGGAGCTTTATATAATAAAGAGAGTGTGGGATTTTGAGTCAAGAGACCTGGATTTGATTCTCAGCTTTTCTAGTTAATAGCTGTGTGACTTTGGGCAAGTTATTTAATCTCTTTTCAGCAAGCTACTCGGTTTATCTGAACCTCAATTTCCACATCCATAAAATGGGGCTAACAAGGCCTCCACCTCCCAGGACTGCTGTGAGGACAAAATAGTAGAAGGAACTAGATATAAAAATTCTTTATAGTAAGGACTTGTGTTTACATGGACCCACTAGTGTGAGGCACTCTGCTAGTGCTTTACTAAAGATGACTTATTTTAATCTTTATAGCTCAGCAAGGTATGTGTGCCCACTTCTTTGATGAGAAAACTGACGCACAGAGAGATTAGACAACTTTCAGGGTCACAGAGCCAGTGAACACAATTTTCAAAGAAGTCTTCCTATCACCCTCCTCCCTCCACTCCCACCAGACTATACACTCCAGGAGGGAGAGGTCACATGTGCTTTATTTGCCAGTGTACACCCAGTGTTCAGCAAACAGTAGGTACTCAGTTCATACCTGATGAATGAATGAATTAGCCAAGATTCAAATCCAGGTCTGAACCCTCGAGTCCATGCTCCCTCCACTACATCAATTACATTTATTGGGTTGTCGGAAAAGTCATGACGCATTTTTGCAACGAAAAACAGAAAAAATATGTCATGACTTTTCCGACAGCCCAATATATGGCACTTGTTATTATAGTGACATAAACGCTGTTTTCACACGTAGCTGTGAAACCCCTCCCCTTGCTACTCCTACCCAGTAGCGTCTCTGCATGCAGTTCTCTGACTGCCAGGGATCACATGGAGAAATTTAACAACAAAAACACCAGATGGGGGCAGGAGGCCCCTTTCAGAAAAGGAATTTGGCATTGCTTAGATTTTCAGTGTCACCGCCTCCATCCCACAAAGTATCCAGGATCCAAAAAGAATCTGTTTTGGGCAAAGGGAGACAGATCTAAATTCTAATTCCTGAAAGCAACACCTATGCGGCACCACAAAGGCAAAAGAGCTTTGAGGAGAATGCTGCTCCTCCATCTGATGCCACTCTCTCCCAGCCTGTGGTCAGGCCGTCAAATGGAGCAGGGCCCCCTGCTAGGGGGTGACCACTAGGATGACCTTCCTGACACCTCTGGAGTGGGGGGTCCATAGCCCCCACCCATGAGGAATGAGGATAACGAGAGGGTTCCAGCTCTGTTTCAGGGAGGAAAATTCAAGTCTCTCTTTTGCAGTGACTTTTAGGCCAGAAGAGACTAGGTAGGGGCCGTTCTGAGAAACACGTCTGCAAAGTGTGTGAGTAATAAGACGGGGGCCCTACAGGAAGCAAGGATCGCAGTATCTCTGAGGCCTGCTGCTTCAGCTCAGCAATGAGGAAGTGCTGAGCCAGAACGGTGTGTTATGCTTCTTGCTTTCTGCTTAGTCTATAGTGGCCGATGCTGGGGAGACACCGAGTGATACCCAGAACACAGGTTTCATTTAGTTTCAACAAGAGCTGGATCTGGGACCTTTCACCCCAGTCTAGGTTAAATGTGACTAAAGTGTCTAGACTTAATTTTCTACATATGAAATACATGGTATCCAAAATTCCTTGTTGAAAAATGATGAAGGTGTTTTGACATGCATTACATAAAGTGCTTTGACATGGATTAGACAACAATTTGTGTCTAACAAGTTGATTTGTTCAGTCAATAACTATTTGAAAAAAAAATCTAGGTTAGTAACAGCAGAGACAAACCCAATGGGTTAAAAATAGCACACATCTATTTTAGATAACTAAAGTAAAGGCTGAGAATCCAGGCAAAAATAACAGCCACTGTTTAGGAGGCACCTAGTTGGTTATTTACATCCACTATCTCATTGAGTCCTCAAATCTGTTCTAAAGGGAAGGTACCATCATACTTATCACATAGCTGAGGAAATTCAAGTTCTGGAAGGCCATGTCACTAGCACAATATCATGCTGCTAGTCAGCGAATGGGGCTGGGACTGAAGTAGCTCTGGCTCCAAAGTCAGGGCTCCCTAAAGGTGAGGAAAAGTCTGTATATATGGGACTTAGGAAGGTGAACTCATAGAAACATGCGCATAACTTCTGCCAACCCTCTATCAGCACGTGCCAGGGAAGGGCATAAAATGCACCTCCAGGTGGCCTTGCACAGAACAGTGGTCACTATCCATAACGGCTGAGGCCATCGTCAGTGGTCCCTCCCCATCAGCCCCCTGCTCACCTTCTGCACAGCTTCCCTGTGCAAAGCCACCTGCAGTACTAAGATTGCTAATAAGTCAGGTAATAATAAGCACCACCTCACTGCATCTAGAAGGCCGTGAAGGCAGGTCTCTGATGAAAAGGAAGACTGCTTCAGTAGCAGGAGGAACCTGGTGGAGAGGTTTCGAAAGCGAGCAGGGGAACCGGCTTCACTGAGAATCCGAGTAGCGGGAAGTGCAGCGGTCGGGGATTCCCGAGTCGGGGTCTGGCCCCCCGTCACTGCATATTTGACCTTGGCTGGGTGCCTTCTTTTCTCTGGGCCTGTTACCTCCAAGCCAGGGCTGGCCTAAGGTGCGGGAAGCCGTGAAGCCGGTGACAACCAGGTGACGGTGACCCCTGGGGGTAGGGGGAATACCCCAAGGTCCGCGTGGGGGTTGGGAGGAGGTGGCTAAGAAGATAGCAGGTCAGGCAGGAAGGCAGGGCGGGCGCGACTCGAAGGGGGGGGAACCCAAGGGGGTGGGGCCCCGAGAAGGGGGCTCCCCAGGGGACTCTCAGGCTGGGACTAGCGGGGACACCTAGAATTGGGGAATTGGGTCATGTGGGGGCTGGGGGTCACGTGAGGCCGGAGGGGGTCGGGGTCACGTGAGAGGGGGTTCAGTAACAATGGGGGCGCAGGGGACGAAGGGAGCGGGAAACGCTCCCGGCCCTCGCTTCCCCTCTCCCTGCCTCACTCACCCCCATGGCGGCAACGGCGGCGGCGGCCCTCGGCTCCTCCTTCCCACACTTGCCGGCAGGGAGGTGGCAACGGCGGCTACGGCGGCAGCGGCGACACCACAGCGGCGGCGGGCACAGCACCGCGCATGCGCCTCGTGGGCTCCTCCGCGCGCCTAGTGAGCATTGCGCCTGCGCAGAGCCGTGAGAGGGGGCGTGCGGGGGAGGCGTGCAGGTGGAGAGCTCGGAAGGCGGGCGGAGGGTCTAGCAAGCCGAGAGGCGGGAGGCGCAGAGCAGCGTCGCGCTAGGAATGACGTAACCCCAGGCCCGCCCCCTCCTCTCCAGGCTGCGTCTGTAGCTATGGCAACGGCAGCGCTGGACAAGAAGCCGGCCTCTGGGAAGCCGGCTGGGTGGCCTCGCTGCCTGTGCGCTCCGCATCTCTGCGGCCACGCCAGGCCCCAGACAGCCGGAGGAGCAGCCACCTTCACAGACAACCAAACGCGTCACGACCTCTGAAATCCTAGCCCCTCACAGGGGAAGTCTTTGAAAACTTTCTCACCTTCTAGATCTTAAATTCTTGAAATTGCTTTCTAACCAGAGTCTCGTTATTCATTCACCCATCTTGTCACCATTCATTCATTCACTCGCTCTCTCAATAAACATTTACTGGCACCTACGCTGTGCTGAGCCGACGGGCCACAGAGAAGAACAAGGTGCCGCTGCAGCCCAAAACACTTTAGAGAGGAAACAGTCATGTAACAACTGTTTAACGGAGAGTGGACGGTGCTGTGAAAATGAGACCCCAGGCGTCCTGGACAGTATTTCAGTCTATCCCAGAAGACCAGAACGTGACCCTCACATGACTTGCATCGGAAACACCCCTGTAGCTTGTGCACCATGTACACCCCTGGGATCTATTCCCAGAAAATCCAGGGTGGAGCCAGAGTCTTCGCTCCTAACAGCTCCCCAGGTAAGGCCTAACTCATGAAAATTGGAGAAATGCTACCCAAGACTTAAGCTTCACAGACTGTCAGGTTGTGTTTATTATCCTATCTTCAGTGCTCAGCATAGTGAATGCCCCCAAACAGGCACTCAAACATTTACTGAGTCCCTACCGTATGCCAGGCACTGTTTTGGGCAGCAAAGAAAACAATAACAGAAAAGACACTGTTCTCATAGAACTTATATTCTAGGAGGAGGCAGATACATAATACGTTAGATGATATAGGTTCTATGGAGAAAAATAAAGCAAGGAAGGAGGATAAGGAAAAGCAGGGTTTATAGTTTTTTGTTTGTTTGTTTGTTTGTTTAAAGATTTTATTGGGCAGCCGGCCGAGTGGCGCGATGGTTAAGAACTCGCTTGGGATGCCAGAGGGCCCCGGTTCGGATCCCACATATGAGGGCCAGTGACACTGCCCTCTACAGCTAAGATACTGAACAACAGCTCAACCTGGAGCTGGGCTGCTGAGTCGCCGGCGACGGCGTGGGCTGCAGTCCCTGTAGCAGTGGGTTGCCATGGGCTACTGTATGTAGCCAGCAGCCAGCGTGAGCGGCCAACAGCCGCAGTGAGCGGCCGTCCAGAAGCTGGCGACTGATCTGCCTCTGCCAGGGAAGAGCGCGATGATGGTGCCAACTTGGGCCAGTGAAGCAGCGTCCTCCACAACTAGATTGAAGAACAAAAACGACAGCAACTTGTCTGTTCCCCTTCCCCTAATTCCCCAGCACTGTTCCCATCCTCCCAATTACCCAATAAAAATCTTTAAAAAAAAATTGTAATTCTAAAATAATAATAATAATAATAAAATAAAGATTTTATTGGGGAATTGGGGAGGGGAACAGCACTGATGAATCAGGGGAAGGGGAACAGACAAGTTGCTGTCCTTTTGTTCTTCAGTCTAAGTTGTGGAGGACGTCACTTCACTGGCCCATGTTGGTATTATCATTGTGCTCTTCCCGGGTGAGGCAAATTGGTCGCCGGCCTCTGGACGGCCACTCACGGCGGCTCTTGGCAGCTCACTCAGGATGCTGGCCACTCTCGCTGGCTGCTGGCCACACACAGTTGCTTATGGCAGCACGCTGCAGCAAGGGCTGCAACCTATGCCATCACTGATGACTCAGGGCAGCCTAGCTCCAGGTCGAGTTGTTGTTCACCATCTTAGCTGTAGAGGGCAGTGTCACTGGCCCCCATGTGGGATCCGAACCAGGGCCCCGCTGCTCAGAGCTGGCGTCCCAAGCCAGCTCTTAACCAACGCACCACTCGGTCAGCCCAGGGTTTATAGTTTTAATTAAGATGCTCAGGGAAGGCAAACATGAGGTGACATTTGAATCAAGATCTGAAGGAGGTGAGGGGGCAAGGCATGAGGATACCTGGGGGCATCCCAGGCAGGGGATACAGCTGGTGCAAAAATCCCTAAGCAGAAGCATAATTGGAATGTTTGAGGAACTACAAGAAGTAAGTAAAGTGTGGCTGGAGCAGAATGGGCCAGCAGAGTAGTAGGAGGTGAAATCATACAGGCAAGGAGAGGATCATTTAGGGCTGGTAGGTTTTGAAAGACTTTGATTGAGGCTAGTGGGAGCTTGGACACTATCAGAGAATTTGTGTGGAGGAGCAATAGGGCTGCTTATGAGCTCATAGTACCATCCGGCTTTTGGGTTGAGAAGAGTGTAGTGACAAGGTCAAAGGAAGGGCAGTGTAGCAGCCACTGCTCTAATCAAGGCAAGAGTGGTGGTGCTTGGCAGTGGAGGTGGGAGAAGGGATCAGGACCTGAATGTGTGTTGAAGGTCAAGCCAACAGGAGTTGCCGGCAGATTGGATGTGGGGTGTGAAGGAAAGAAAAGAGTTAAGATGACTTCAAGGTTTTTAGCTTGTGCTACTGAAAAAATGGAGTGGCTTCAACTGAGATGTGGACGACTGCAAGGAACCAGGTGGGGGTGGGAAAGGGACAGATCAGGACTTGTTTTTGCCATGTCTGGTTTGAGATGTGTTTTAGATATTCATTGTGGAGATGTGGCGTAATCAGAGTCTGGAACTCTGGGGAAAGGTCCAGGCAGGAGAGAGAAATTTCAGCACAGTCAGCATATGGATGGTATTTAAAGCTGGATGAGGCCGGATGAGACCATGTAAGGGATGTAAGTAGCCTAGAATGAACCTTCAGTCTGCTATTCCTCAGTCAGAAAATCTGGTTGCTAGCACTCTGAGGACCAAAAGAGGGAGCTTAGGGGAGAAGAAGGGTGGCCAAAGTGGAAAGACTGGACATCTGAACTTGCCCTTGGAGGAGGAGGAGGCAAGGAGATTCCAGGGGAGGGAACAGTATTTGCAGAGTCAGAGAAGCGTGAAGGTAGGAATGAGGCCCAACCCCCACCCCGGCACAGTCCTCCACCCTGTGTTGGCTTCTCTCTTTACCCACATTGAACTTCAGCTTTTTCAGGAACAGATGCCCACCACCACGATTGCCTTGTGCCCTGTCTCTTCTGCCACTCCCTACTCTTGGGTCCGCTCACCCTCCCTCAGGCTCCTGGAATTTGCTAGACACCAGACAAGGCCTGGGAGGTGAGCTCAGTAGTCCCTCCAGGAGGTGACATCATCTAGGGCCCAAGGAGACCTGAGAAGGCCCAAGTCCCCTATTCCTGCCCCACAGCAGTGTCCCTGGAGGCTGCCCCCAATCATGGCCTCTCCCCTGGTCAGGTCTACTGGGATAATGGACAGAGCCTGCTTTGGAGTCAGACTAGCCTGGGTTTAAACTCCCTCTGTGCTACTCGGGGGCTTTGTGACTTTAGGCAAGGGGCCTAGAGTTTCTGAGATTCAGTTTTCTTATTTCTACAGTGAGACTACCCATAGCAATCATCTTCATCATCTTCTTCCATGGGAATTACATGAGAATTCAATGAGATGGAATGGTGGACAGCACCTGGCATGGCCTGGGGCAGGAAAGGAATCCCCTCCAACAGTATAAAAGTACATCTCCGCACCCTCACTGCCTCTGCCCCACCCCTCCCTTCCTCCCTTTCCTGCCAAACATCTGCCCCTATTGACAAGGCTGTCTATACTGCCTCATTAGACACTCCCTCCAGCTCCCATGCAGGGGGCCTGGAGGTGGGGGCTCCTCCACTCTCCTCCTGTAACCCTTCTGGACAGGGACATTGTCCTCCCCCTCTCTCAGAGGCCCTGTACCCCTCCCACCACCTTCCCGGACTCCCCTTCCTTCCAAGGCGCCACTCCCCCAAACACTGTACTTTGCCCTCCTCTCACTCTAGAGCCCTCAACTGCTCCCAACTATTCATTTATTCATTTTTTTCAGCAGAGGCATGGGGCCACCATGTGCTCTGCATAGGCTTCTGAGCAGGAGAACAGGCTTGGGAGACTACCCCTGCCCCCCCGCAGTCGTGTCACAGCACAGCTAGGGAGAGGCAGCTTTGCACTGTGTGATCAGCTGGCCCTGAGAGTCCCTTGATTTCCCCGAAAGAACCTGAATGCGCCCCACCCGCCTCTTCCAACCACCGGCCCAGGGCTTTATCCCCTCAGGGTCCTTCCTGCAGTCCTCCCTCCGTCCCCCAGCCTTCCTCAGCCCTGCTCCTCTCCAGCTCCAGCCTGTGCTGGGCTTCCCCCCTGCTTAAAAACTTATGGAAAAAGTGGCTTACCCTGTCTCTACTTCCTTGCTTCTCACACCGCTAACTCCTTAACTGCTGCCGGCTAGTTTCGGTTCCGCCGCCACTGGATCCTCTCTCTCCGATGCCTCCAGCAGTTTTGCTAATTCCAAAGGACACATCTGGGTTCTTATGTCCCTGGACTTCCCTGCAACATCTGGCCTGTTATTCACTCCCTCTTCCTTGAAACGCTGTTCTTTCCTTGGCATTTGTGACATCACACATTCCCTTCTTTCTGAAATGCACATCTGGTCAGGCCACTTAAAGCCCTCCGAGGCTCTGGAGGCTCTGGACTCCCGTAGAGGTTAGGGGCTGTGTGTTTAGAGGTTAGGGGCTGTGTGTTCAGCCGCTGCCCACCTGGCCCGGGACCCTTTCTCCACACCTGCCTTTGGCCCTGCTGTTCCCTTCATCTGAAACCCCCTTTCCTCCTCACCCCTGGGTACCAGCTTAAACATCGGAAGACTTTTCTTATGTAGCTAGCCCAGGCACACTTCCTGCGGACTCCCAATGCTTTATTTGTCCCATGTCACACAGCATCGAGGTCACTCACCCCTGCCATCTCCCCCATAAGACTGCAGGCTCCCTGCAGCTGAGACTTGTGCTTCTCTCCTCTGCTGCTCTTAGGTTGCCAGATACAAGACATGGCATAAACTTAAACTCATTCTTTATCTGAAATTCAGATTTCACCAGGTGTCCTGTATTTTTGTAGGCTAAATTTGGCAACCTTAACTGTTGCACCCCTAGGACCCAGCTCGGTGTGGGACATAGAGCGGATGCTCAGTAAATGGTAGTTGAAGAATAACAGTGGCAGTGATGGTGACAGGCATAAGTGCTGGGGAGTACACAGGGGAGGTAGCAGGCTCCCTAGAGGAAGTGACACCTGAGCCCAAACAGATGGAGATACTACATTATGGCCTCAGCCAGCCCCTCCATGGGGATGCCTCCTGTAGCGGGTTGAATTGTGTTCCCTAAAAAGATAATATTGATGTTCTAACCCCTGGTACCTGTGAATGTGACCTTATTTGGAAATAGGGTCTTTGCAGATGTAATTAAATTAAGGATCTCAGGATGAGATCATCCTGGATTTAGGACTGGCTTTAAATCCAGTAACTGATGTCCTTATAAGAGAAAGGAGAGGGAGGTTTGGGACATACACACACACACAGGGAAGGTAGCCATGTGAAGACAGAGGCAGAGGTTGGAGTGATGCAGCTCAAGCCAAGGCACACAGAGGATTTCTGGGAGCCATCGGAAGCCAAGAGAGAGGCATGGGAAAGATTCTCCCTGAGAGCCTCTGAAAGGAACCAACCCTGGGCCGGCCGAGTGGCTCAGTTGGTGCGAGCTCTGAGCAACAGTGGTTTGAGTCCCAGCCCGAGCTGAGCTGCTGCTGAGCTGCCAACAGGTGGCAGGATGGCTCAGCTAAAATAAATAAATAAATAAATAAATAAATAAATAAATAAATAAATAAATAAATAAATAAATAAATAAATAAATAAATAAATAAATAAATAAATGGAACCAACCCTGCCAACACCTTGGTTTTGAACTTCCAGCCTCCAGAAGTGTGAGAAAATAAATTGCTACTGCTTTAAGCCATCCAGTTTGTGGTACTTGGTTATGGCAGCCATGGAAAGCTAATATGTTCCCAAGGCTCCATCCTTCACAAGCTCAAAGTATAAGACTCTTTCTTCATGACCCCTTGTCCCCAGGACCACGCTGTCAGGACGCACAAGTGGCACCATGGACAAGTCCACATGGCGAGGAACTGAGGCTTCTCACCAACTGCCAGCTCCAACTTGCAACCCAGGGAGTGAGCAACCTTGGAAGACGATTGTCCCATATTAGTTAAGACTTAAGATGACTAAAGCCCCGGCCAACATCTTGGTAGCAAATTCATGGGCGCCCTGGAGGCAGAGCCATCCTGTGAAATCACTCCTGAGATTCTGATTCACAGGAGCTTTGGGGCTGTTTGCTAGGCAGCACTATTACTGCATAGCTGATACAAGGCCCCAATTAAATTTCATGTTTATTTTCATCTTCAAGGTCCTCAGGCTGCACCCTTGGCACTAGAAGTCAACAAGAGACAACTGGTGGCTGGATTTAATGGTGACAATTGGCCTCACTGACCTCAGGAAGGTGAGAGGCTGCTAGACTGTCAGTGCTGGGAGGGACCAGGAAGTCACCGAGTCTCTCTTCTTGACAACCAGGAAAACCAAGGCCCCAAAAGGGGCCCAACGGTGGGAGAGGGTTGAGATGTCCTGGCTTTGGGGCCCTCAGCCTCTTCAGGGCCTAGTCCAGTTAAGTCATGCCCAATCTGAACAGATGCCTGTGCCCAGAGGCCATTGCCCCATATATGTTTCCCAGGGCTGCTGTAACAAAGTACCCCAGACTGAGTGGCTCAAACAACAGCAACTTATTGTCTCTGGAGGCCAGAAATCTGAAATCCAGGGACTGGCAGGGTTGGGTCCTGAGGGCTGTGAGAGTAGAATCTGTCCAGGCCGCTGTCCTTGGTTTGTAGATGACCAGCTTCGTGCTTATATGGCGTTCTCCCTCCATGACTGTCTGAGTCCAAATTTCCCCTTCTTATAAGGACACCAGTCGTGTTAGACTAGGATCCACCCTAATGACCTCACTTTAATTTGGTTGTTTCTGGAAAGACCTTATCTCCAAATGAGGTTGCATTCTGAAGTACTATGGGTTAGGACTTGAGCATATGAGTTTTGGGGAGGACAGCATTCAACCTCTCACACCCCAAGACCTCCTCATTAGGGCCAAGGTCTTTCTGCCCATAATTGATTCTGTTTCCCAGCTTCTTTCCTTCCCTCTGCCTCCCTGCCCCCCATTTTGTGCCCATGGCAGACATTACTAATCCCTCCTGGCATCCTTTCTGAGGAAGCAAGGTGCAGATCAGAGTCCTCATCCGCAGTCTCCAGACAATCTGCCCGCCAAAACCGCTGGTTAAGACTTTGCAGAGGAGAGGGAGGAGTTGGAAGAGATGATGAACAATAAACGCTTGTTGAATGGATGACTGAATACATCTAACCTACAAACAGTTCAAAATCCATCAACTTGTCTGTCTGTTCCAGGTTATCTGTCCTTGCGGACTTACCATTGGGCCCAATGAGCCCGTTTTCCAGCAGGAGCCGCTGTTCTCTTTGCTGGTTCTCAACTTAGGAAAGGTGGGCACATGGGGCCATGGCTTCAGGCTCAGAGCCCACGTCGGCCAAGGAAGAGACCCTCCCACCCTCTTCTCTTGTTTGTAGTTTAGCCAACAAGTACAGTAAGTCCCTGACTTACAACCATTCGAGTTGCAAATTTTCACAGATATGAAGGGACCTCGCATTACGAACATTCGTAGATGTGAACAAGTCACAGAAGTAGCTTACGTGTCTGCTCTTGTCAGGTCACTCCATGAAATCCCCTATATGCCAGTTGTACTGTATTGTACCACTATTTTAAGGTAACTGTAAAAGTAAAAATTGTTTATTTACAGTATTTGTGTGTGTGTGTGTTTGGTTTTTCTATGCTTTACATTGTATATTTGTGTCAAAGGTGTATAAGGACCGGCCATGTGGAGCATTGGTTAAGAGTTGGCTTGGGACGCCAGCTCTGAGCATCAGGGCCCCAGTTCGTATCCCACATGAGGGCCAGTGACGCTGCGCCCTCTACAGCTTAGATGGTGAACAACAGCTCGACCTGGAGCTGGGCTGCCGTGAATCACTGGTGACGGCGTAGGCTGCATGCAGTGGGGCTGCCATGAGTTACCGTGAGTGACTGACAGCCAGCGTGAGCTGCCATGAGCCTCCATGAGTGGCCATCCAGTGGCCGGCGACCAATTGCCTCACCCGGGAAGAGTGCAATGATAATACCAACATGGGCCAGTGAAGCGACGTCCTCCACAACTAGACACAAGAACAAAAGGACAGCAACTTGTCTGTTCCCCTTCCCTGATTCCCCAACGCTGTTCCCCTCCCCCAATTTCCCAATTAAAAAATCTTAAAAAAAAAAAAGGTGTATAAGACTCATTTTGTCGGACTTACAAACAAATCTGACTTACGAATGTTCTCCCAGAACGGAACTCGTTCGTAAATCGGGGACTTGCTGTATTTCTAAATGCTCTGCGGCAAGGAGGACACTGTGTCAAGGGGATGGAGTGGGCAGCAGGGGCCAGGGTTGCCTGTCTACCCAACAGCCGTACTTCCGTCTTCCTTGCTAACAGAGCCTAGTTCTGCTCAGGTGATGGCTGGAGATCCCTGGATGTCATGGAAGGTGTGCTGGAGCACAGACCTGGTGGGTCCAATCCCAGCATGAGAATCCTATGCCTCTTTGCGGGGATTAGTTTGAGGGGTATGGGCCTGCTCAGGGATTCCTGGGAAAGGGTTTTCTTCCTGATAAAAGAGAGATGCCAGAGAGAAGGCCTCTGCCCTATGTCCCTCTTCTCCCACTCTGGAAACTGGGCTCCCAGGGTGGGATGCTCGGAGGAGCTGCAGCCACCTAGTGCGATGAGGAAAAATCTTCTGATACATGGAAGAGGCAGAGCTGAGAGATGAGAAGAACCTGAGGCCTTGATGACCACTGAGCGCTGTCCGTGGTGACCACCAACCTCCACACTTCTTAGGAGGGATAATAAAATGTCTGCTTTCCTCAAAGCACCATTGAGTAAAGGAAGAGCCAAATGCATCTTCACTGAAAGGATGGGGTCACAGGGATATGAAAAAACAGGGCTCTGGGGGCCGGCAGAGTGGGGCGTTGGTTAAGAGTTGGCTTGGGACGCCAGCTCTGAGCAGCAGGGCCCCAGTTTGAATCCCACATTAGGGCCAGTGACGCTGCGCTCTCTGCAGCTAAGATGGTGAACGACAGCTCGACCTGGAGCTGGGCTGCCATGAGTCACTGGCGATGGCGTAGACTGCAGTGGGGCTGCAGTGGGCTGCTGTAAAGCTTCCGTGAGTGGCTGGCAACCAGCGTGAGCAGCCGGCAACCAGCGTGAGCAGCCGGCATCCAGCGTGAGCTGCCAAGAGCTGCCGTGAGCTGCCGTCCAGGGCCCGGCGATCGATCTGCCTCACCCAGGAAGAACCCAATGATAATACCAACATGGGCCAGTGAAGCGACGTCCTCCACAACTAGACCGAACAACAAAAAGATGGCAACTTGTCTGTTCCCCTCCCGCAATTCCCCAATAAAAAAATCTTGAAAAACAAAAAGAAAAACAGGGCTCTGGCATCAGCTTATAAGGGATTGATCCCACCTCTGCCACTCAGGCAGGTCACCTTCTGAAGTCTCATTTCCTCACCTGTAAAATGAAAAGAATTAGAATAACTACCTCATAGAGCTAATGTGGGGAAAATGAGATAACGGAGGTAACGCATTTTGCACACAGTGGTTGGTACCTCTAAGCATGAATTCGTTTGTTTATTCATTCACTAGTTTATTCAACAACAGTTATTGAAAAAAATCTATGTATTTGTACTAATCTAGGGCCTGAAGATGTAGCTGTGAAAAAATAACAGGCACTCAAAGAAGTTGGCTGTTATATTATCATAAGAACTTGGTTCTTTGCATTATTATTCTAAATCTTTGCCTTCAAGGAGATCCTAATATGTTGGTAAAATCAAGGGAGATTTAGGAGATATGATTTTCTTGGACCTGGCATTGTAGGTACCTGTGGAGTGAGAAGGGTTGGGGACAGTTAGGAGGGCTCTCCTGAGGAGGTGGTGTTTGGGAGACCTGAGGCCGATTCACTCAGCAGCCATTTTTTGAGCACCTACTGTGTGCCAGCTGCTGTGGAGCTGTGTGAGGAGCGGGGATGCACAGGTGAGTAAGACAGGTGCCCCAATCTCTCTGGGCTCACAGCCTGGAGGAGACAACAGAAAGGGAAACAGGTAGGTGGTTACAACAGAGTGTGACTAGTGCTGAGATGGGAGGGGGCAGATGTCCTAGGCAAGGTGATAGCTGAGCTTCATTTTGCAAGGCAAATGAGGATTAGTCAAGAGGAAAGAAGGAGCACTTCCCAGCTATCAGGAATGGCAGGTTGTTGAGCGTGTCTAAAGCATAAGTTCAAGTGGGGTAGTGTCAACAGATGTCTTATTTCAGAGGCTGTGGTTGCAAATGATAGAAGACTGAAATCAAACAGCTCAAACAATCAAGGGCATGTATTGGCTCATATGACTAAACCGTTCTGAGGTTCAGTGGCTTCAGATGAAGTTGATCCAGTGGCTCAATGATGTCACCAAGGAACTAGGTTTTTTCCATCTCTTCGTGGTGCTCTCCACAGTGTTGGCTTTCCTTGAGGATCAAAGATGGCCACCAACTGGCTCAGCTTCCTGGCCTTTGTCCCATATTTGTAACATGCTGATTGGGCTAGTTTAAGTCACTGGTCCACTGCCTGAACCAGTCACGGTGTCCAAGGTCTTGGGAAAGGCTGGCATTGGGGTGGGATCAACCCCACAGCACCACAATGATCCTCAGAGGAGAAAGGCTAAGGGGGAATAGAGGTCAGGAGGCCAGATTTTGAGGAGATAAGTGATGCTCAGGAACTTGAACTTAATTCAAGGATAATGGGAGCCAGAAGATTGACTTGATCAGGTTGGATTTTTGAATGGCTGTTGAATAGAATAGAGGAGGGCAAGAGAGGAGGCAGGGAGGCCAGCTAGGAGGCTGCTTCAGGAATGGGTGAGGGGGGTGGCTATGGGGGAGGGGACTAACAGAAATTGGAGACTGAAGACATGGAAGTGAAGCACAGGGAGGAGTTCAGGGCAGTTCCCAAGTTTCTGCTTTGGGTACCATTTAAAGGGGAATTGGGAGGAAGTGCAAATGAGGGGTCAAGAGGCTGAAATCTGTTTGGACAGGCTGGGCTTGAGGTATCTGGGAGCTAACCAAGCTCGGATGTCCAGAAAGCAGTTGGTTGAATATGGAGGTCTGAAGCCCAAGGTGGTGTTATGGGCTAGGGATGGAGATTGGCGTGTCCACAGCTCAGGGAGTTAAGGATGTGGACTGGGCCTGAAGGACCAATAGTAAGGTTTGGAGACAGCCAGGAGGGCAGGCAGCAGGGAGCTGATGTTTGGGGGCAGGGGTGGCCCTTGCTGTCCAGTCCTGACCAGGGGAGTCATCCAGTGCCTGCCAAAGGTCTCTCAGGTTTACAGATAACAGCCACTGGTGACCTTGTCAAGAACCGTCTCTGAGGAGTGGCAGAGGGTGAAGTGGCACTGCAGTGGGTTGGGGAGTGAGTGGGAGGTGAGGACAAGGATGGAGGGGTGCGAACAACTCTTTTAAGAAGCCCAGCTTTTAAAAAAAAAAAAGAGAGAAAAGGCAGCAGTAGCTTTAGTTGAAAGGGGTAGCTAAAAGTGAACATGGATGGAGGGAGGGTTGCCTGCATGAGTTGATGTGTCCGTGTATGTGGGGGGCGGGAGGGTTTAGGATGGAGGAACTTAGCAGATTGGCGTGCTAAGGGACAGATAATAATGAGGGAGGAGAGGAGATAAATGAAGATCAAGGTGCTCAGGAGTGAGTGTGGGGTGTGTGTGTGTGTGTGTGTGTGTGTGTGTGTGTGTAGGGGGAGATGTGGCGCCTGGGAGCGAGGATGGCCTTGAAGGGGGAGGTGACATCTACACCTGGAGGTGAGAGGGAAGGAGCTGAATCTCTCTGGGTGTGGGGGCAGGCCTTGGAGGGGTTCCTGCCAGATGGCCTCAATTCCCTCTGGAAGTGGAAGGCAAGGTCATGTGCTAAGAGCCATGTAGCAGGTGGGCGAGGGTGGGGGTCGGGGTGCAGGAGCAGCCTGAATGGGGAGCAGGAAGGATACTCTCTGCCATCCTGGGAGCCCTGAATGTGCCCAGTCAGAGCAGAGCTCTCTTGCAGGAGCCAGCAGCCCCAAGGACCAGGCTGGGCATGGGGCATGCACATAGGTGGGCCAGGTCAGGGTTTGCAGGGTGGAATAGGGCATTCTGGGGCACCAGGTAAGGCTCAGCAGATGGAGAGCAGGCCCATTTGGCTGGATCAGAAACAGGCTAGAAAACCCTTGAGTACTGGGCTGAGAAAGGAGGAGAAGTTCCAACTTTGCCCGGAAGGCAATAGGGAACCATGGGGCATTATTTAGCAGGACATTATTGGGATATGATCAAAGCAGAGTTTAAGAATCTGTATCCAGTTGGGTGTGCACAGTGGATTGCAGAGATGAAGGCAAGAATCTGGAGCCACTGCCAAGTCTCAAGGGAGGATGTCAAACGTCAAATGTCAATGTCACAGAGAAAGCTTTTGGTTCCAGAGGTCAGACCCAGGAGCCCTGGGTGGAAATGGCCTTCAGCTGGTCCACAGAGCGTGGGCTGCCTCACAGAGCAGTTGAAGGGGTTTCTAGCCCTCCTTGGGGTGCTCAAGAGGGGACCCCTGCTTCAGAGGGAAACCAGCATTGAAGGAGGCTTCAATTACCTTCCATCTGAGATGATGCTGGATTCTTCCAACAATCAGGTGAGGTCACAATTTATTCCCTTTGAGAGATGGAGGGACCAAGGCTCAGAGAGGCCAGGTAACTCACCTCAGGCCACACAGCAAGCGAGAAGCAAAGCCAGGACTCACCTCAGATCTGAGCTCCTTGGCCTGTACCGTTCCTGCATTTTTTCTTGCTCTTCCTCTCTCCTGCCATTTCTCTAGGGGTTTCTGTTCCACCTGACTTTGTTCTGGTTGGCTCTGGGCCAAGGAAACTTGCTGGGGATTAGATCTAAAGCTCAGTAACCCCAAACGGCCCCAGAGGTCCTTGATCCCATGCACTTGGCCCAGAACGGGCTCCCCAGGGTGCCAGGCTCAGCTTCCCTAGGTAACATTTGCGGCCCGGCTGAGGTGGGACCCCTCAGTCCACATTGTTACCGCCAGAGGGCGCCAGCTATTGCCCAGGTGAAGGCGAGGGGAGGTCCCCTTGGCGGCTTCCGGAGAAACAGCCTGGGCTCCCGCGTCTGGAAACTGCCCCCTCCTGGGTCCAGGGAGCCCCTGTCGCCTCCTCATGTCTACCTCAACTAAGATCTTGCTGCCCCTTCCTCCCCAGTTCCTGCTTTGCTCAGGGAGTCAGATTTCCGCGGTGTGGGTGTCAGGAAGCCTGGGGTCTCCTTGCTGACCTCCTGCCTGGTTCTGCTCTGCCCTCCCCCAGCAACACTCACATGTGCTAGCCTCACCTCCTTTAGCCCTCGCAGGGCCACAGTGCTGAGGCAGTGCCAAGCACCAGATTGTCACCTCTGTCACCTTCTCGCGGCCTCTTTACAACCCTGAGTGGGAGTGTGGGCCAGTCCAGGGGATTACTAAGTGGGCCCAGAGTGGGGGAGGGCAGCGCTCTGGGTCACACAGCCAGCCAGTGGGCTCTGCGGGGAGGGACGGAGGAATTGCATTCTTGTCTAGGCAGGATTGAGGGAATTGCGGGGGCCCTGGAGGGAGCTCCCCAAGCTCCTTCCAAGCTGTAAGACCATCTCCATCCCTTCTTCACCTCTCGCCAGGCCTTCAGTCCAGGAGAGCACCTCCCCCCAACTGCTCAGCCAGGTTTCTGCTTAGATCCTGCCACCCTCCCTCCCCCACCCCAGGGCTGCCTGCCTGCCTCCCTCCCCAAGCTTAGCCCCTTGGCTGTGGCCACTGAGGGCCTGGCCAGGGTCCCAGGCACCACACCACAGCGGCCAGAGCTCGGGACAGTCCCAGTCTGTCTGGCATGGATGCGGGTTCAGGATTGGTTGGAGCTGCCCTTGCCTTTGGGAGGAGGGAGCTGTGAGGGGAGGGCCGGTGGCTCCCTCAAGGTCACCCTCCTTTTCTCTCCCAGCATCCCTGTTCAACCTTTGTCCCTTTGCCTCACCTTGAGGAGGGAGGAGGCAAGTTGCCCAACAGAGGGAGGACCGAGGAGCTCAAGGAACAGAAAGGCTTTTTGGGCTCCTGGCATTTATTCTTTCAGTAAATAGTGAGTACCTACTGTATGCCAGGCACTGAGAACACAAAGTGAACATGGTGGATACAATCACTGCCCACACCCAGCAAAGAGACAGACAAGAAATAATCACACAAATAGTGTAAACTTGTGTCCCTAGCAGTGTGATAAGGGCCCTTAGTGGGCCTCTGGTCCCAGGAGATCTCAGGGGAAGGAGCCTTATCTGGACTAAGGAGAGAGGCAGCCTTCAGACATGGCCAAGGGTCTCTGTGGAGGCCTGTGTGGGGGCTGAGCAGAGCCTCAGTTTCCTCAACTGGAAAACACAGGAAATAAATGTGTCCCCAATCACAGGATTGCTACAAGGCAGCCTTGCATCCTGGCCCACAGCCCTCAGAGAGAAGGAGCTGTCAACCTCCCTGAGGAAGGGTGAGGGGGAGCTCATCAGTGAAAATGGCGGGGAGGGCCTTCCAGCTCTCACCACGCTCAGAGGTGGCCTCAGGGAGGTAAGGGACCCCAGTTCTAGGGCTGAGCTCCAGAGCTCTGCTGGCCCCTCTGCTGCCTAAGGCTGAAGGGGAGGAGGGACTGGTTCCAGGCTGCCTCTCCTCTCCCCTCCCACACCCCCTTGTTTCTGGCCACGTGGCACCTCTGCACCCCTGGCCTGGGGGGGAGGGAGGATGATTCCTGATCTGGGGGCTAGGGGAACCAGGGAAAAGTGGGTGGGACTTGGAGTATCGCTGAGACCAGGTCCCACAGAGCAACCCACTCCACCCCACCCCACAGCCCCAGGGCTGCAGGGAGGGGGTGCTGTCTCTTTAAGAGCCTTCAGGCTGCCGGGAGCAGATGGCCAGGCCGGCCGGGCCCCTTGTCCTTTGTGTGGCTTTGCACAAAAGAGGGGGCCAGCTGGGGAGGGGCAGCTGCAGCAGGTGGGAGGGTGGGGCCTTGCCCCTCTCCCTGCTAACCCGGCTCCATTGCCCCTTGGGGAGATTTTCTCACTAGGCATACCCCTTCTCTCTGGATACTGTGGCCCCTACAGTCACCCCCAAACTCTTAGGATACCCTGCCCGTGTTGTGTCCCACCTCCGAGGCAGAAGCTTCATTACACCAGGGCCTAGGGACTCTCCCCTCCAACTTCAAGGAATAAACCTCCCCCTCCTCCCCCACCCCTCAGAGCAGAATCTTCTTCTGGCCCTGAGCTCCAGACTCTAGGGAGATGGGAGAGCAGAATTAGGTTCTTAGGGTGATGGTGGTGGTGGTGGGGGGTATGCTGGGGGAGGAGGGACCCCAGGGGCTGGGGGTACCTGGGGCAGCACTGGATGGAGGAGGGCGGCCAGAAAAGGTATGATGCTGTGGCCTGGGAATGATGGGTTGGGCCCTGGACCCTATGAGTATGGAAAGGAGGCAAGGGTGGGACTGTGGGGCACCCAACTGAGGCTCTGCCTAATGGGTGGTCGGTATGGGCGAGATGGAAATCTCCATCATAGGAGAGGGTTGTGTGCAGTGATGGCTGCCTTCCAGGCAGGAGGGGACAGAGATGACAGCTTTCCTAAAGATCGGAGGTGCTGTGGGCACGGTGGCTCCCTGCCATTCAGGAGGGGTCAGGGTGGGGAGGCTCTTTTCATCTTGTAACAGACCCCCTTAGCTCGGATCTAACGTTGGCCCATTCATTCTCCTCCTTTGTCCAGACCTCCCCACCCTGGGGCTTGGTGCCCAATCCATGATTTAAGAGGAGGAAAAAGGCCCTGTAGCTCTGGCTTGAGGTGTGGCGGGCAACGTGGCTGCGGGCTGGGTGGCCCCAGGGTGGCCCCATGTGGCCCGACAGCGCCGCAGCTGGGTGGGGTCGTGGCTGATTTTGCCCGGCAGCCCCCAGGAGCTCCCAGGACCAGGAGGCCTTAGCCGGGACTTGCATGGACCACAGGACCCCGGCCGGCCCGCCGCAGGCAGCGGGTGGGGGCGGGGATCCCTGGCTGGGCCCTGGGTTGCTTCTAAATTTAGGAATCTGATTACAGAGTGGCCGAGGAAGGGAAGGGAGAGGACCGTGCGAGTGCAGGCTCGACTCAGTCTGGGCACAGCGGGTGTGCCCGGGTGGAGGTGTGTCTAGGAGTCTGGGGCTCCAGGTGGGAGGGGCTGCGGCGGGGGCTAGGGCTTATGTGAGCTGCCGCACGTGCCCGGGGCCGCAGGGACGGGCACCCGCGCAGCTCGCCGGCTCAGAGCCACCGCCGGTGTGTGTGCTGGTTCTTTGTGTGCCTGGCAGGGTGGCTGGGTCTGGCTTGGAAAGTCTCTACCCACCCCCTCCCCCATCTCCGTCTGTGCCGCTCTACCCGCTTCCCGGTCTGTCACTCTGCCCGTGCTTGTCCTGGGGGAGGGGGATCCTGCTCCCAGCTGGGGTGATAGTGAACCCAGTGGGGAGGAGACCCAGCTCCTCCCTCTCCATGCAGTCCAGACCTTCCTTCCCCTACACTTCCCATTCCCCATCCCTCCCCTCAGCCCCTTATGTCACTGTTTTGAGGTGCACACTGCAGCAGTTAAAGGGAACGGGGTGACCCCTGGGGACCCGCAGATGCACTAGAAGCTAGGCTTTGGCCCGGTAGCTCTTGGAGAAATTCATTCCTCGCTTGTCCGGCCTCCCATCCGCTCTGGCCCCCAAGGGCGCCTGAAGGGGGGGGTCCCCCTGCGGAAGGGGGGGCGGGGAGTTCCTTGGCAGGAAGGGAAATGGAAGGAAAAGCTGGGCTCCACCCGGGCGGGCGGGCAGACGGCCTCAGGGCCCCCAGGGCAGGCGGCAGTAACCCGAGCCCACTGGTGTGTGGGGCCGGTGTGCGCGTGGGTGGGGCTGACCCCCAGCTACTGAGGGGGGGCAACGGGGTCTCCCCCCAGGGGCAAGTCTGGGAGCCCCGGGGGCCCGTAGAGGGAAGCGCTCTCCACCCGGGTCCTGACCCCACCCCCTGGAGGTCTAGCCCCGGCCCCCAGGCCCCGCCCCCCGGGCCCTCCCTTCCACCCCAGGGCCAGATGTTCAGCTGGCGGAGGCATCGGCTGGGGGAGGGGTGCTGAGGCCGCAGCCGGTACTACTTCCCTGCCAGCAGCTTCATTGTGTGCGCGAGGAGCGAGCGGCGGCGGAGAGCGGGCGGGCGAGCAAGCAGCAGCCCGAGCGCGCCGGGGAGAGGGAGAGCGAGCGCACCGGGGAGGGTGCGAGGCGGCGCCCGCGGCTACGCTCCGCCCGCCTCGCGGCAACTCTGCCCCAGCACCGCGCGCCGTGCGCGCCGTCCTGCCACCACCGCTACCGCCCGGGCCCCGCCGGCTGCCGTCGCAGGCAGGGGTCTGGTCGGAACAGGGGTCTCCGCCCGGGGATTGGGGCATCCCGGTGTAGCGGAAAGGCACGGAACCTGGGGGGGGGGCGCCAATTGCGCTGCAGCGCCCGCCCACTGAACTGCGTGGGCAGGAGGGCGGTGGGGCTCCCGCGCGCCCCGAGGGCAGGGCGCCTCGACTTCTCCAGGGGAGCCCCAATCCTGGAGAGCGCACAGAGCGAGCGCGGCCACCCCCACCCCAGCCACACCGGACCTTGCGCTCATCCTCCGCGTACCCCACTTCTACACAAACTTTTCCGAGCCCTCGCCCGTGGGGGTCGCGGAGAGCGCGGGGCTGCCCTCTGGGCTCCCGCCCCTACGGACCCTAGCCTCGCTGACCTCCTGCCTCTCGTAGCCTCAGTGGCGACCTCTCCAGGCCGGGCCAGGCACGGCACTTGAGGCGAGCGCGGCAACCCCCGGTTGCTCTCCGAAGGCTCCTGCGCCCCCCGGGGCAGCCGGGCGGGGTAATGCCCTCGGTGATGGAAAAGCCGAGCGCGGGCTCCGGGATCCTGTCCCGAAGTCGGGCCAAGACGGCGCCCAATGGTGGACAGCCCCACTCGGAGGATGACAGCAGCGAGGAGGAGCACTCGCACGGTGAGCCCCGCGGCCTAGGGTTAAAGGCGCACGGGCCAGGGGGCGCGGGATGGGCGGGCGGGGCGGGGTGGGGAGGAGTTGCCGACCACCGGCGTATTATACCAATGGTTCCTGTCCGCCCTGGATTGGAGCCTGTGCCTTGCTTCTCCCCGAGCCTGGGGCTGCCGGCACGGGGAATCTGGAGACTGAGCCCCTAGCTGCGGCGAAGGCGGTCCTGCCCGCCGCGCCCTACTCAGTCCCTGAGGGACTCGGGTGTCCCTGCCCTCCACAGATTGGACCCCTCATACCTTGCCACCTTGCAGGGGAATGAGGTCTGGCTGGGGCAGGGGCTGGAAAGACACCTCCACGCCGAGCTATGAGGCTCATATGTGGGGAGGAGCCTTGGATTCCCTGCAGGGCTGCAGTCCAGGTCTAGGGGCAGCCCTCCAACCTCCCCCCACCCCCCAGTCAGAACAAAGGGCTCTGCCTGCCCTGGGCTCTAAAACTGGCCCCTTGTCCTCTGCCCCCCCACCCACAGGCCCCCATAGTCTGTGACTAGGCAGGGTCTCTTCCAGTTCCTTCTATGGCTGAGGGTAACTGAGGGAGAAGATGAGGGAAAAGTGAGCCTCCTGGAAGGTGGGGGCCCTGGGTGCTCAGGAAGGAGAACTCCAGACCAGCCACCTCCCCCGCCACATCCTCCCATCCCCTCTCCCTCCCTCCTTCCCCGGAGTCCTGACTGCCTCCCCCTGGCTCCACAGACAGCATGATCCGTGTTGGAACCAATTACCAGGCCGTAATTCCGGAGTGCAAGCCTGGTGAGTGGCAGGACAGGCTGTGAAGGGAGGGGAGTGCAGGGCCCATGGCTTGGCCCTGAGCCCCACCTGGGGGAGCCCTTGGCTGGTGCCCACTGGAAGGACAGGCGGGCGGGGGTGGGTGGCCCCATGGCATGGTTAGTTTTCCTGCTCTGCCTTCCTGTCTGGGTCTCTGCCCCTCCCTCCCTCTGGGCCTCACCTCGCAGGCCCCCCCATCCCCTGCCGCCCTCTGGCCATGGGTCCAGGCCAGCGCCACCAGGCTGATCCTAGTGTCTCCCCTCCTTTGCTCCTCTGCCTTTCAGAGAGCCCTGCTCGTTACAGCAACAAGGAGCTGAAGGGGATGCTGGTGTGGTCGCCCAACCACTGTGTGTCGGATGCCAAGCGTGAGTGGGTGGGACCCCAGGTTCATGCACACCCTTGGGAGCTGGGGGCTTGGGTTCATGCCATCCAACGGCCAACTCTCCTCAGAAGTGGGCTGGAGGCTAAGGTGTGGGTTTAATCCCTACCCTGGGGCTCAGGCTGCGGGGAGCATACCTCTGTTCAGGCAGGCCTGGGTTAGGAATTGTAACCCCTCCTCCAAGACCTGGCTCCTCCCACCCTTGCAGTTGACAAGTACATTGCAATGGCCAAGGAGAAACATGGCTACAACATTGAGCAGGTGAGCCTTGGCCCCATAGGGGTTTGGGGTTCAGAATGGACAGAGCCGGGGGTGGCTGAGCCTGAGTTGTCCCTTCTCCTGGGCCAGGCACTGGGCATGCTCCTGTGGCATAAGCACGACGTGGAGAAGTCACTGGCTGACCTGGCCAACTTCACCCCATTCCCCGACGAGTGGACAGTCGAAGACAAGGTGCTGTTTGAACAGGCCTTTGGCTTCCATGGCAAGTGCTTCCAGCGGATCCAGCAGATGGTAAAGCCCTCCACCCCAGCCATCGCTCCTCAGCCCCTCCTTTCTGACGAGCCTGCCCGGGGCCCAGACTCTTGGGTGGCCCCAGCCTCTGGCGTTGCCCCTCCAGCTGCCTGACAAGCTGATCCCCAGCCTGGTGAAGTATTACTACTCTTGGAAGAAGACTCGCAGTCGGACCAGCGTGATGGACAGACAGGCTCGGCGGCTGGGGGGCCGAAAGGACAAAGAAGAGAGGTGGGGGTCCAGGGGGGAGATAAGTGGGTGGGGGCAAGCCAGGCTTGCGCAGGGCCAGGTGGAGGGGGAGAACTGGCCCCTTCCTCACTCCCTCCCTGTCCCCTGTATCATCAGTGATGAGCTTGAAGAGGGACGAGGAGCAGTAAGTGAGGGGGAGCCGGATGCTGGAGACCCCAAGAGAGAGGTGAGGTGCTAGAGCTGCTCTGGCCCGCCCGCCCTCTCTTTGGGCTTTTGCACCACTCTTCCCCTTCTTTTTTCTCTGGCAGCCTCTGCCCTCTCGGCCCCTGAATGCCCGCCCAGGCCCTGGGAAGAAGGAGGCCCAGGGGTCTCAGTACCGCCACCACCCACTTCGAACCCGGCGGCGCCCACCCAAGGGCATGTACCTGAGCCCGGAGGGCCTCACTGCCGTGTCAGGAAGCCCGGACCTTGCCAACCTCACTCTTCGAGGCCTTGACTCCCAGCTTATCTCCCTCAAGCGCCAGGTGAGGGCCTGAGAAAAGAAGGGGCCATGCAGAGGGGGCAGTCAGCAGCTGGGAGCTAGGACTGGGGGCAGCTGAGGTGTAAAAGAGACGGTGCAGATGCCAAGCCTGCCTCTGCCCCTGCCCCATCCCCTGGGCTTCTGGGTAACTTGGCATTTTTTTCTGGGCCTTAAAAAAAACAACTGGTCTGTGACAAGGGGTGAACTACAGTGTCTCCCCTACTGAGTGGCTGTGAGGGCTAAATGAGCTAGATGATGAGATGGTGGGTGGCAAAGAGCTTTCTTGGGAAGTGGCACTTGGTGTCTGCCGAAATAGGACCCTGGCGAGGCTGGTATTGACAGCCTCCCTGGCAGAGAGTTTGATGTTCCTTCATTTCCTGACCTCCCCAGGTGCAAAGCATGAAGCAGACCAATAGCAGCCTCCGCCAAGCCCTGGAGGGTGGTATTGATCCCCTACGCCCTCCTGAGGTAAGGCTTCTCTTGAGTTGGGGTTCAGGAAGGGGTTCTCTCTGGAGGCAGAGCAGAAAGGGGAGTTCTGCTTGGAGAGCAGGGCCTCCATTTCCGTATTTTCGAGTGTAAAGGATCTATTCTTTGCTCTCCAGGCCAACATTAAGTTCAACTCCCGCTGGACCACAGATGAGCAGCTTCTGGCTGTACAAGGTGGGTTAGACTATGAGGAGAACAGAGAGCCCCAGGAACCTCCCCACCCTCCAAAGAGCTGGGGGCAGAGGGAAAGGATCAGGAAGTAACTAGTTCTAAGGGGTATTCACACTCTGCTGCCCTTTTGACCCTTGCAGCCATCCGTAGGTATGGCAAAGACTTTGGGGCTATTGCAGAGGTGATTGGGAACAAGACTCTGACCCAGGTGAAGACCTTCTTTGTGAGCTACCGGCGCCGCTTCAATCTGGAGGAGGTGCTGCAGGAATGGGAGGCGGAGCAGGATGGGGCCCCTGGAGCCCCGGTCCCCATGGAGGAGGCTAGGAGAGGGGCTCCCTTGCCAGCCCCAGCCCTAGAGGAAGATGATGAGGTGAGAAGGGATGAGAGAAACCCTTCAGAGAAGAGAGCAGAGGAACCGCCTCCATCCTTAGGCTGCGCTAAGGGTGTGGTGGAGCCTGGTTTCTCACGCTTCTCTCTCCTCTCAGGTCCAGATTACATCCGTCTCAACATCTGTGCCCAGATCGGTGCCCCCTGCGCCACCCCCCCCTCCGCCTCCCACCTCGCTGTCGCAGCCACCTCCACTGCTGAGGCCTCCTTTGCCCACGGCTCCCACCCTGCTTCGCCAGCCACCCCCACTACAGCAGGGCCGCTTCCTCCAGCCCCGGCTGTCCCCCAACCAGCCCCCACCACCTCTCATCCGCCCTGCCCTTGCTGCCTCCCGCCACAGTGCTCGCCCCGGCCCTCAGCCCCCACCCACCCTGATTGGAGCCCCTCTGGAGCCTCCAGCGCCCTCACTCTGAGCCCTGAGGCCCTCCAACCAGAGGCTCCAGAAAGCCTTCGCTGGATATCTTCGGGCAGGTCTGGATTCACTGAGGACAGAAGGGACTAGAGCTTTTGCCGGGTCTTTCGAAGACGAGAGCTGCTGACGGGCACAGCCTGGACCTGTGGGTTCTGCCGGTGTTTCTGGCAGCTGAGCCCATCTCTGCCCCCACCCCAGCCAGGCGCTGGGACTCAGGGGCCTTCTGAGCTGGCCTGAGAGGACCTTCTCTTCCTGGATTGGACTGGAATGGCTGCCTCCTAGTCTGCTGGGGTTTGGCCTTTGGGCCCTGCCTTTTGTGTAGAGGGGGTAGTGACTGTAGCTTGGGGGGTAGGGGAGGACACTTTGGCCTGTTGGCTGTTCCTCCTCTTTCCCTTCTTTTAGCAATAAGTCTGGGGTGAAGTGGGGAGGGGGCTGGAGGGGGAGGTGGGCAGAAAAGTGCCCTGGGGCTTGACAGCAGCAGAGACGAGAGGGGCAGCTGTCTTCTGGCTGTGTGGGAAGTGCTGAGGAGCTGTGAAGGTGCCCAGTGCCCACCGCCCAAAAGCTTAGAGGGTCGAGGGTCAGGGGAACATATGCAGACATGGGTTTATTTTTCAATGTTTTTAAAAAATAAAACCTTCCAAGCTCACTGAGTCAGACCTTTGGCTTTGCTTCCTGACTGTGCCATGAGGGTGGGAGGGTGTGCCCGCCTGCCCAGCACTGGCTTTTCCCCTGGCCCCAAACGAATCCATTCTTTCCTGCAAGGAAGGTGGCGGGGCGACATCTTGCCCCTGGGGCCTGGGCACCTGCCTGGTTGGGAGAAGAAAGGAGGAGGCAACTCAGATTCCAAACATTCTCTTTATTACGTGTTTGATCCAGAGGAGAAACTAAGTGCAGGGGGGGGGCTGGGTGGGGAGGGGCCACCTTGCCTGGGAGCCCCCCCCACCCTGGCCACCACCCCCTTTGGGAGCCAAGCCATGCCCTCCCAGCCCCTCGAGCACCCGGGCTGTTCCATAGGGCGGGAAGGGGGGAGGGAGGGCAGGAGGAGCCCTTGGTCAGAGCGGAGCCCGAAGTCGGGCTTGGGGCAGGGGGCTGAGGTTGGCAAGACCCCTTCCTGGGACCCAAGGGCTCGACTTGCCACGGAGCCTGGCCTGGGTGTGGGGGTGATGAATAGGGGTGGGGTCATCATAAATCAAAAAAAAAAATAAAATAATAAAATAAAAAATAAAACCCATCACAAAAAAATGTACAACTCAGGTAAGGGCAGGGCCAGCCTCTGTGCAGGACCCCTTCCCCAATTTCTCAAGAACAGACACAGCAGAGAAATAAATTAAGGGATGCAGCGGCCGCCACCAGCCAAGCGCCCATAACCAGCCACTCCCACACTGGCCACGGAGGTTGGCAAGCTGGGAGTCACTTGGCCTATCTGTGCCCCCACCCCTTTGGAGGTGGAGGGCAGAGGCCCCGGCCCTGCTGCCCTATCCAGCCTCCTGCCAGGGGGCCATGGAGGCCCTGGGCAGTGTCTCCTGAGAGGAGGGGCGACAGTGTCAGGAAGAAAAGGCAAGGCCGAGAGATGAGTGGTGAGGGAAGTCAACTGCTATGGAACTAGCTGGTGCCCAGATTAATGCCAATGATGGGGAGCAGTGAGGAGGGAAGAGGACCGGCGAGGGCGGCTGTGCTTTCAGACAAAGGCTCTCCCATAATGGAGACTGCCCAGCGTCCCGTCCCTGTTCAGAGACTAGCAGCCCAGGGGGCCCCCTGGGGGCCCAGGAGCCCATCTGCCCTGCAGTCCCCTCCCCTCTCCCAGCCCTGGGGTCAGCCCCGCCTTCTACCTGGGAGGGGGTGGGAGAAGATGGCACAGACTTTTGAGGAGGGGAACAAAAGTCCCCACAGCAGCTTGTGGAAGGAAATGCCCAGCTCTGGGGAAGGGGGGCAGAGGGCAGTGTGGAGGGCGGCCGGGCCCCATGCCTCGCCGCCAGCCCATCCGCCCACCTCAGGGCTGCGCAGCACCCCCGCCCCCGCCCCCGCCCCCCAGGCTCCAGCCCAGGGGCCTGAGGTCAGGGGAAGGCCACCTCTGGTGGTTTGCTTGGAGGGGAGGGAGGGGAGAAGAGGGGAGAAGCCCAAAGTGGGCCTGGCGGAGGGCCTGACAGGGAACTCCACCACTCTTGCCTGAGAGTGTTCCAGCCCTGAGCCACCCTCCCGGGAAACCCCACAGATCCAGTCTCGACTGTCCCAATGGGGCAGGGAGGAAAGGTGGCCGCTGGGATTTTTTTTTTCTTTTTTCTTTTTGGTAATAAAAAATTTCTTGGTTTAGGCGAAATACTCTGTGCAACCGCAGTACCGAGGGGGAGCCCTGCCCCCCCACCCTCTCTCCCCTTCCTTTGCCTCCTGTGGGAGAGAGGGGCAAGGGGAGGTATCTGGGCAGGGGTAGATGTGGGGGGAAAGAACCATCTCCCATCCCCACAAACATGGAAGAAAAACTGAGCAGGGCGGGCAGGGAGAAATGCCAGCAGGGGAGACGCGCCAATCCATCTCTGCAGTCTCGCCCGGGCGGGTTGGAGCGGCGGCCCCAGCAGCTAAGTCCAGCGGGCCCGCCTCCGTCGCCCCCCACTCCTGGCAGCCTGTTAAAGCTTCAGCTCGTTGGCTATTTTGGAGGCAATGTTTTTGAAGGCCATGGAGGTGCCCGATATCCGCTTAAACCGAACCCCGTTGAGAGACAGCCGCGGCAGTTTGCACACCTCCATCTCCCACTGCACGAAGTTCTCGTGGCCGGGCGTGCCATGCATGCAGAGCAGCATGTACTTCTCGTGCAGCTCGCTCTGGCAGCTGTTGGCGTCCAGCACCTTGCGGATCTCCCGCATCATCTCGTTGGGCTCCATGGAGCTCGTGGTCTTCATGCTCCACGTGAAGCGGAGCGAGCGTGGCTTGGCCTCCCGGAACTCTTCCTTTTCTTTCTCGTTGCCTCCACCGCCCACCACGTGAGGTCTGCGGAAGGGCAGAGGTGGTGTCAGCGAGGCCCGAGGCACCCCACCCACGGGAAGCCACCCTGGCACATGGACCCTGAGACCAGAGAGGAGAGCGGGAGGGTGCCCAGGAGGCAACCAGGCTGGCAGAGGGAACGTTAGGTCCGGTCCGGTCCGGTCCGGGGAGCAGAGGGTGAGGTGAGCAGTCCTGCACCTCAGTCTCTCAGGGCAGATAAGCTGAGAAGCCAGCCCCTGGTGGGGGTGGGGCTGACAGTTCCATGCTTTCCTCTGAAGAGGGTCGGGGTATCAGGGAAGAAAGGGGAGCACGTGCTCAACAGCCCTGAGCAGTTCACAGGCTGGACAGAAGCTGCTGCCCAGGCACAAACAGGTGCGCCCAGGGCTCCTGCTTCCACAGTACCCGAGATCTGAGGACAAGGGCCCACACCTACTGAGCTGGGGTGTGGGGACTCTGAAGGAAGGGAGACCCCCAAGAGGGTGGCGACAGGGCAGAAACACCCGAGGAAGAGCCAGGTGGCAGAAGGAGGAGAGGAGCAGGAGGTGCGTGGCAAGCCCGGTGGCCTGGGCAGGGCCGGTGTTGGCTCCAGCCCTCTCACCTGAGCGTCTCCACTCGGTCTTTGCTCTCAGGTTCATTCAGGTTCCTCAAAAAACAGAGCGAGGGAGAGTTTAGTGCTGGGACCTCTCGCTCCTTCAGCTGCCGCAGACCCAAGTAAGGGCGATCCAGGGAGGCGCCATCAGTGGGTGAGCGGGACCCAAGCCCAAAGGCCAGTTGCCTATCACCTGGCAGGCCGACGTGGCTCTGCGGCACCTCACACTAGCAGCTCAACTGTCCCTTTCCAACAGGGAGCCCAGCACCGGGGCCTGTCCCTCCCCCCACTCTCTGAGATCTGTGCTGGGGAGGAAAAGGGTGTGGGTGTGCAGGCACACGCATGGAGCACAGTCACAGCATGAGGCAGTGTCCTCAGCAGCCCAGCCAGGGCTCCCGCTGTGAGTGGGTCGTCTGTGCCACTGTACCAGGTCTTAGAACCGGTAGTTCTCTTGGACGGAGGGGGGTGGGGATAGAGGCCTCTCTCAGGAGGCTCAAAGGGCCAAGCTCTGGAACTGCTTTGATATGCCTGGGAATGGGTGGGGTGAAGGGCCCTGGGGCCGCCTGCTCGCCTCCCCCATGCTTTGATAGCTCCCCTGCCTGCCAGGCTGCCAGGCCATCTGCTTGTACAGAAG
>NW_017731443.1:3150755-3229764 GCF_001890085.2 Hipposideros armiger
GAGGGCAGAGGTGTGAAGAGTGAGAGAGAGCAGCAGCAGCACATGTAAAAGGAACACAAAGACACCACAGACACATGAATGCAGACAAGCGCACTGTGAGCCGGGAGCCTGGGCTGCGCAAGGAAGGAGCCTGGCTGCTCTCTGCAGCCCCGCCTGGCTCCTGCCCTGTGGGTGGAGGTGCCCTGCATGGCAGGCCCCTGTTGGGGCCCCATGAGTCAACAGCTAGCCATGCAGGGAAGAGCTGGGTGGGGAGCAGTGCGTGGAAGGGGGAAAGCCTGAAGACCCTGTCTTGGCCGTTGTCCCTGACAGTTGGGGCCCCAACATGCCTGCCAGGTGGCCCAGCCTCAGGGCAGGGCCTGGGCTGACAGCCTTGGAACCAGGGCTCTCCACCTGGCCCTTGGTCTTCAGGTTGGTATTTGGCCCACCAAGGCCTCCAGAGAGGATGAGGACAGGGTCAGGGGTGGCAGAGCCAGGATCCGGTCTATAAAGGGAGAAGCCTGAGCGAGGGGGGCATCTCCCATTGTTTCACCAGGGCGTAGGGGTGGATGGCCCCGGCCCTGGGACATCCCAGCTCCTGGCTCTGAAGCCACAGGCCATATCTGGAGAACACGGCCCAGAGGGGAGGTGACACGGTTCACCCAGATACTGCTGGAGGCAGGTGTGCTGGGGTCAGGGTGGGCCTAGTGTTGCAGCAGCTGCCAGAAGGGGGTGCTGTGCGCACTCGTGAGGCAAAGGCTCCTAGGGCTTGGAGGCAGCCGACTGAAGCCCTGGGAACCCAGTGTCCCTGCAGTACCTCCAAAGTCCTGCCTTCTGGTAGGGCAGGGGCAAGAGGTCACAGGGCCCTGAAGTTCCAGGGACCAGAAATGCGGAAGCCCAGGAAACCCAGAATGAGATACCATCCCAGATGTTACTTTTGCCCTGGGGGGACTCTTCAGAGCACATGCATAGACAGGGGAAAGGGCCAGAAATGGAACCAACACTGTGACCAAAGACCAAAACCCAGGGTGGGGGTGGACGGGAGAAGACAATCTTAAAGGGAGAATTACCTGAGAAGGTCCCCCTTGCTTGGGGACAGGACCATCATTTTCAAAGCCATCTGCCCTTAGTGGGCAAACATGGCCTTGTGTGACTGCCCTGTCAGAGCAGTCTTCATCCCTTTAAGATGGCAGAGAGGACCACACAGACGTGGTTAGCAGATGGAGGAGGGGGCAGGAGCCAGAAAAGGGAAGTTAGTGACAGAGGCAGGACACAGACACAGACACACACACAGAGGGCTCAACGCCTACCTTCTGGCAAACCTGAAAGACAGATTTCTAAAAAAACAAACAAAAAAAGACAAAATAAAAAAAGAAATAAAATAAAAAAAAACCAACAAGACGGTATGTGGATAAGCAGGTGGGGAGTGGGCTTTCCAGGTTCAAGGGTCACCCCATTTGTGGGAGAGCCGCTCAGCGAGACTAGAGTCCCAGACATCCAACCTGCTCGCGCCCCACCCGGCAGCCCTGAGCCTGCGTTCCCAGCTGGGGCATTCGGCTGAATGGGGTGAAGAGCAGGGGGAAGGGCAGGCCGGCCTGCTCCCTCCAAGCCTCCCGCTGCTTCCTGAGCTACACTGGGTGGGAGGAGAGACAGTGGGATTAGTCAGGGAGCACCCAGAGGCTGGGTTGCTGAATGCACCTCAAGAATCAAAAATCAAAGCTGTCTCTCTGGGGGGGTCAGGCCAGGTGTGAGAAACCTCACGAAGAAAATCCCCACCGTGGTTCCCACAGAAAAGGATCAGCGCATGGGGCTGCAAGGGAGGAGGCGGCCCTGGGCCCCCACCAGCCGTTGCATTTATGGCCCTTATCCCAGCAACCCCGGGCCCAAGAACATGGCTGTGGCAGAGGTGAGTGGCTGCAGCCAGACCTAACCAACTGGGTCGGGGGAAAGGAGGTCAGAGGGGGCCGAGACAAGAGACCAGGAAACTCTCCTTGCCGGCCAAGCCTGGCTCAGGCCTCATGACTTTGCAGCTGCGTCACCAAATATAAGTTTCCATGGGAACCCAGGAGAGAAGAGGGGGGCTTTTATTTTAGCATCTGAGTTCACACTCTCCTAGAGAGGAGGCGGCATCAGCATCATCGGCCATCTGCTGGGGGGGGTGGGGGGGGGAGCGTGCCCCAGAGAACGAGGGGTGTGTATAAGGAGCTGGGGAGGCCTGAAAGGGACAGGAAGGGTTTGGGCACCTGAGGTGCTCACACAGATCCAATTTCGTCGGCTTCCCAAGGCCTCTTCTAGGACCCAAGCCCAGTTCTAGGTGTCCCCATCCCCACCCCCAGGATGGTAAAGAAGGCCTGGCCTCACATTCTGCCACCCTAAGGCCCCTACTCACCTGCGTACAAACTTGGAGGTGAATTTGCTGAAAATGCTCCCCGAGGCCCCCCGCCGGCCCTGGCTGTTGCCAGAGGGAGAGGCTGGGGTCACACCGTAGGGCAAGTTCTGCTGGTCCCGCACCTGCCGGAGCTGCCCAGCATGGAAGGTGCTTCGACTGGACACACCCCGGGGGAAGTTAGTTCGGTCTGGGGCTCCACCACTGCTGCTGATGTTGTGGGCGGAGGGGGAGGCGACAGGGACACGCTGGGGGGCTGTGCTGTGGGAAAAAGAGGTGGGGGTGGGGGAAATGCATCAGGGCCAAGAAAGCCATCACCACCAAGCACCTGGAGCCCTGGGGTGGGAACAGGGAAGGGGGATACTAAGGCAGAGGCAGCCATCACGGAGGACACAGAAGGAGGGGCGTGACCACTGAGGACACCAGTCAGGAGGACGTCTAGGGGAGGTGGGACGAGATGGTTTGGGGGGGAGGGAAGCAAGGAGGGTACGTGTGTGGAGAGAAGTACAGGCTGGAGAGAAGTGGCTCCTTGGGAGCTAGGCAGACTGGAACCTCAAGGGGACAATGTTGACCAACCCTCAAGGATTGAGTCCCTGTGATGCTGACTGTCCCTGGGGTCCTAAGGAAGTCCAGGAAGGCTCAGAACAAAAAAGCTTCCTTCTGGAGCCTCGGGACGGCTTCTGGCATATGTGTTCTGAGAGGGAGAACTGGAGGAAAAGAGGGGCATTAAGCTATTTTTTTGTTCCTTCTACTTCCTGGCTGCAGGGGACAAAGCCGTTTCTTGTGGCTAAGATGACCAGACTAGAGGACCCCAGGTGGGAAGAAGCTTTTGGGGGCAGGGAGTGGGACAGGCAGAGGGCAGCAGGTGCACCAGCTGCCCCAGCACACTTGCCTGGGCCGCGGCACCTCACAGTTACTGTCCGTGGGGGGCAGCCCAGTGGCCTTGTTGGGGTGCACGGAGGCCGACATGGATTTCTGGTGCTGGCGGGGCCGGGCCGCAGAGACTGCGGCAGAAGCAGAAGCCGTGGAGGCCCGGGACCCTGGCATGGTTAGGCTAGGAGACAAAAGCAGCGGAGAGGCCTGGGTTAGGGGTGGGTGGGGGCAGGGGGCTTGGGTTAGGAAGCAAGGGCGGGGTGGGAAGCGCCAGAGCTGGGAGCTTGGCAGGAGCAGCAAGGGGGACGCCAGTCAGAGCTGAGGAAAGCAGGGCTGGGAAGCGGAGGGCAGGGTGAGGAAGGCAAGGCAGGCCAGAGCCTGCGGGAGGAAGCCAAGGGCTCAGGAAAGCCCACAGCGGGCAACTTGTCTTCAGGCTGCACTGGTCTCCTAGGAATTCTAAGAATAAGGATGTTTCCTCACCAGAAAGCAGAGTGTTGCTAAGGGGAATTTTCATTAAGCTCAGAAGAGGCGGAGCCAGGCACACAACACACCAAGAGATGCTGCCGGTCAAGGTGAGAGTAGCTCTGCTCTCATGGGCACAGGTGGAGTCACCCTCAAGGTGCAGACCCCTCAGATGAGCATCTCGGTTCTGCCCTGCGCTGAGGCCTCAGCACTGATGCCTAGAGCAGCACAGCTGCCTGCCGTGCCCTGGCTGCAGTCAAGAAGCAAGAAGCAGTGGAGATGACCATGGAGTCATACTTGGTACACGCAAGGAGCGATCGGTCACAGGACCACAGGGAAGAGGAGAGACGGGGTAGGGGGAGTGGACGGCAGAGAGGAGGTGCTGGTATGTGGAAAGCTGGACTGGACACAGCCAGGACAGAAGGAACTCTAGGGAGCAGGGAGGGGAGGTGGTGCTGCTGACAGACGTCCCTGCAGTGAGAGGAGGCTCCCGGGGAGCGTGGCGGGCAGGGCCCGGGCCTGCTCACCTGTCTTTGCCATTCTGGATGGAGGCCTGGCCAAGGCTGGCCCTCTCCAAAAGTGGGGAATTCCTGCTTCGGTTTGTGCTGGTGGAGAGGACACTGTTCTGTGGGAAATAAAGGACAGGGTTGTGTCACAGAAAGCCATGTCCTACTGGCAGGGTCAGAGCACCCGCCTCCCCGCCACCTTCCATGAGGGGCAGGGGTAGGGAAAGAAAGGACTTCGCTTTTACTTTTGGGGGCTAGGCTTTCTACAGGAAGCAACAGTGGCCCAGGAGGGAAGGCCAGGTGGGCAGCCACAGGGAGCTGCCTGGAGTGAACAGGCAGGCTCTGGGGGTGGGGAGGGGAGGAGGCAGGCTCACCGTGGAGGGGGTGGGCGTGGTCTTCTTCCTCTCTAGGCCGGGCAGGGGGCTGGCAGGCACTTTGGCTGTGCTGCTGGCTTTGCGCCCCGATTCCCGGTCCTCCTCAGGCCTCTTATTTTCTGCGTTGTTGCTCTGAGTCTTCTTCGAGTAGGAATTCGACGTGGGAATGGCGGGACCAGCTGCTGGGCCAGAGTGACAGTGGGAATGGGTAAGGGCGGGGGCCCACGGAGGGCCTGACCCCCACACGGTGCTTTCCTATTGTCTTGCCAGCAACCCAGCAAATCCCACTTCACAAAGGCCGAGAAAAGGGACTTGCCCAAGGCCATGCTACTAACAAGTGGCTGAACAGGATTGAAAGTCAGCTGTGTCATCCAAAGTCCCCAGAACTTGTAACCTCTCAGCAGAGGGGTGAGTCCTCCACTGCATCTCTCAAAAGCACTCACCCTGGTCACTGAAGCGTCGCTGCTTGGGGTTGGCAGAGACGCTGCGCTGTACCTTGTGGGAGGGGGAAGGAGCACTGCTATTGGTCAGATCAGTTGACGGCCGGGGCTTCAAGGTGATGGCATCACCCTCCAGCTGCAAGAACAGAAAAGCAGAGCAGACGTCAAGCAGATACACAGATCCACCCCAGGCTCACATGAGACATAGGCCCTGCAAGACCCATGTGCAACTGACCACTCTTGGGGACACACATGCCCCAACAAAGACCCTGAACCAACACAGCTAGAGACATACAACCTCCTGCAAAGATCTCCGCCCTCAGAGTGGGATACACACGCCCACAAGAATGCACATCCAGACACCGCCAAGACACCAGGGCCCCAAGCCTCCTGAGTAGGCGAAGGCGAGAATCGAAAGAAGGAGCCCACCTCCACTGGCGGGAGAGCAGTGTGGGGAGGCCATGAGGTCAAGTGGGGACACAGATGGTGAACAAGACCCTCTGCCCACAGAGACCCAGGACTCAGACATAGACATGGTGACCCAGGTGGACAGAAGAACACTCACGAAGCCTCCAGACTCACGGACAGGAGGATGAACTTACATGCACAGAGCTACACACACCCAGACACAAGCACCAGGAAGAAGTGACACACAGACTCGCGACTCTTCTAAGAAAGACACAGGGACTCACGCACCCACAGACCCAGCGATGCACACTTCCAGAAACAGACAAACACAGGGAAACAAAATTTCTGTATCAACACAGAAATGACCCAGCCAGACTGACCTAAGCCCAGTCTAACCAACACAGACCGAACCAGATCTACTTCGCCATATGGAGGCCCAGGCCCAGGCCCCACCAGCTTCCCTATCCATTCACTGATAGAGATCAGTGAAAGCAAAGACCAGAGGACCTTGGCCACCAGAGCTGAGGCTTAAAATTTGCCAGCACACCTACTCAGAGATGAGCGTCTGCCCTCAACGGAGGCTAGAAGTATGGGGGTGCCACTGCCAGCAGGGCCAGCCAGGTGTGGGAACGGAGCAGGGGCACACACCTCAGAGCTCTTGTAGCCCAGGAGCAGGTAGGTGGCCATCACTTCGTTGTACCTCTGGCCCACCAGCGAGTCCTGGATCTCTTCCCGAGTGTAACCCATGGACACCATCAAGTCTGCACAGGGGAAACATTCAGTTAAGGCCGGTCCTGAGTGCTACTCAGGCTCAACCTCATGGCTCAGTCCAGCCTCACCTGTCCGCCGGGGGTCCTTGTAGTCAGGGAGTGGCTCCACATAAGGCTTTAGTTCATCATCTTCGTGACCCACATTCATCCATCGATCTTTCATGATTTGCTGGGGAGCAAAGGGAAGGGCAGAGAGGAGGGAGACTCAGCTTGAAGCTTTCCTGGGAACCCGGGACCTTCCAGCTAGCTGGGCTCTTGGCTGCTCACCTCTAAAGTGCCTCTCTTGCTGGGATTGAGAATGAGAAACTTCTTAAGTAGGTTTTCACAGTCCGTGGACATGTAGAACGGGATACGGTACTTTCCCCTCAGGACCCGCTCCCGCAGCTCCTGCAGGAGGGAAAGTGAAATCACCCAAGGTCAAGAGAAGAAAGCTAACACCCAGGCTCCTAAGAGCTTAAGACTGGCCAGGCAGATAGAATTGAAATGCGGTAGGAGGCAGAGAGTTTGGGACACGGCCCCTCCCAAGAGAGGCAGTGAAGTCCAACACCCTGGGCCTTCTGGCCTGACCAGCCTGAGTGCCTTGGGGGGTGAATGGACACACAACAGATCTCATCCCTTGAGAAAAGAAGGAAGGTTATTATAATGGGTGCGGAAGACTTTTTAACTACTGCTACCTTTTGCAAGCCCTTCACTGAATCTCTGGCGAGGGAGAAATGCAGACAGGTAGCAAAGTTGACAGGTCAGTGGTAAGGCCGGGGGCCGAGAGAGAAAAATGAGAAGTAACAGAACTATCTCAGCCTGCACTTCACTGCACCTTGAGGTTCTGTCCATCAAAAGGCAGGGATCCGCTGACCAGTGTGTACAGGATGACGCCCAGGCTCCACACATCCACCTCGGGTCCATCATATTTTTTGCCCTGGAAGAGCTCTGGGGCGGCATAAGGGGGACTGCCACAGAAGGTGTCTAGCTTGTTCCCAAAGGTGAATTCGTTGCTGAAGCCGAAGTCTGCAATCTTGATGTTCATATCAGCATCCAAGAGCAGGTTTTCTGCCTGGGATGTAAGACGGAAAACGTAAGGAAACCCAGTAGACCACACTAAGGCATGGACAGGAAGAAGCCGACCGAGTGAGAAAACAAACAGGAAGTCATCTCCAGTCTCAGAACTTTCTTCTCCAACTCCAGGACAGGCCTTCAATCAGTGTGAACAAGCTAGGCGGGAGGAGGGCAGAGCAGGCCACTCCTCACACAGGCAGCCATCTGAGAGCTGCCATCTGAAGGCTCAGAGATGCTTTGAGCCACAGAAAGCTTCTGTGTCAGGCCCAGGTTAATCACGGTTATGTCTATGAGGACTTAGGGGCCAGGAGGCTCATAGGCAGCCTCACACTCTAAAATTTCAGTGGAAGAGATGAGTGTGCAGGCATGTCTGCAAAGCAGCTGTGACGCAGCTGTGGGAATGTGAATATTCTCCCTCCGTCAGCCACCAGGCTGCCTGAAGGATCAGCAAAGACTGGAGCGCTCCTGCCACACCTGGCAGCATGGGGAGGTGATGGCTGAGAGGTGAAATGGCAGGGACCCTTGCTCCCTGGCTGGAATGAGACCCTAAGCCCAGTCGTAAGGCCTAGATTGGAAGCAGCCTTAGGGGCTTCCTCACCGTCTCCAAAAAATTAAAGGCTGGCGTTTCCCTGAACACTCGGGACTGGTGGTTGTCATGGTGAACGGAGGGTGAACACCCCAGCCCTGCCTCAGAGGCACAGGGAACAAGAGCATGCCTTACCTTTAAGTCCCTATGAACAATAAACTTCTGGTGACAGTACTGCACAGCAGACACTATCTGAAAGGAAGGAAGAAGGGTTAGCGCAGAGCCACCTAAGGGTAGGCCCTAGCGGCGGGCAGAGCTGTGACCACGGGGCCTAGTTCTAAGCTGCCACACAGATCACAAAGTCCAAAGGACCCTCAAAAGGCCATTTACAGACAGGCAGCCCCTCCTTGTAAGTCAGACCCCAAAAGGCAGAGGTCGGCCCCGTACTCCAGGGAGTCACACCCACCTGACGGAATTTAGCTCGAGCCTCTTTTTCTTTCATCCTGCCATGAGCCACTAGGTAATCAAACACCTCTCCTGCAAGAGATGGGCAGGTCAAGGTCAAAACCTGCTGGGGCTGGGGGAAGCGGGTGCGCATTAGGAAGAGGCAGCTCCATACCTACCTCCACTGGCATACTCCATGACAAGGTAGAGAGTTTTTTCAGTCTCGATCACTTCAAATAATTTAACTACAAGAGAAAAGGCCAAGCCATGAGTCACAGAAGTAGTGGGGGCCACACATCGAGCCCCAACATTACAGGGGCGTCCTCGAGATAAAAGTTCCCCCTTTCACAGTCCACCTTCCCAAGGACAAGCTCGTCTCAGAGCAGCCACACCACTAAGGACAGCCCCGTGTGCCAGGGGCAGAGCTGGGTTTTGAGCGGGGCTTCCCCAGGGGCATCCTCGAAGATTCTGGGCTACAGAAAGCAAATCCAGAAAGTCCATGCTGGGCTTCGTGCTGGGAAGTGCAGCCCTGCTGTGGGGGAAGAAGAAGAAAATGACAGCTGGTTCTCACCTATGTTGGGATGATTCAAAACCTTCATTATTCTTACTTCGCGGAATAGCTGGAAAATAAAATGTCAGGGGTCATACTTGCTCAACTTGCTCCCCTTAGGTCCCCTCCAAACAGAGTCATTGCTGGGGTTCTTTTTCCAAAAGAGAAAACAGGCAAGGAGAAGAAACAGGGCAGGTGTCCGGATCATCTGTGCCCACCAGAGGGCTGAGAGGTAGGTGAGGGGGAGGAGTGCAGGAAGGGCCATCGGGAGGAAAGCTGGGCTCCCACGACTTGTACCAGGAGGTCCAGCACCTGGGCAAGCCAGCGTGCCCTCTGCGAGGCTGCCCAAATCCAGCCCCCACACAGCGGACGGGTTTTGGCTGAGTGCCTCTGAGGGAGGGAGTGTGAGCCCATGTACATGAATATTCAGAACTAAAGTTCAGTGACAAAACAGACTTCAGCTTGGTTTGTGCAAAGGGGTGGGGGAGTGCTGAAGGGGGACCCTGACATCTTCTGATTTACAGAAGTCAGGGGGCTCTGCACTAGTGGGCAGGCCTTTCTCTCCTGGGTCTCTGGGGTGGGGACAGAGAAGCCACTCCTATATATAGTTGATACCAATTTTAATCAAATCCACCTCCACACACTCACGCTCTCTTTGTGCAACAAAATCAGGGACTCCAAACCATATATTTCCATAAAGAAAGATGACAGACATGAACTCCATCCCCTCTGCGGGGGCCAGAGCACTGAAGGTGGGGCTTTTGTAACTTCCAGGCCTCACCACTTATTTGCACTAAGAGCAGGACTAGGTTTTTTGTTTTCCCCCCCCCGGGGGGTGGGGATAGGTCTGGAGTATAGTTTACGAAATCAAGTGAACACATTCCCTCCCCCCTGCCCTTTAATGAGATCCCAGAGCTTTCGTGAGCTGGAAAGGAGAAGAAAAGACAGTCTTTCCAATCTTCAGGAACCTGATTCTGACCTTGGCTCCCTTTTCTTGTTAGAGCCCCGGTTTCTCTTGCTTTCTTCCCTGGCCCAGCAGTCATCTTGGATGGAGAGGTAAAAAATCCTGGACACCAAACATCTCAGGAGCAGTAATGGGGGGCAGCACTGAAATGGGGTGTGGAGGCAGCGGCCGGGGTTCTTCCTGGGGGGTTCCCACCTGGCCTGGAAGGGCATTCTCCTGGGAGAGCGTGGAGTTTCTGGGCTTATCTTGAACCCTGAGGGGGCTCGTTTCTTCAGTGTTCCTTGTTGAGGGAGTATTGCTGGGATCAAATTTAAACACAGTGATTTGGCCAGAATCAGATTGGCCTTGGTAACAGGGTGCGTTGAAAGGCTTTGAAAATGGCTACATTGGTCTGAGACTGGTGCCTTGCAGCTAGTCAGGAAGAAGCAGGGAGAACAAAGAGGTGGGAAATGAGACCACCTGGCCGACTGGCCATCATTGCAACGGCAGGCTGGACTGCTCCGAAGACCAAATGGCCCACACCAAGCTAGCTTCTACTCGGTGGGATCTGGGCCAACATGTCAAGAGTAGCCCTCTATCCCTTCCTTCTGGAAAGCTCCAAGCAGGGAAGCCCTCGTGATGACAGCAATATTTTCTTTGAATCAAAGAACCTTAAGGGGATCCCATGGGTAACAACAAATAGGCAACACTTTGGTTTTGGCTGTCGGCGTGTCAGGGCACCTCAATGCACACACTCTAACTCCAAGAACATCTCTCTCTAACAGCCTCTAACCCCTAGTCCCAAGCTTCCCAATGTCACTAGTGGATTCTGTTAGCATGAGGTTATGCCCTCTCCTAATTCAAACAACAAAGTGCTCATGAAAAGAAAAATTCAATCTGCCACGAGATGAAAAGTACTAGGTCAATCCAGGTCAGAAATCTGAACCAGGGTCAGCTGGAGGATGAGGGCACAAAGGCAACCTGGCTTGACCTGAACAAGGGCAGCTTTCTGGAAGCCAGATGGAAGATCTCCTTCCTCCAACCACCGGAGCCCAGGGTGGGTGGAGGGGCCCCGAGTTCCCAGTTCATACCACTCATTCACTGGCACGCTGTCCCCTTCTGCAAATGAAAGTCTCCTTTTCTCCCTCCTACCAGCGTTTCCTAGTTTCTTGAGCAGGGGGTAAGTTCCCACCTGGAAGGTTTCCCAGACCAGCTAGGACCTCAGTTTCCCACTGTTACGTCAAAGAGGGAAGGGACAAGTTCAACCTCACTGAGTTAAGCCTACGTGCAAATGACTATGACTTTTAGCTAAGAGGAGCCTAGAAGTAAGAAGGAAAACTGGGAGCACCAGTCCTTAGTCTGCACTCACTGTCAGAGGCGTGAGACGAGTTTATTAGCTTCTAAAAACCCCAGTCTTCAATACTCATTCTCTAAAACATAGCTGGCACAGACTCCAGTGGCAGGTTCCTGCCTCTTCTTATCCCGTACTTCTAGAGAAACCCACCTTGGATGACTCCAGGTCTTAGGATGTGTTTCTAGTAACAGCTACCCACGTGTTTTTGCATAGGGCTGGCCACAGGCCAGAAAGTGACAAGACGCAGGAAGGAGGTCAGGTAGGTAGGTCAAATGGCTGGGAATGGGCAGCAAGGCTCCTGCAGAGCCAGCGCCTGTGGCCAGGAAGCTCCGGCAGGAGTCAGCACAGAGGGTCCAACCAAAGTCCTAAAGGTAGCAGAGCCATGGAGAGGAGGAGTGGGGACAATTAAATGACCAGAGTTTAAACTAGGGCTTCAAGAGGAGGCCCAAATGGGGTCAGTACACCACTGGCCCCTGGAGAGAGGTTTAGACTGGGACGGAGGCGCTGTATGCTTACTTTCTGGAGGCTGGAGGAGTTCAGTTGAGTCTTGTCAATGATCTTCACAGCTACCTGAACATGAGACAAAAAGCCCAGGGTTACCTCTTTGACCAAGCTAAACCCAGGGCTCGAATCTACTTCCTCCTTTCTACTTCCACCTCCTTTTCGTCCCATCCCTCTTGGCACCCCTAATTGTTCAGATCTCATTTCTGTCTGACAAACAAGAGGCTGGCTACGGTAGTAGCCTCACCACTACCTATGGGGGTGTCAACAGCTGGGAGAGGCTGCCATGTTGCCAAGCCCTGCGCTCACCTCTTTCCCAGTCAGGATGTGCCGAGCCAGCTTCACCTTGGCGAAGTTACCCTTGCCAATAGTCTTGAGGAGTCGATAGTTGCCAATATGGGGCTGCTCGTCAGCAGAGGTGGCTGAGTTGCGGCCCCGCAGCATGTTGGACTTACTGCTGGGCTTGGAGTCGAGGTGTCCCAGGGTGGGCTGCAGGGTGGAAACACGCACACCTGTCAGTATGCTACCCTTCCGGTTCCCCACACTCTTGCCTTTAGCTCTCTGCAAAAAATGTAAGACGTGAGGGGGGTAGGGACAGATTCCAGGGGGCTGGCAAGCATGCAAAGAATCATAAGGCAGGGGAAGAAAAAGAAGGAGATGAGAGCCAGTCTTCCCTCCAAGGCCTACAGTCCAGTGCCCACATCCTGTGGGTGTCGGAGCTTAGGACCTGAGCTGTCCCAACACTGGCTCCGCCGCCTGGCAATACATCCCCCCCCCAACAACCCAACTGTTCCCTCCACCTCACATGTGGCCCGTTACCACAGTGAGAAGGCTGCAGCTCAAGGGTGCGGGGGCAACACCATCAGAATTACTTCAAAGCTCTCACTGCCACCCAGCACTTTACATTTATCTGTATTATTTCTCACTTTGCATTGATTTGTTGTCCATCCTGGTGGAATGGAAGCTCAAGACAGGCACGTATATCATTTACTCATTGACACATCCCAGCACCTAGGCGGACTGGATTATGGTAGATGCTCAATGAATACTTGTGCAATGAATGAACTGAATGACAGAGTCTGAGCTAGGCAACAGTCTGCCCTACTTCGATACCTCATCATCACCAATAAGGGTGGGAGGAAGCAGAAATGACGACAACGGCACTGAACAGGTATATAAACGTTCACAAGAAGGGTATGTTGCAGACGAAAACATACATCTGATAAGGACTTGAACATTCCTCAAAGGGCTAAACACATGATTACTGGGAGACCTAGCAATTCCATTCCTAGACACCTACCCACGAGAAACAGAAATGTAATCCACACAAAAACTTGTACACCGATGTTCATTCATAATATACCATATTCATAAGAGCCAGAAAATGGAAACAACACAAATGTCCACCAGCTGGTGAACAGATAAAACAAACTCGAATACCCATACAGTGGAATAGTCATCGGCAATTTTAAAAACTGAACTACTGACACCTACAACATGGATGGACTCTGAAAACACGATGATGCTAGGCGAACGAAGCTGGTCACAGAGACCCACAGAGAATTCCATCTCTCTGAAATGTCCAGAATAGGCAAATCCATGGAGACAGAAAGTAGATTCGTTGAGGGCTAAGGAGCGCAGAGGAGGGCGGGGGGACTGTGGTGATGGATACATAGCTCTGTGAATTTACTAAAAGACACTTAGTTGTACACTTTCAATGGGTGAATTGTATGGCATATGATTACATCTCAATAAAACTCTTAAGAGTCTGGTCTAAGTCTTGTCTAGAGCCCTAATTTACTTCTTGAAGAACACCTGATGCCATCACTCCAGCATACTGGGACAGAGCCTCATCCCAGAACCTTCCAGAGCTACAGTGGAAAATTCAAGGAGACAATCTGGAGGGGAGCAGGGTGACCAGAGGAGAGTGAGTCAAAGTTCTTCCTTTCACAGCCCCTTCTGGCTCTAAAGGAAGCCCTCAAAAACCACAGAGAAAATGACTTGCCACCACAAAGGAACTGTCCAGGGTTCCTGAGACAGACTTGTTTCCCCAACCAGATGCTTCTCAGGCAGGAAGACAACAATAACACAAAATTAAGTATCTGCTACTGATGTTCCCTTTCTTCCGGTGTCAGTGGAGGGCCTTTCTTTCTCTCTGCACAGTAGCTGCTGGCTGGTTTGGGGTGAGCTGCTTGACTCAGATCCCAGAAGCACAAGGGGCTGGACCTTCGAGGAGAAAGATCTCCTGTGTATGGGTGGCTCTGAAGGCAGGGGTTCCTGACATCTTTTGACCGCCCTGGCCCTTCATGGAGCAGTCTCCCTTCTGTAAGTCGAAGTCCCCATAGCCTTTGAGGTCTGTCCACTCCAGCCTATAGAGCTCTCTAACCCTCTGGTGTCCAGACACTCTGTAGCTCACCTAAGCCTGGCTGGTCCTCAAATAGCATTTGCTAGGCCAGCAGATTTTCAAATATTTCTTTCTTTCCTCCAGAAGGAACTCTAGGGTTCACACCTCTTGGAGAGAAGGGTATTTCTAGGCCCTGCTGGTGCTTGCATTTGGCTCAGTCTACCAAAGGGCCCCCTGAACCCATCTATCAGGGTCCCGAAGGCCTGGCCTCCTTCTCCTCAGTCCCATCTCCCTGTGGCGGCTGCTAAGCTGCCTACCGCCCTAGCCAGCCTGCCTCAGGGGCCACGGACAGGGAAAACCTCCCCGCTACCCCAACTCCGAGAGGAAGATGGGTGGCAACATTTCTTTAGCAACCTCTAACTCACCTCCTAAGTTTGTCACTCCCCTCTTTTCTAAGGACAGGACTTGGCAGTCTCCAAGTCCTCAAAATTAGAACAGGGACTTAGTGTCTACCTGCGGTTTTGAGCACTCTGACCCCTGAAGTCAAATCTGGGAATCCCACTGCCTGTCCTGCGCTCTGCTCTGCCCATCCCTCTTGCTGTTTCTGGCCCTCCAGGCTGGTCTGTTTGGCACGGCAGGAGAGCATTCCCTGCCAGGCTGAGCTACGCACCAGGCTTCAAGCAACATCAACCACCACACGAGGGGCTTAGGAGTGTAGATGCCAGAGACAAACTGCCAGGATTCAACTTCTAAATCTGCCACTTACTCAACACATGCTAACGTTATTATGATCAATACCATCCTGAGGAGGGAGAGATTACAGAGGGGGAGGACAGCATCCAAACGACGACTGGTGTGGGGTGATCCCATGTCTATGTCAGGAGATGGTCGAGAGCAGGGGTCAGCCAACAGCGGCTCGCGAGCCACATGTGGCTCTTTGGGTACACTCCATCTCAAAAGTTTGCCAACCCCTGGAAGAGCCAAACCTGTCCCTCACAACAATTTAAAAATTATTCAAAGGGCCGGCCGAGTGGCTCAGTTGGTTAAGAGCTCGCTCAAGAGTGTGAGCTCTGAGCAACAGGGTCCCCGGTTTGATTCACGACCCGAGCTGAGCTGCTGCTGAGCTGCTAACAGGTGGCAGGCTGGCTCAGCTAAAAAAAAAAGAAAAATTATTCGAGGGCCATAAATATATTTTTACATAATCACCATTATGTGAATAATATCCTTTAAAATTTTTATAAATGAAACTATGATAGTTTTATTTTCATTTTCGATTTTACTTCAGAGCCACAGTTTGCGAGCCGCAGTTTGCTGACCCCTGGCGGTTTCAAAAGTTTGCCAACCCCTGGGGTCTAGTGGCTGTCAGAGAGCTCTGTCCAGCAGAACTCAGCCTCCGCCTACTAGTGTTAGCTTCCTTATCTGTAAAGGGGCGATAAAATATTCCCTTCTTTACATTAGGTAGGCGAGAGAACACACACAGAATGCTTTATCCAACACTCAGTAAAGAGCAGCCATTACTGCTATTATTTTTTAGTTCCCAAATATTACCATCCACAAAGCCAGAAGTCTCATTGTCAACAAGACTTCTGCATCTAAGTCAAGCCCTCCTACGGTGGCTGCAGCCCAGAAGGAGGTCGACAAGAGATGCTATGGCCCTACCCGCTGTAGAGGTCCAGGCCCGTCATCTGCCCTCCCTTCCGGCCCCGTTGCCAGCCTACACAAGCACCCCTAGCCTTTACAGGAGGGCTAGACAGGACAGCTGGGAAGGGCGGGTTCGAAGCTGGGTGTCCAGGAGAGTTAAAAGAGAAGATTCAGTTTGTCCAGGAGCCAGAGAACACTGGCATGTGCTCCGTGATCCCCTGCTCTGAGTCACCCACTTCCCTTTCAGGACAGAGCCACCCAACTCTCAGGACTCAAAGTGTGAGGTCCTTCTCTTATCCCATTCGCCTCTCCTAAGTTGTAAGGTGTTTCCCACAGCAGGGATGTGGGACAGGGTGAAGAGAGCCCGTGGGGAGGAAGTACAGAAAGGAGCAATTGTCCAGTAGAAAATGTTTCTTGGACCAAGGCCCCACATGAGGCGCCTTCCCAGAAGGCTGAAGGGTGAGGGTGAGGGGTGACTATTATGGAGAGTGTCCCTTCCATGGTTCTGATTAGGCCCATTCAGCCTGGACCCAGGTCTCACCAACAGGATGGGGGGCTGAGGACTAGCTGCCCTTGCGGGCCAACTAAACAACATCTGGCTAAGCCATGCTCTCTGCCCTCTGCTTCCATCCTCCTTGCTTACATAAGATGTGGGGCACCAGACATTCTCAAAGCTCTGGCCAACATCACACCCCAGGCAGGCCCCAAAGGTCTGAGGAACCCCATGGCTCTCAGGCAGGCTTCAGAAAGAACAGGGGGGTCACTCTTTGAGGAAGTATCTGGAACCAAATGGCAGACCACACAGACCTTGTTCAGGAGTAGGGCCTAAACAGTTTCGGGGTCCTCAGTAGAGAGGATGAGATAACCTAGGACACGGGGGACAAAAGAAAAGGAGTCTTGTATCCAGTGGGCTCTTCAACCTGGGATCTCGGAGCTTGGCCTAGGCGTGCTGCCAGGTTCACCCGGAAGACAGCCTCCACCCCGAAAGGGCTGGTGCTGACTCAGGTAGGCAGGGCCCCTTCCCTAATGCTGGAGGCTCCTACCGTCAGTTCTCCCCTAGAAAAGCTCCGCTTTGGGGCTCTGTATTCAGGGTTGGCCTCAAGTGTCCTGAGGCTTCCTCAGGCTGGGAAGGGCCCAAACTGGGAGGGGTGACAAGCAGGTACCCCCTGGCCAGGGGCAGAGTCAGCCTGGGCACTGTGCAGTAGAGGGAGAAAGTGTCCCTTGGGTAAAAGCCCTGGGCGACCAGATCCCAGTCTCCCCGGGCCTCTGCCTGTCCCCAGCCCCTTCCTTTCCCTCCAGCTGAGCCTGTGGACCAGCCCACGGGGCTTCTGCTGGTGGCTGCCCCTCCTTCCCTAGCCAGCGCCTCTTTAACCTGCCCGTGAATTTTACTATCCTGTGCTCGTGCCTGGCTCCATTTAGCAAATCTGGAAAGATCCTGTGTTTGGGTGAGAGGGAAGAAAAAGGGCAATCCCAGACCAAAAAAGGGGAAAACATACCCGGCTGGAGAAAGGGACAAGGGCTACCGGCGACTTCCATTCAGCAGAACCCACAGCAGAACCTGTCAGGCAGCAAGGGCAAAGTACAGAGGCCGGGAAGAGCCAGGCTTAGGGCGGGGGCTCTGCCAGCCACCCTTACTCAGGCGAAGCCAGCGACACCTTCCACCACCTCCTCAGTGAGAAGCAGCGAAGCAGCCAGGCCCGGCGGCTCCTGCCTGGGAACCTGGACTATGTCGCAACCGAAACCACCACAAGCAGAGAGAGAGACCGGGCTTGGCAGGGAGAGCAATGGGGCCAGAGCCCGTGGCTTCTCCTGGGCCAGAGCCTAGTGGCCAGGAAATAAATGCATGCAGTTCAGGACACTACACCAGGAGCAAGGTGGGAGGAAAGGGGCAGGAGGGGAACAGGAAGGAAGGGAGACTGAGAGAGAAAGAGGCGGGTTTAGGTTAACTTCCTTCTCCCTTCCCCTCCCCCTCCCCGGAAGTGGGCTGCCCCACCCTCCCCAAGGTGCTTCGCTGGGTAACAGCTGGGAGAGGGTAAGGAGGAGACACACTGAAGCAGGGCTGGCTGTCATAAAGTCCTTATCTCACCTGCAGCAGGTGGGACCTGAGTAAGGGCTCAAGTCTGGCAGGGCAGGGAGGGCAGGGCAGGGAGGAGGAGTGCGTGTGAATCAGACATGCTGACCCAGAGAGGGATGAGACCAGCAAATCACCCACCAAGAACACGGGTGGGGGAGGGGTAAACAGAAACCGGCCACCCAACAGTGGCAGTCAGACCTCCCACTCCACAAAATGCAGTGTTTAACCTTAGAAAAATGCATATCTTACTTATTCACAAAATACTCTGGACATAATTTCAGGAGGTTCAGGAACCCTGTGAAGTTCCTTAGAGGTCTATGGATTCTAGATTAAGAAACTTTGTCACTGGTAAGATAATGAGACAGTTAATCCTAAATTTTGCCCAAAGCTGGATTTTGCCCAAAGCTGGGGAACAAACTAAATGTCCCTCCAAGTCCCTTCCAGGCCTGATTCTGGGAGTCTATTCCTGGGTTCCCACCCACCTTCCGTGTCCATCACCCCTACATCCCCCAACAACCATGAGGGCCTGAGGGCAGCCATTCCTTACACCTTGCTGTACAAAGCCTTGTCTGTGTGCTCTGTTCCCTGATCTACTTGCCTTCTTTCTTTCCACTACTCTAGGCTAGGATCTTTCCCATGAAGCAACTCATTAAACCGTGTGCTGGCAGGCCATAACCCCCCTAGGGAAGGGCCAAGTCTCCTCTGTGCCCTGTACTTGAGCACCGACACCCAGAGACCATGCTACTGTACTTCAGTGTTTGCCTGACATGAGGTTCGACATTTCTGATACCACCATCGGCCGGCATATACCTCCTGTGTTCTCCCACCAAAGGCCAATGGGGTGGGTAGCACCCCATTTACAGATGAAAAACTGAAGTACAGAGGTGAAGAGGCTTGCCCAAGTTCCTACAGCATCCCATGCAGAGCTGGGCCTGGAGCCCAGGGCTTTCTGCCCACTTAAGCACCCTGCTGTCCCCTTTACCAGCTCATGGACCCTTGATGCCTAATCTACTCTTACCTCCCCCCAAAGAAGTTAAGTTCTGCAGGGCTCTTCCTCCAGACTAGGAGGGGAAAGGGGAGAAGACGGAGGAAAGGTGTATGGGATCACAGGAATGCCAATGTCCGGTTAAGGCCAGTGGTGGTTGTTTTGAAGGCCCACCCAGGTGGCCCCGCAGCGACCCTTCCTCTCACTCCTTCCCAAAGCGGGCCTTGATCTCGGTGAAAGGGGTCAGGGTTTGTTCTGGGCCCTGGGCTCAGGCTGGCCTGGGACCACCTGCACCATTACTCAGAAGCCAGAGCAGGATCAAACGACTGTATTCTTCTAGTCTTAGGGCTCTGCAGGGCGACGGAAGGAGTTTTCCTCAGTCCTGTTTGTAGGAGGCAGTAAGGGGTTTTCAGTGCTGAAGTACCAAGCACTGACCTCAAAGAGAAGCTGGGGAGCGACGGGGTAGGACTGAGCTGAAGAGGCACATGGCCCTGGCAAGTCACTAGCTCTTTAACCCTTCCTCTTTCATTGCATCTAGGAGCTTTCTTTGCATCCTTTGATCCTGAGCAACTGTCACTCTCAACTGCCGAGAGTCAATAAACCAGTGGAGCATTCTGGGTAGGGGAGATCTTGTAAAGCTGTGGTAAACACCAACCAGCGCAGAGGCTAGATACACTCCTCCGCCCATGAAATTAACTGTGATGGCTCCACCTAGGGGGCCCCCACCACCCCTTAATACCCTGTTGCTATGTCAAACTCAAAGGGCTACTCCCCTTGTCCAGCCAGAGTGGGTGCCTCCCTGACACAGCAGACCAGCAGTGCCTGCAACTGAAGCACAAAACCAAAAGCAAGGGTCGGGGCTCTGCCCTTGAGCTCTCTGAGCTGCAAGCCTCACCCCAAGGCAGGGAGGTCAGCCCCACAGCCTGGGCCATGAGGGGAGCCACCTGCGGGCCTCAAAGCAGCCACAGCTGGAGCTAGCGCCTGCCTGGGAAGACCAGGCAAGACCTGGCCTCACAAGGGATCAGAACCCAGTCACCTGCAGCTCACTCCCCTTTGTGCATAGAAGCCACAATGCAACGGGCACCCCTCAGTCCCATCTTCAGGGCCACTTGAAACACCGGGCTCCTCTTCAAACATGGGGCATTCTACTGCGCAATGGGGGCTTCAGAAGCTTTCAGCTCCACTTCACCCCTGAGAATTTGCTCACTGGGATCTGGTCTCTACCTCATCATTCCCCAATTACTGTCGATTCAGCAAACCTTTGTTGAGTGCCTACCTCTGGAGCCAGGGCCAGTTGCCAAGTTCAGAGAGATCTGGTTCCTGCCTTCTAGAATCTCAGAGGAGGGGAACTGTATGTCAGGCGCACTACAATCTCTCTGTTTGCTGTATTAGGGGAGGCAGGCCAGCCCGGCCAGGCTCTGGAGGAGAGGGACCTGGGAGGGAGGGAGCCTGCCTTTGCTCCTTACTAGCTGACTGAATGCAGCAAGATGACTTGACTTCTCTAAGTCTCAGGGTCCTCCTTTGGGACATGAGGACACCAGCTGTACCCACTTCACAGGGTTGGGGGGCTTTGAAATGAGGAAACCCACCAGTGTTGACCGTAGTGCCTGGTGCGCAGTAAGGTCTTGATAATGTTTTGTATGATCTCCACTTTTGGGTAGAAACCTTTGTTTGCCATTTCAAGGGGTTCTCTGAGCCAGTTACCAGTGTAGCCAAGCTGGTATTCCTTCTAGAATCAGAAAAAGTCAAATTTCTACCATAGCTGAGCTGTCAAGCAAAAACGACCCTTTCCTAACATAAAATCACTCCTGCCAGGGAGAGTGGGTAAGGGAGAAGGCAGCCACGCCTCTGCCCTCTGAGTAGCCCAGAGGAGGAAGCCCTTTCCTTCATCGGTTCCTTAAGTCCTTCCTCCCAGAAAAGGCCCAAGAAACAGCTGACATACCCGGTACCACATGGTACCAAGGGCTGGGGGAAGCTCACACTGCCAGGCTCGCACTCCATTCGGCTCCTCCCCTACCAGTGGGTTACTGTAACCATGGAGACCAACAAGTTCCTCCATATCACAGGAGAGCCAGCCTGCCAAGAGCCCAGGGCTCTGGGGGAGGCAGAAGGCAGCCTGCAACAGAAAGGTTTGGCTCACTTTACAGAGTATTGTGGGGAGCTGATGGAGACCAGCTAGTGCAGCTGAGGTGCCTGGGCCACCCTCTGACTTCCTTTCCTTTGCTGAGTAATTGATGTTTTTAGCACACTGTCTGGGTGTATCTGGTGCGACTTGGGACAGGCCTGTGGTGGGACCCCAGCCCCAGCACTCTGGCTGCCATGTAGGAAAGGCATCAGAACTGTGGTATTTAAAGTTACATAGGTACACACACACTAAAAGGAAAGCTCCAGCTATCATCTAATGCCTTCTTTTAAGTGATCCAAGTAAGTAAACCTTCTTATCCTGTGTTTATCCCAAATCCTTTTGTTCAAAGAGTTATCTAGACGCCTTCTGAGCTGAGTGCGCTCTCTCCCTTCTCTGGACTCTCACACCACCCTATCTGTACCCATTCAGCTCTTCTGACTTTGTGTCTCCACGAGCTCTGAACGATCAGGGACAGTCTCTCTCTCGCCTCTATGCCCTTAGTGCCCAACAGAGCTTGCATCTAGCTGGTGCACGTTAAAATACTTACAGAATCAAAGTGTTACAACTTTCTGAGCCTGAAAATTGCCCTCCCCCTCCCCCCAGGAGGTAAGACAAGAGCAGAGGAAGGAAAATCAAAACCTCTTGCCATAAGACCCCTTTCCCGTCTTTCAAGGCGTTGTTGCCCTCTGAAGTTGGCTGGTCCCACTAGAGTACACTACAAAGGAAGGGACCATGGTCTGGCTTATTCATGGCCCACAACAACGCCTAAGCACAGAGCAGAAGTATTCAATAAGGCACTGAACAAATAAATGTGTATAAACAAATAAATGAGAGAACGTGTAGGGGTATCTTCATGACGACCTCTGGGATTCACACCAATAACCCACACCAGTGTACGCCGCAGACAATATACAAGGGACAGTGGCCACGAGATCCCCTCTCTCAAGGATGGATGACATCTATGGGGCGTTAGTTCTAACAAGCTTTCTAAGATGGTGGGTGATAAGGCCCTTGGTGTTCTCTCCTGACACAAAGCTTGGGACAAAGATGGTGACCAAGGTAAACTGGAGACAGATTCAGAATACAGGCCTGGCACAGCCCAGGACCAGCAGCCCCCTTTCCCCCACCCCCATCCCTGGCCCCTGTCAATCAAACCCAAGCCCTCCTTTCATCACAGAAGGGAACCCTCTCCTCTGAACTTCCTGCTGCCCATCCATCAGGACCTCCCACTTCAGACAGTTCTCTCAGTCTCTCTACATTCAATCCCTCCACTGCTTTGCTATCAAAACCATTGTGTCTTGCTGTGACAATGCAATATTGCTGGAACCATTCTAAGATCTACTGATTTGGGGAAGCGACAGTGACTTGTAGGAGACATTTATTTACTGTTTGCCACACTGGGGGCTCTGCTTTAATATTTTCTCCTTGAACCAGTGTACTGATTGTAAGGCCCTGTCAACCCCAGAGAGCCAAGAAGTCACCCTTACACACCTGCCTCCTGTTCCGCTGCACAAATCGGCATTCCCATCCTGCCCCTCCGCCCTCCCCAAACTGTCTCCTGGTACAGAAAAGCAAAGGAACTAAAAACGGCAGCTGGGGAGCTCAGTTGACTCACCCAGCATAATCATCTCCCAGAATTTCCCATCTTCTCCTAGGGTTTTTGCCAACACAAAGTAAAAAAGAAGCACGAGATCTTAAAACAAAAACAAAAAACAAAACAAAAAAACCCCTCTCTCAGTGTTTATGCAACAGCCTTTGTACCTGGATGCAGACTTAACCCTTTGTCTCTGCCCTTTCCAACGTGGTTTCCTTAAAAGGCCTCCATGCTGAGCAGTGCCAGCCCAGCGCTGGGACACTGGGCCTGCCAGGCCCTACCCAGGTCAGCTCTATACTGGAAGGTGCTGAATAAGGCATGTGCCTCTTCTCGCTGCATCTTCCTTTGGGAGTGGCGAAAATGCTGCTGCCCTACTCCTCCAGTTTCAAAGAGAGTTGTCAGAAAAAACTCTGGGGCAAAGTTTGCTGCCCCAGAAGTCACCATGACCAGAGGTCAGAGCTCAAGCAGGAAAGAAAAAGACACTATCTAAGGCCATCACCGCCACTGTCACCTCAGAACTGTCCCCACCTAGCCAGGCTGCAATGTGGCTGCTCCACTGAAGTGACCATTAAAGCTCTACCTGGCTGCTCTTTCCATAAGCAAAGCCCCACTGGGCTGCTCCTGCCCACAGGCGGACGTGTTTTCTTCCTTCTACAGCAGATTGTTAAAAACCCAAGCAGCTGAGGGCACCTGAGCTGTGGAATGGGGGGGCGCCTGTTACCTGACAATGGGTCAAATCAGCCCAAACTGAGAGTTCAGTGTCACCTGTCCGTCAGAAGAATCACGGGAGATGAGTACAGCTCTCTAGCAGCCTTTCTGGTAGCAAGCGGTGTGTGTATTTGTTTTTGTCATTGTCATCTGGCATCCAGGAGGACAACTTACTTTTCTGATAGATGGTGCTAGGCCACGAAGGAATGAGGACACTTCCACAGGGCACATGCAGATCTTCTGCAGCATATTAGACAGAAATCCCCAACTTACCAAAAGTTCCGTTATGAGAAGGAACTATTTATCCACAGACACATGTTACAAATGGAGATTGTGTCCTCAGGCCAGCAGCCCATGGGGGCCCACCATGTTCTAAAGTAGTATATTAACCATGCTTAAGATTTTAACCATAGTCCAGAACAGGGAAATTAATTCAGTGTTCCCAAGTAAAACCTAGGGTGGACAGCAGAAACGGGGGCTCCCTAACCTTCAAACTCTGGGAGAGGGCTTGAAACAAGAGGACTTGAGGGAGAGGGACTTCAAAGCATTATGGGGCGGCTGGGTAGGAGGGAGGGTCTAAGGAGGTATGAGCCCAGGTGGAGATGAGGAATGAGGCTGGAGAAAAAGATTTTGCTTGGGTTAGACTGTCTTATAGGAGAGAAGGACTAATTAAGGAAGACCAGGTAGAATTCCAGCTAGAGAGAGAAGTCCCGTGACATATCAGAAGCAAACGTTCTTTAGGTCAGTCTCCCCTGCTCAGCAACTGAGGCCGAGGATATGCCTCATATCCACCTCACTGTGTGTGTCGCTGCCACTGCAGTCCCAAACCTCGGCCAAGGGCAGAGATTGCTGGATCCTGTTACTAAGTGGCCATGACCTGGGCAGATGCCTTGGCTAGCTTGCCAGATAAATGGAGGAGGGCTCCTTGGTCAGAAGTTAGGTGGAGAAGATTGGAAAGCACAAGCTTCTCAGTGAGCCTGAGTATATGTCAGTATACAGTATATTCTGCAGTATGTTCTGCATTTAGGCCTAGGTTCCCCCTCCCCACCCCCTACCTCCTGAAGCCAAACACTTCATTTTCTGGTGGCAATGAGAATTCTACTCCAGGATGCCCTAGTTGTCCGTGCACTTGGCCTACGAGCAGAGTACGGGAAATGAGATGACAGGCACTTTCCATTACAAGTGCCTTCTTAAAAAGCACTTTTTATATTCATCTTTTCAGGGAGAATCCTAGGGAAAGAGGGTGACTGTATGGGTTTCTAAGAGAAGGGAGTGGTCCACAAACGGCCAGCTTAGTTAGCCCCGGCCAGGGCAGCACAGAGACGTGGGTTCAGACCAGTGTTGGAGGTTCTGAGCTTTCTGACCTCTGTGATATGAACCTGGGAGCAGAGCTCTTTGGTACAGATTAGCTCATGTGCTGGTGGAAGCCCTCAGGAACTAGAACCACCAAGTAACAGGTGGTGTTGGGGAGGAAGGGGACCACTTTTGGGCACTGATGTTCTATTACACAGACTGCAGACAACAGCATGCTGGTTATTTTGAAGAAGGCAAGCAGCCATCTCTGTAGATCTCCTCCAAACTCACTCAGGGAGGGCAGGGAAGAAAGAGTGGCTGCAAAAGGGATACAGATCCTCCCCAACAATCCAATAGGCCTGGTGGCTTAAATAAAGACCTAAAGGTTGAGAGGAAAAACCACCCAAAACACTTCCAATCAGAAGAATCTAGCTGGGCAGCAGGAAGCCACTGCTACACATTCTGTTGTTCTGTCTAGTGTCCAAACAAACATCAAGGACAAAGACCCCATAGGCATAATGGGGTCTCCACCAAGAGAAAACAGAAGGTGTAAAATCAGAAATTAACGAAAACCCAACACCATCCAAAACACTTAGAATGATGCCTGCACATACTAAATACTCACGACATGCTAGCTATTATTATAATTCCGAATGCTTTCCTAACTTATTCTGTAGGTTACCAGAAAAAGATACGGCTTTGGGCTTTAACTTCTTTACTCAATGATCACTGCAAATGCTCTATATCTTGAAGAGATGGATCTTTTCGAATTGACCTAGGAGAGCTCTAGAGTCAAAGGCCAAGTTCTGGTCATCTATTCGCACAACTCAGACTTGAACTTGGGTTTCTTAGAGCCAGAAAAGTCTCCAGCAGCTCAAATGTTTTATCTCCCCCCATAAAAGGCCACACTACTCTCCCAATAAGAAGCACTTTAAACATACACATCCCACCCTAGGAAAATCCAGAGTATACAACACAGCTCCTGAGATACACAATGTTGGTAATTATGCCAATATTTTCTAGATATATGGACCTAGGAACTTTGCAAATCAACAATGGGAAATATGACTAGCATTTAAGAAACACACACACACACACACACACACACAGTGGCTAGAGTCCCTGAAGAGGGACTATGTACTACAGAGCGCTGCTTCTTCAGTTGTGAGATGAGGGAAATGTGTGTGTGTGCGTGTGTAAACTTAGCTGCATCTCCAGCTCCTGAGTGTCTCTGGCGTGGAGACTCAGCAGCCTTCTGAGGCAGCGAGGCTCCTACCACCAGCTGTCCTTCACACGAAAATAACAAGATCACCGTTTGGGAAGATGAGGTTTTTGGTGTTGGGTTTTGTATCCCATGCTAGCATGCATCTGTCTCTGGGGCAGTTTCCTGAAACAGCTGCATGTCCTGGGCCCCTGCAGAAAGGATGTGAGATACAGGAGAAAGATAAATGAGATGCCAGGAGTAGGAATTCAGCAATAATAAAGGCAAGAAGGAATGAAACGGTCTAGCTGTCTTCTCCTGTCAATGGTAGCTGACTTTTCCTACCTGGTCCTCCTCACCAAGGATCACACTCACTTCCATTTACCTTCCTTGGCAGACCCAGGCTTCCTCCTGGAGTCTCCACCTCTTTACCCTGACAGCTCTAGCACATCAAGTGACTGTGGTATCTGAAGCTGATGCTGGTTACCCCATGAAGAGATAACCAAGGTCATGTGAGCTGGCCTGACATATTCTGCTGTACTTGTTTATAGGCAAGAGGATTAAAACAACCTGTCAGGGGAGAGGAGAGGGCAAACCCTTACACAGGGCAAGCACTAGGAACACAGCACAGAGGCCTCCCGCCAAGAAATCTTTTGCTCAAATATAAAGCAGAAATCTCTCACCAAATGCCAAACAAGCTACCTATGCCAAGTACCACTAATGATCCAGTGACCTTGAGGCGCTGCTCAATTTTTCCAATGTTCTTTGTATAAAAGGTTTGGTTTTTTTTTGGGGGGGGGCAGACTACAGAGAAGAGCTCCAAATTAAATTAATACCCAAGCAAGCATTCCTGGCCCACCGAGAAATGTGACTTAGGGCTTAAGAAAGAGGGTGTTTTCAAGGGTACATCTGGATGAAGAGAGCACTCAGTTCTCAGATGCCGAAATGCCCACTCAGAAGTCAAACTCCCAATACAGAGCTTCGTATGACCATTTCTCGCCCTACTCAAAGCCAGAATTAGGAGACAAATTAGGTACAGCTCCGGGGCAGAAGGGTTCAAGCATCAGGGAGCCCAGAGACCAGGTTAGGGCTGTCCTCTCTAACCAGAGGGTCCACCTAAAAGTGACAGCACTGGCCTCAAGGCACAGGAGGAAGGGAAGGTGGTGGGTCAGCAATCTATGCTCTTGACAGAGATGCTGCGGATGCTGCCTCTGGTTCTGTGAAATCCGAGTCTTTCTCCCCAGCTCCTCTGCAAAGCCATTTGTCACAGCCCCTAAATAACCAATCCTCTCCTCCCAGCAAGCTTGGGCTGCTCCGGCCTGGTCTCTGCCTTAGGCACTCAAACCTTAGCAGCAAGAGGATGTTTCCATGTGGGTGTTCCTGTGGCTGGATGAAGAGGTCAGCAGAAGAGGGCTGGGTGGTGTCTCTTCTCTGCCAGCCAGAGGGGCAACATGATACACCCGCTGGCCACCTGTGCTCCCTCCCTCTCAACATCCCCTTTCTAGCAAAGGAGCAGCTACCACTTTCCTAACCTTCCTACAAAAACTGAAGGTAGTAAGTCCAGCTTAGGAAAAAAAGGGATATTGTGCTGCAAGGGATTCCAAGAATAGACTCCCGACCACCCACTAAACTCTTCTGAAGAGCAGGGGTGTTGAGAAGCGCTTTCCATTTCTCCACACCTTAGAAAACAGGGTGGCCTTGGCCAACACACACCTGGGTGGCTCGCCATCTCCTCTAAGGAGCCCTGGTCTCCCTAACACCAGGGTAAGTCCACACCTGCCGCAGAGGAGCAGGCCGAGACAGTAACGTGCTGCAGAGTCCACATACTCACACGTCCATTAATCTTTCTCCAGATGGCTGCTGTCATGCAGAGCAGTGAGCGGGCTGAGTCCGGCTCAGAGGCTCCGAGCCAGTCACTCCAGTTTGCTTGGCAGTGTTAGGGGGGTGGGGAGGACAAGGAGGAGGAGGAGGGGGAGGAGGAGGAAGGGAGATTATGATTCTCTATTTTCAAGCCCCGCCCCTAAAGCGAAGGAGGGAAGCAGCTGGGTTCCCGTTTCAGGAGAGCTCCAATCTCTGGGCACTACAGAGCCAACCAGCTGCAGGAGAACTCTGGGGAACGTGCACATCAAACACACTGGGAAAAGGAGGGGAACTAACCCTCGTAGAAGTGGGTTGGTCTCCTGCCAAGAACTCTGAATGGTACTCCTATCAGAACTAGAACATAACAGGAGGTGGGCAGGTTTATGGTCTCTGGGGAAAGGCAGGAGGGGAAACAGTAAAAGCCAGACGAGCATGGGAACAAAACTTGCTCCCTGGCAGGAGAGGGGACAGCCCAGCTGTCTACAGGGCAACACCCATTTTTAGTCAGCAGTGCAATGCTGTCCCATTATGCCCTCCCGAGGCGGACAATCCACTCCCTTAGGCCAATTTTCACACGCTTTGCCGGCTGTGCCCGGAACCCTGTAGTTTGGAGCAGGGTCATTTCCACAAGCCTCTAAGCTAAGGTCTGCCACTCAAGCAGCTGTGTCCCTGAGTGCCAATGACAGGAGGGAAGGGGGACTCTCACTGGCTGTGTCGTGCAATCTAGTCTGTGACCAAGGGCAGAGCAGAAGCCAAAGATGACTGCCCCTCCCATGGGGAGGGCAGCGCTCCTCCTCTGCCAGAGTCGAGCCCAAGGCTGCCACAGAGAGGTGCTGTTTAGTGAGAGAAATGCCTGTCAGGACTGGCAGGAGGAGTAGCCAGCCAGTACTTCCTCTTTCTCACCAACAGCTACCATGGGCCTCCACAGGCTGCTCTGAAAACCCTGCAGAACATCCCGCCGCAGCTAGCAGCTACGGGCTGCTGAGTCACTCCCCTGAGACGGGGAAACTGGTGCTGACTGACCCCTGGGCCTGAAGAAGCCCGACAGTGTCCTCAGCCAGCCCTGCTCCAAAGCTAACACCAACCAGCACAGAAACTTAGAACAGCCTACTCTCCACCCAAACCCACAGAGAAAACCCCTTCTACTGTGCAACATGGTTGGGGGGTGGGGCAGGGAGACACCAACAGTCATCTCAGCAGGGCACCCAGCACTGGAAACAGGAAGTGATGGCTTCATATGCAGAGCACCCCTTAAATACACATACACATATACACACGTGCATTATATGTGTGTATGTGTACACATATGTATGTAAATGTCTATGCAGGTATATATACATGTAAAATTGATTTTTAGACCCACATGCTTCCTGGATTTTGCCTTCAGCTGCATTAGAAGCTGGTTGGCTCCCCTTCTCTGCCTATTGCTCCAGCCTCACCCATGTCCCCTCCTCGAGTCTCACTCTGGGCTCCTAGCACCTGTCCGCAAATGTAGATCGTTCTCTCAGACCTCCAGACCTTTGCTACAGCCTCCTACTGCCTGGGACACTTTCCCTCCAATATCTGCTCCCATTTTTCTTCCAGGTTAGCCTTGGCTCAGACATCACTTCCTCCACGAAGCTTTCCTTGCTCCATCCTTCTGATATCGCAGGGTCCCTGATACGTGTCTCCAGCATCTGCAGGTCAGCCCTTCTCGCACTAGGCCATCCCTGCTTGCTGAACGGCCTGTCTCCACTCTTGGTGGCTGTCTTGTTCACCATTACACAAGACTGACAGCCGCCTAAGGGAAATTTCCAGGACTTAAATCATCTGTGTCCTCAGGCCCAGGCACAGTGCCTGATACCTAACAGGCTCTCAAGAAAGGCTTTTCATGAGGGCAAGTCAGGGTCATGGTATTCCTGCTTTTCTTGGAGTGACTCCTAACCCAATAGCTGTTAGCACAGCTCTGCTCCCTGGGAGCCCTCCCACCTAGGTCAGAGCTAGAAGGTAGTGCCCGCTTCCTTAAATCCATTCTCTGGGGCCTGAGTCCTGGCAGGATTTCACAACTCATCTCCAGCTGTGGGGCTGAGGCCTGCTACCCACCCCTCCACTTGTCCCTTCCCAGTCTCCCATCTGCTGTGCGGTCTGCAGGTAGCCCCCACGTAGGCCACCTACACAACAGGACTGCCTTCGAAGTGGAAGCAATCACAGTGCCAAGGTCTCCAAGACAGAGCGATTCTAGACCCGGCTCTGCCCAAACAAGTTACATAATCTTGAGCAAGTCATTCGCCCTCTTGGGACCTGCGCTTCCCCACTTATAAAATGAGGGGCTGGAGATGAGCTCTGGTGGTCTGTCATGTGCGGATGTGAGGGCTCTCAGTGCCTCTGTGCTCACAAGCCTTCCAGCCCCGTCCCTGAGACCTGAGCAGGAAATGGACATGGTCTGTACCTCCTGCAAACCACATCCTGACCTTGCCAGAAAGTCTGGTCCCATAGGTAAATCTCATCTAACGTGTCTTCAACACCAGGCTCACACACTGGAAAAATCTCTTCTGCCTAGGGCTGAAAAAATTAAAATTAACCTACATGACAACTGGACTTAGCAACATTACAACCCTGAACTCAGTGTGCCCTAGGGAAGGATCCTTTCCCTCCCCAGACTTCATTCACCCACAATTTACAAGCTCCTCACCCTTCCCGGCCTTTCTGCATACCATGAACGTGGCCACAAGGCGCAGGGAAAGGCACCATGACACAGTCTATTTCCAGCAGGCCCCAGGGCTCCGCAGCCTCAGTCGGAGCTGCTCTGAGTAGGCACAGTGCCTGCTAGGGTCCGTGCCACACCTAGCACCTGCCTCACCTGCAGCATGATTCCCCAGCAGCTGGCTCCTCTGAGGGCTCCTGGGCAGCCTGCATGCCATGGGGAGATGAGTTGGCAAAGCCCAGAAGGAGCAGTTTCAGTCTCCCTGCCCAGAGTGGGGGAGGGGGAGGCGGGTCCAAGCAGACCAGTCCAACGGGTCCTTTTTCCACCGCCCTGCACTGCTGATGCCTTCTGCACCCGTTCAAAAACAGGACATTCAAAAGTCAGGTGGAGCATTCACACCGAGTCACAAAGGGCAGGCAATCAAGAAGAAAGGAGAAAATGGTCATTTTTCCTCACTCTTGCCTCACCCACAATGGTCCTGGAAAACGTGGTCCCTGATTTCACAGCTGTTGGTCAATTCAGAAAGGCAAATCATCTCCCTGAGATGCTCGAGGACAGACGTGGGCCGTCCCCATCGGCGGGTGCTGAGGTGGTGTGAGAGCAGTTCGTCCTGTGCCGTGCTCCTGAGCTCGTCTCCCACTCTAAGTAACTTCAGCCTTCCGATACAGACCATATGATCTGTCCAACTCTGGACAGAATTCCCACCACTCAGGGTACCTCTGTCCAGCCATCGTAAACGAGGGTAGGACGAGGCCAATTTAACAAGCAACGACGTTGCCAGAGAGACGCTGTGGGTCAGAACTCGGCAAAACCAGAAGGGCTTGCTCTCTGGCTATGGTCCCTACTTCGGAAAGCCAGACAGGGTTTCCTAAGCAGCATTCTCCCCCTGTGGCTTCCGCTCTGAGCTCTTATCACAACCCTAGTAATGGAATAAACCTTCCCTCTCGTCCTCTCATCCTGAAAAAGTTGTTCTTTTTAGTCATTATTGCACCTATTACGACACTGACTTGTGACTTATGATAGACAGGTCTGATTTACAAATCAATATGGACATACTTCCCCAGGGCTGGCTGCAAGTGGGGAACAATGCCCATGTTATAATTTTTCTTATTTTTTATTTCACAATTAATTGAGAGATGATAATGCACAAAGCATCTGAAGACCCTGGGGGAGGAAGGGACACAGAGAAGGATAAAATGCAGTCCATCTTTCAAAAGAGTTGATTACCTAGTAGGAGAAATAGCACAAATCACAGTTTGATATGGGACCAAATCTAGGAACTCAAGTTACAGATCACCTATTTCCCCCAAATTTTCTAGAAGTCAGCCATGGGCTAAGAAATCAGAAGACCCCAGGTCTCACTTCTAGCAAGGACCATGAGTGCTGGCAGGCTCTACGGAGACCCTGGGACTTCAATGAATGGGATGCCCGGGAACCCACAGAAGCGACCATGGTCAGAGGCCTGTGATGCTGACATAAGAGGAAGCCCACCCAAGGAAACTCACTACAGGATCAATCATTTAGCTTTCCTTATCTCACCCCCATCTGGAAACCAGAGACAGGCCCAACTGCAAGCAAAGATGATATGGGAAGAGCGCAAACACAGTAAAAAAAAGTTGCTCAGGACTCAGGCCGTGGAAATGAAGTCAGGAAAAGCCCCTAGCAACAGAGCAGAGAAGGGAAGGTTTGGGAGGGATCCCTGAAGCCCCGCATCCGGAACCATCCGGAATGCCATATCTCAGTGTGGGCTGTGACCAGGGGGCACGTTTTATAGTTTTCATTTCATTTCCCAACTGTTGGTCGTCAAGCCTGGTCTCCTTCCTTAATTCCCATTCAATCGGTGTTATGGCTCAGTGCACACCAACACCAGTTTTTAAGCTGCACCCTTACCCATCAGGCTACCGGCAGTGTCAGAGCTCTTCTGGGAGGTAGCAGGGAGGAGCAAATACTCATTCCTGAAGGTACTTGGAAGGACATAAGATTCCCTAGACAAACAGAGAAGATTCTATGCCATCTAATAAGAAAGAGTCAGTTAATTCAGAGCCCAGGGATAAAGATTAGGGCCCAAGTTCTCCTCCGCTGGGGAAAAAACAATTCTGAAGCTAGTTCTATCTTAAAAATAGGAAAAGTTGGTGAGGGCTTGGTCCAAATCACCTCAAAAGAAAACCACTTCCTGGAAAAAAAGAAAGTAGGTGAGGGGGAATGGGAATTGGTTTGTTTGAACCCTTTCCTGTATAGTCGACAGCAGATTAGCTACACAAGACTCTCCTGGAATGGTTTACCACGAAGAATTTTATAATGTAAGCACGCTGAGTGTGAACCTGGGAGCTCGGCACCTAAACATTTATTATCAAGAAAAATCCTCACACCATAATCCTAATGAAGGTTTAACATCAGTGTTTGACATTTTGTCATTAAGGGATTGGTTTTAACAGTGTGGATTTGGCAGCTTGCCCTATCGGCTGTTTCACAAGCAGTTTCTGTGGTTTCAAGAAAGGCAGGGTGTTTGCTTTTAAACACTGTCTGAAAAATATATTTCAGAATAGGGTTCAATCATTCCAACACAGAAGGAGGGAATGAAAACCCAACCAAATAAAGGAATCTAGTGCTACCAAACAGAAAGGGAGCACAGGGGAGGAGCCAGGGAGGAAGAGGCATTACTCATCACCTGAACCAAAATGGCAACAAAAGCTACCTAAGTGCTTCTTACTGGCAGGTTCGAAAACAGAACACAGAAATGGTCCTGAAGACATGAGATTCACAAGGGAAAATCCCTCTACAGATCTGCATCTCTCCAAAATAAACTGACCTGGCTCAAATCTATTTGTTTATTTAGAAACAAAAAGAACAGCCCCAACATTTCCACATTAATGCAAAGGGCTGTCATCTAATCAATTAGCAGCCACACCTCTCAGCCACCGTGATGTGGTAATTAAGGCAGACATTTTTCTCCCTGGGAATACAAATACAGAAGGGCAGGGCCTCAATGGACCTAACCCATTATGACAGCCTTTTCATTAGCAAGAAAATGCCGCCATACACTCTCCAAGGAAGCAGTGGCCCGCATCACTGAAAAATACCTGTGTGTGAACAGCAGCTACCTCTGCTGAGAAAAAAATGTGCCGAGATGGGACGCAGGGAGCGGGGAGAAGCACTCGTGAGAAAGCTGTGCTTGTCAAAGTAATTTATGTGGACCTTGCTTTTTCCGCTATAACAAAATGATGGGTTCTAAAGTAATTTAGAACTGACATATAACCGTGATCTTGGAGAAATGAAACAGGTTTGAACACAAACACCATCATACAATCGGACTCCCTCTCTTTCTCTGCCAGGGCAGCAGAGGGGCACAAGTGGATAAGTGATGCTTAAACCAAGTGCAGCAGCTCACCCCTTTATCCTCACCCCATGCTGGTATCTTTAAATAGGCTCGAAATTTTAGAACTTTGCTTAATAAAAACCAAAACCTCTAACAGAATAAGTCACTATTGCCAGGGTGAGACAAGCAAGTAAATCAAACCATAAACTCATAAACTCAACTAACTGAAATTCCACAGAGGCGCACACAGCAATCACTCTCACTAGAAACGACTACAGATGTCTAGGAGGACGACAGACTGAGTTCCAGGGACTAGCTTTAGGAGGGAGAGGTGAACCAAAGGAAGACGGGACAAATGCCAACAGGAACTGGTGGCATATTACAAATGGAATAAACAGACACAGCAGGACGGACAGAGTTCAGCGTCCAGGATTGAACTGGCGGGTCCCAAATGCACATCAGCAGCATCAGTGCTCAGTGCCCTTGGCAGTCAAGGCTAAAAGCAAGTAGCTCTGGGCCTTTGCATGTGTCGGGGCACACAGAAGGTTGGGTTGTAAAGAGAGAACGCTAGTTTCATAAGGATAAAAGGTACATGGTTAAGATCCACACACAAAAGCTTTCCTCTTCTTTTTTTTTCCCTTTTGTGAGGAAGGAGTGCTTACCACAGGAGCTCCAGAATCCCAGCATTTCATGGGTACCACAGCATAGGACAGTCAAATCTAGGAACCCAAACTGTCCTATGCTCTGGGGTACTTATTTGTTGGTTGCCGATTTTAGGTCTCAGGACTCTGGTTTTTCTAAAGGGGTTCTTTAAATTCCAGATGATGAGAAGAGATAAAGAGGAGAAGAAGAAGCCAGGATTAAATGAGGTTGTTTTTTTTTTCTTCTTTTGTTACGTTTCCCACAGCTCTTACATGGCACAGTCGAGACCCAGGAGGTAAGCCAGAGCTGCCTCCACTGCACCTCCACCACCTGAGCCACCCTGGCAATAGGCCACCGAGGGCGGAAAAAGGCAGTCCACAAGACCCTAAAGCCAACATCCTGGGCGGTCCGTTTTGCCCCACACTAACTGGGCGCTAACTGGAACCAGGGCCAAAGGGCTCGCCACAGTCTAGAAAGTCTGGTTTTGACACCAACATATGCAGGACCACTTGGGTTTGTGACTTTAAACAAATTATTCAACATTTCTGGGCCCTGTTTCCTTATCTGTAAAGTGGGGAAAATAAGATCCACTATCTCACAAAGATTAAATGAGTTGATCATGTAAAACACCTAAACAAGTGTCTGGGACAAACCAAGTGCTCAATAAACACTGGCTGTTATTATGTCTATAGCCAAAGACAGAGCCTCAGGCACACACCGTGCCTGGAGTGAGAATGGTTGGGGGCACTGTCTACCTTTCAAGTACTCAGTTCATTCCATTTAAGCGTTTCCCAACCACTTGGAACAGTGGTGTACTTAGAAGGCCATCCAGGAGGCACTGTTACACTGAGTCACTGCCTTAGCTAACAGTGAACAAATCCCCTTTAAAAAGCAAAAGTCCATCTTCCACACAAACCAGTGGCCGAAGCGAGAGAGAGAAAAAAGCACATCAAGTTCAATTCTGCAATTGCAATGAAAGCCACATGTGAATCTGAAAAGAAATATGCTTTGTGTAAAAAGCACAGGATTATGGGACTTGCTGAGTGAGGGGAAAAGGGGCTATAATCCTGCAAGTCTATATGTAGATTCAAACTGATATTAGTTAAGCACTTGATTAAACAGTGTTTTTTAATGATTCTGATAAGAAGTGATGCTGAGCAAATCAGATCAGTTTAAAAAGATTTGCTTAAAGCTGGTCCAAGTGTCTATCAGAAGAGGCCCAAAGGTCTGTTAACGGTACTAAGGGAAGCTTTCAAAAGTTAGAGGTGCTACAGAAGTTGGAGGATAAATCAAGAAAAGAACGAGGTCGAGAATGGTAACGTGGTTCAGAACTCGATATCCAATGCAATTTCACCTATCTCTTAAAGATTCATCAATGATCAAGTTTACACGCTGTTACGAACACACACCAAATATGCTTACCTCTTACAGGAGAAAATAAAATGTACCTACAGAAGTATGGGATTTGGCAGGCATTAAGAAACGGGGCCAACAAAGAGTTAAGTATAGAAGAAATAGGAACAAAGTGTGTAGGCACTACAGGCTGTGGGGTGTTCTGGCTTTAGTGAGTGACTGGAGCCCACTGGCCTTCAGCTATTGTAGGCACCAAGGTTCTTCAAGGTTAGAGGCTAAGCAAGCTTTGCAGTTTTCAAATTTGGAATTGACCAATAGCCAACACAAAAGCTTAAAAAAAAAACCTGTCATAATGAAATCCAAGTAAGCCAAATGATCTTTTTAATGGAATAAAAAAAAAAAAAAAGGCCAATGCTCTGTATTAGGAGAAGGAAAAAAGCCAACTTTGGTCAAAGTCCCTCGGGTCACTGAGAACCAGCTTCCTCAGCTAGAACAACTGCAAACCAAAGCAGCAACTACCTTCCAGCAGCCCAGCTAGGACTCTGGGAATTGTAAAACAAAGGCTCACTATGAGGTCATAGCAAGTAACAAACCAATCAAGGACAGGGATATCAACGTCATTCTTGTCTACAGAAGCGATTCTCACACGTCTGTCTGGAAACCCTTTACACTCTTAATTATTAAGGACCTCAAATAGGTTTTGTTAATGTGGGTTATAGCTACTGTGTTACAATTAAAACTGAGAAAATGTTAAACTATTAATTCATTTAAAATATTACTAAACCCATTAACTACATGTCTTAAGTATATTTTCCAACATATCAACTTAATACATATCATCACAGAAAATCCAAGTTAATTTTTAAAATGGAATTAAAGCTACAACATGGATGAGCCTTGAACACATTACACTACATGAAATGAGTCAGACACAAAAAAACTGTATGATTCCATTTATAGGAGGTATCTACAATAGGAAAACTCATATATACATAAAGTAGAATAGAGGCCACCAGATGCAGAGGGTGGGGAAGATGGAGAGTTATTGTTTAACTGACACAGAGTTTCTGTTTGGCATGATGAAAAAGTTCTAGAAATAATGGTGATGGTTACATAACATTGTGAATCTACTTAATGCCAATGGACTATACACTTAAAAATTATGAAAATGAAAATTATGAAAATGTAAATTGTATGTTATGTGTATTTTCCTACAATGAAAAAAAAATGGAATTAAAGCACAAGGCCGTAAGAAAATTTCAGACTACCATAACTGAAGAGCAGTCTATAAAATAACCGACCAATATTTTTCAAAATCGCCAGTGTTACGAAAGACATGAAAAAAATTAAGAAATAGTCACAGATTTGAGGAGACTATGGAGTCATGACAACTAAATGCAGTGTGGGATCCTGGACTGGACCCTAGAACAGAAAAAACACATCAGTGAAAAAAACTGATAAAATCTGAATGAGTTCTGTGCTTTGGTTAATAGTATTATACCAGATTAATTCTTAATTTTGATATATGCTCTATGGTTACATAAGATGTTAACATAAGGGGAAACTGGGTGAAGAATGTACAGGAACTCTCTGGACTATTTTTGCAATTCTTCTAAGTTTAAAATTATCTCAAATTTTGAAAATAAAATTTAACTTTAAAAAAACTCACAAGACCAATGCTATGTATTCAAAGGAAGAAACGAGCCAACTTTGGTCCAAGTCCCTCGGATCACTGAGAGCCAGCTTCCTCAGCTACGACAACAAACCAAGGCAGCAAGTGTCTTCCTGAGGCCCACTCAGGGCTAAATAGGGGCTAGGAATTGCAACATGATTTTTATGAAATTACCAAGAAACTGACCAACCAAAGCCAGAGAGAATTAACCCAAGTTTTGTCTAAAACCATGATTCTTAAACTGTTTGATTTCAGAAACCCTTTGTACTATTAAAAATAATTGGGTCCCCAAAAAGCTTTTGTTTTTGTATGTATTAGAGCTACCAACATTTTATGCATTAGAAATTAATATGAGAAAGATTTTAACATGTATCCACTCATTTAAAAAGAACATTGGGGGGCCGGCCGAGTGGCTCAGTTGGTTAAGAGCGCGAGCTCTGAGCAACAGGATTACTGGTTTGATTCCCACATGGGCCAATGAGCTGCACTCGAGCTGAGCTGCCAACAGGTGGCAGGATGGCTCAGCTGGTGAGAGCACATGCTCCTAACAACAAGGTTGCCGATTCAACTCCCACATGGGATGGTGGGCTATGCCCACCTGCAACTAAGGTTGAACACAGCACCTTGAGCTAAGTGGGCACGAGCTGACGACGGGCCACTAGATGGCGACTGGACGTGGAGGTGAGCTAGCTGCGCCCTCCACAACTAAGACTGAAGGACAACAACTTGGCTGTTCTCCTTCCCCAACTCCCCAATAAAAAAAAAGATCTTAAAAGAAAAGAAAATGCTTTTTAAAAACATAAATAAAATAAAAAGAACACTGGGGCAGCCAGGTGGCTCAGTTGGTTAGAGCGCGTGCTCTTAACAACAAGGTTGCCAGTTCGACACCGGCATGGGATGGTGGGCTGTGCCCTCCGCAAATGGATTGAAAATGGCAACTGGACCTGGAGCTGAGTTGCGACCTCCACAACTAAGATTGAAGGACAACAACTTGACTTGGAGCTGATGGGTCCTGGAAAAAACACATTGTTGGGCCAGCTGAGTGGCTCGTTGGTTAAGAGTTGGCTTGGGAACACTAGCTCTGAGTAGCAGGGCCGCCAGTTCAGATCCCACATGGGCCAGTGACGCTGCACTCTCTACAGCTAAGATGGTGAACAACAGCTCGACCTGGAGCTGGGCTGCCATGAGTGGCTGGCAGCCAGAGTGAGAGGCCAGCAGCTGGCGTGAGCTGCCGTGAGCCGCAGTGAGAGGCCGTCCAATGGCCGGTGAGCAACTGCCCCACTGGGGAAGAGCGCAATGATCACAATACCAACATGGGCCAGTGAAGCGACGTCCTCCACAACTAGACTGAAGAACGAAAGAACAGCAGCTTGTCTGTTCCCCTTCCCCGATTCCACAACGCTGTTCCCCTCCCCCAAAAAAGATTAAAAATTAATCTTTTTAAAAAATTAATAAAATAAAAAAGAGAAATTTCAATCTACAAAAAAGAGAACATTAAATCCATTACATGTAAACATTTATTTTTAATGAAAAAACTATATAAACCACAACTTCACACCAAAGGAAGTCCACCTGACAAATTGATCTTTTAGTGCAGTCAAAACACAACGCCAGACCCCCCCCAAAAAAAACTAAAAAAAAAAAAGAAAAAAATGGGAAACATGAGAAAAATTAATTAAGAGGAAGAATGAAAACAAGAAAAAAAGAGTGGGAAAGAATAAACAAACCACAGATAAAACAACAAAAACAAACATCTTACAAGGCCAATGCTATATGTATTAGAAGAAGGAAGTAAACTAACTTGGGTCAAAGTCTCTATATAATCAGTGATTATATAGCGCCCTGGGAAATGCAAACAGGGGCTCTTTCTGAAATCATCGCAAGTAACCAACCCAAGAGGGGCCATCAACTCAAGTTTTGTCTACAAAAGAGGTTCTCTCACTTTTTGGTCTCAAGAACTCTTTACACTTTTAAAAAATTATTGAGGACTGCAAAGATCTTTTGTTCATGTGGGTTATAGCCATCAGGAGTTAGCTTATTAGAAGTTGACACTGATAATTAAAAAAATTCTTTTTTATTAATTCATTCAAAATAACAATAAACCCATGACATGTTTACACAAATAACCTATTCTTAATGAAGAAACTATATTTTCTAAAACAAAATGAAACTGCATTGTTTTGCATTCTTTTTTTCTCTTTAATGTCTGCCTTAATGGAAGAGAGCCGACTTCTCATATCTGCTTCTGCCTTCAATGTATTTTGGTATGTTGCTTGATATGAAGAAAATCTCACTTCACCCAGACCTGTAGTTGGAAAATGGAGTTTAATAGTCCTTCAGATATTGAGGATTTTCTTCTTTGATATTAGACTAAAACTCAACAAGTGGTCGTTTTTAAAGGCCAGTTGCAATGTGCAATCTAAAATTTTATCAATGAACCTTTTGTGTACTTTTACGTTAAAATCCATTTGTCATCTTGCACTCTGAATGGCTCTTTTTTTTACCCACTGGCTATCTTGAAAAGTAGTCCTTCACTGACTCATGCAGAACTTCCAAATACTGGCATTTCGCACAATGTTGAAAAAGCACATTCCGTTAATTTTACCATCAATCTCATCAAAAAAGTCTGAGAAATACAAATTTTCCAAAATTCCGATTTTCGCTTGAAAACTTGAATTTTATCACTGGCAATGGTAATAGACTTACTCTGCTCAAGTTCAAGAAAATGTCCATGAAACACTCAAGTATGAATAATAACCACAGTGTCCATCAGTTGTTCTTTCAAGTAAAAATAATGATCCATGCAACTGGTTCAGTTCCGACACACAAGCGCATTCATTTTTTCAAGCCAGTCACACTGGACTACAGTATATAGCAGCAGGGCTCCATGGACATGCTGCATTTCATCCCTCAGAATAGTAAAGAAACCTTTACTAGAGGGTTGAGTTTAATAAAAATTAGTAATTTTGAGTGCTTCATCCAGGACATCCTTAAGTGAAAATGGTTTTTTTTTTTTTTTTTTTTTAAACCACAAGTGTGCAGCAGGAACTCCGTCCGTCCACTGGCAGTCTGGTGCCGCTGCCTTGATTCATGTTAGGCGCCAGTTTTCTCTGCCGTTGCTGCTGCACCAACAGAACAAATGGAAACGAAGTTGTTCCAGGGTAAACCGTCAAGAGTCAGAAAAGTTATTCAACCCTTCCATATTTATCAGCATGTGTGTTTGCTGCTGAGCATTCACATAAAGAAAATATTCTTTGAAGCCTAGTCGGTGCTGGTACAAGTTGAGCCACGTCTATAAATGTGCTCATCTATAAGGTGAAAGTTAAGTCCTGTAAACAAGATATTAACTCAGTCTTCAAGTTTGTGGCGAAATCTTTAATTCGACAAGTCGCGGTAACACATGAAGTGGCCCTGCCCTGAATTTTACTAACTTTTCATCCAGTGGGCATTCAAGAATGTCAGCTGTTCATGACTTTATTATCTCTCAGCTACTGGATGCACTTTTCCAGCCAAAGCAATGTGATAACTTATCCTGTAAGAGGCTTCACTGACTTTTTCATTTCTAAGTTGAAAAGCTAGAACAAATTTTGGCTTTGAAAGGGTTCATGGTTTGTACGCTTAAAATATTCAATTCCTTTTTCTTTAAACTCTGAATGATGGGTCTTGAAATGATGCTGCAGCTTACCTGGCACTATAATAGGATACAAAAATGTTTTGTTGCATAAGACACAGTAAGGTACATTATTAACATCTATAAAGCTGAGAAGATAACTTTCATTGTGATTCCATTTCTTTTAATTTTTTTTTTCATTTCTTATTTACAATTTTGCCCAGTTTCTTTGGAGTAGATTCCTCCATTTCACTTGCTGATATGTCCATTTCAGTAAATAGAGGTTGCAGCTATGTGTTGAGATGAAGTCTTCTAAGCTTTTTAAAGCCAACAATCCATCCTTAAATATAAGAGAAATACTATAAATTTTCTTCTATTTTAGAATTAAATAGAATTAAGTGCTAAAATAAGTTGTAAATAAAAATTTAAAAATTAGAAGTTTTCCCAAAAGTTTTTACAAGTTGTACTTACTTCTTGTGTTTCCTTGAAGGTGCCAGGAAAATGCTGGGATTTTGAAATAATGACTTATTGAACAACAATGAGGTTTACAGAGGTTATCGTAGATACAACCAAAGAAATCTAGTAAGACCACAGTAAAAGTACTGAGAACAAACTGAGTTCATTATTGAAAACGTCTATATTCATACCTTAAAATATTACCTTAAAAATTCTAGAAAACATAAGAATACAGAAATACATTTCCTTTGCCAAGAGTGATGTCAACACAATCATTCAGCCTCTGGAAAACTCTACTGTATATTGGTGAGAGAGTGAGAGTGAAAAAAAGGGCAAATACTGCATTAATATTACGATGAAAATAATTCTGACTTCATATACCACTGAAAGGGCCTTAGGCACCCCTGGAGTCCCCAGACCACACCTTGAGAACCAAGTTCAAAACTGCGCTACCAAAATTAACAAGTGCCTCCTCAGATTTTTCCCAAGACAGGGTCTGGAGTTATGGCATTTCTGATAGGCCAGAGAAAACAGCTTAGACCATCACCAGGGAAACTGGGATGCCGTCCCTAATAAGCTGTCGGATTGCCAAGCCTGGCTTTACTGAGGAAGGCGGCTCCAGAGACATAAAAAGAAAATGTTTTCTAAAGCAGTGAATCCTTAACTTTATAGAAATCAGAGGAATAGGAGAAAGAAAGGACTGGGTGGTTCTGGGATTCTATACATAAAGGCGATCTCAGACTATCAGAATTCCTCTCCTGAGCCATGCCACAAAAGAGGCATAGAAACAGGTAGAGCAGAGTGGGACACGGAGATGAAAACCCGAGATGGGCAGTGATAATGAAGGAACAGAGTTCAAAGAAACCAAACAGAAAAAAAGGAAGTGAGACAAGTCAGCAGAGGGGTCAAAAGGAAGAGGGAAATACAGTGAAAGAAATATTCCCTGATGAGCTCTGAGGCGACACTGTTACCTCTCTCCCCGGCCACAGTTGCAATGTGAAAAAACTAAGCAACTCACTTGCTGTTCTAACCAGGCATTCAGGCTCTAGAAGTGGCAAGAGATGAAGACAAACAAGGAACCAACTGAGACCAAAATCTCAGCCCCAGATTCAAAGCCTACAAATTCACAGGAGCAGCTGAGAAATGGCTGCGACCCTTCCAGGCCTCACAAAGGGGAGGCTTTCTTCTCACTTCAGAGGAGCCAACAGAGGTAACAAGAACCTGCCCTTGAAGGCCCCTCTGCTAGTGAAAAAGGAACCTAAAATCATTAGCTGCTGAGCTCCCATGTGGTCTTTAAGAGAAACAGGGAGCTTTCTCCTGTTGCCAAAGGGTAAATACTGCACTTGAAGAAAGGAACATGAAAGGAATCCCTGCACTTGGAGGGGCCTCTTCCATGGCTCAGAAAAGCCCATGCTTCAGTGCCTTCGGATTTGGCCTTCCAGCCATCGATGAGGCTGCACACCCACCACCACTACCAACATTCATGACACAGAAATGTGGGCAGCAGATGGTAGTTTTTTTTTCTTTAATCAATAAAATTGCCTAATATTGATACTTATGAAGAAATGAGCTACCTTTTTTTTAATTAAAAAGAAGTGTTCTCAAAAGTACATACACCTTTCCAACAGCATTCTGTTTTCTTTCAGATAGCTGATTGGTTAACAAATAATAATACAAAAATAAAAACCCCCAGAAATGCTGGGAAAAGCACCTATGGGACCCCAATGGCTGGAAGAGGCCAAGACTCTTTCAATGGATTACAGAGAAATTCCAATGGATACCCCTTATACCCACCTGGAGTTGTGTGGTGCTCAGAGATAACCCACAAAGTTGTGCATCTAGAGCATACTGCTGCTGCTTACATCCTGGCAAGCACTATTCTAAGTGCTTTATATTCATGAACTTTTTTAATACCCACAAGAACTACACCTCTAAGGTAAGTACTATTGTCACTCCTTTTTTACAGATGAGCAAACGGCCTAGAACGATCAAGTAAGCCCAAAGTCACAGTCGGGGCTGACCCAACATTCCAGTACAGGGAATCAAGCTGCAAAGCCTGCTCTGACCACAACAAAACCACTTATTCACGTCCAAAAGGGAGTGCTGGGATCTCCTTTCAACTCTGCCATAAGCTCAACTCAATCAGAAGCTATGCTAGACCAAGAGGGCCTAAGGGGCCCCACTTCCTGTGACTGGAGAACCAGTAATTCAAACTCTTGCGGGCAAAAAACAAAGCAACAAGCCACAAGTGCTTCCAACACTACATGCAAAAGCAGTCAAATGATGGCCATCTGCGGAGGGGAGCGGGGAAGTGAAAGGGTGAGGGAAGGCCAACAGACCCTTAGGTCTAAAGAAGGTGAAGGAAAAACCCGCAGCGAAATGGTGCTTAGGAGAAGCAATGAGTAGATCACTGTGGCAGCAGCAGGGGCAGCCTGCGCCCAAGGACAAGAACGCAGGATGGAGCTGTTCGTAGGTAGCCTCACTTCATTACCAAACTTCCAGACTCCTGAGTTTTCTGCTTAGTAGGAAACTGAAGACCAATCCTGCTACGTCAACGGCACTGATGGTCACAGGAGCCTTTCCCTAGTGCTGTTCAAGAAATGCCAGCATGTGGTGACTGATGGCGTCCACCTTTCCTACAGGTACCTTGATAGGGACAAACTCAAACTGTTCCCCGAAGCCACGGCCGAAGTACCTGCTGAGCTGCCAAAGACCAAAAACTACTGGAGTTCTCTCCCCTTCTTCTTCCCCAGCAGGCCTGGATGGACAGTCTCACCGCACCAAGCCCAAAGGTCTGGGGTCTCACTGGATTTAGCAGGCAGATCACGACAGCCAGCAGTCAGCAGTCCAGATTCCCTTCCAGATCCACAAGTGGGGAGCCAATCACAGACCCAGTCCCTCCCTCCTGGCCAGGCTGGGGGCCTTTTGCCAACCTGTGTATTGCACAGGGGGCTCAAGAGAAAGAGTTGTATCTTCGAGCTTCCAGTGAAAGGTGTGTCACACAAAGTTGCCTTGAGGTGTGTGGGGTGTAGAGAAGGCCCAGTTACGTGGAGAGGCCCAGCTCAGAGACCCATTCAGTATTGGGGGGAGGGAGGGGGTTGTTTACAGACATCATCCAAACTCATGCCTCAATGAGCAGAGCCCCAGAGGAGGCAGACCTTTGTATTGCCAATTTCCCAAAGAACACAGAGGAAAATAGGCCGCGGCTGCTCAAAACCAGCTTGACTGGTTCTACAGAGAAGCCTCTGGTCTGCTCCGCCTTCCTTATGTTAAAAAGAAAAAGGTGGCTCAGAGCCAGCCATTGAACACACCCCTTCTCTTCTCTCTCCCCTAACCCCCACCCCCACTGTCCCACAGGATTCACCAAGCCACCAATATCAGTGTCCATCTCACCCTCTCTCCTACCAAACCTTGTGATTATATATATGGCTTTATAAGCCTAAAATTAATCACTTGGTGCAGAAAAAGAAATACATTTGTTTTTGCCCTTTTCACCATTTTCCTAATGAGAAATGTAAGAAATCAATGGAAGTAAGGGGAAATGAGTGCCAACCCCAAAACAGAAATCTGCAGAAAGAATTCCCCAGAGGACCCCAGAAACTTCAAACACTCTAGACAAAAACATACATTCAGATGAAGGGATCTAGCCTATTTAGGCCCCCAAAAGGAGGAGTAAGTAGGTCTAGTGGGCACGAGAAGGAACCCCTCCTCTGAGAGAGAGCTGGAAACCAAGAGGCCAGATTCTCTCTTGGTGACGTTTCAGAATCAGATGTACCATCTCCAAGTCTAAGAGACAGCAGTGACATTCAATGGGTTGTGGTGGGGTAGTGACACTCTGCTCCAAGAGCCAGAGTTGACATGGGGATAGATGGCCTCTTCCCATGCCAGAAGTGGGAAATGCGTGGTTTCCTCCACCCCAAGGTTTGTAAAGGCTTACTCTTCCCTTTGCTGAGACAGAAGGGGGAAATGCACAGATAACACTCAGTGACTCACTCATGTTTGATGAAGGCTGGGAGAAAGCCTGGAGGATCCCAGCTTCAAGTGCAAAATGTACAAATGCTGGAATCTCCCATCAAGAGAAGAAAACTCAGCCACTATCTGGTTTGTCATTTTGCTGAACTTCCGCTGAAGTAGAAAGGGCCAGGTTTAAACTCCACCCACCCCTTCCACATCCCTCTCAATTTTTACTTTGACAGAAAAGTGACCAACCTGGCAGCACAACCATAGCTAAGAGGAAAGGAAACCCTTTCCACACCTCTCCAAAGCAGAGACCTAGTAGCCACAGTCTACAGCTTAACCAAGCAGAGGGACTTGGGGCTGGGCCTGGCTACTCAGGCAAGCCTCATCAGGCAGTCTCAGGGAAGGAAGGACCACCACCCTCCTCACCCTTTCCATCTGCTGAGGTTACTTCACCCCAATCTATTAATGGGCTTCAAAGTGCTGCTGGGGAGTCCATTTAGCAGAGACACAATCAGGGGGCCAAAGGTGGCGCCCAGCCCCCATCCCACTTGTCGATAATGGTCCACGAAGTCTGAGGCTTGGATGCACTCTGGGCATAAAATATTCATTTAAGTTGACATAATATATATGTAGGAAAGTCATGGAAGCTCCTGGGAGGAGAGAAGTGCCAGCCAGGTGGCTAAGTGCTCAATGGGAAAGAGTTCCTGAAGGCATGGGTTTGTACTGGTCAAATGCCTACTGACAACTGGGTTGTTCCACCCAGAAGGGAAGAAGTCTAGCCTGAAAAGCTTTGGACTCCCAAGAGATCTAACCATGCCTGCCTCTCAGGCAAACAAATTCTCAACCTTTTCCTACCTCGTAGGCATCAACTCTGCTTAAGACATTTACATTGGAAAAAAAAAAAAATCTCAGGCCCAATCTTTGGTCACCGTTGGAAAATTTCAGTTATCCCTATGCAAACTTGATTTTAATCTAAGGCAGGCCAAGTTTCAATGACTGCCTTGTATCCATCTGTTTAGTTACCAACGTCCACAGATTAGAGAGAAATTATTACAATTTACTAGGCGGTTACCTTTACTGGGTTCAAAGGTCATACATAGTATGGCAATTCTATGAACTCCAGGGACTCCGAAAGCCCTCATTCTAATAATACCTCATTCCTGATTTCTAGAGCCAAGCAGAAAACGAAAATATATGGTCTGACATTCACCCACATCCTTGCCCAGAAGGCAACACCACTAGCCAGAGTCAAAGAGCAGAGGTCAGAGTCAGCACCTAGAGCCCATCACCGCACAACTCACAGGGCATGGGGTGAAATGAGAGTTAACTGAGCTCTTTACTAGATGACACTAAAACCAATTATGCAGTGCAACATTCAGCCAGAACCAACCCTGGAAGCCAAGCGATAACGTGTGTTTGAAGTGGCTCAGCTGTTCTTTACAGGATCCTATATGTTAGATTTGCTCTCTTCACCCAGACTTCCAAAGTCCTCTTCCCAGATCTAATTGAGAGAATGAACAATGTCACTCGCTCGCCAAAAGAATGACAACAATGCCCTCCCTACCCCACTGTAGCAGAAGTGGGATGGGTAGTGTTTGAAAGGCTCCTGTTTTCTCTTGGGAGCCCTCTCTGATGGCTCCTTAGGCCCAGAGGTGGGGCAGGCTGGAAGCCATGTACGTAGCCCCTCTACCTCTCTGAGAGCTCTAGGAAGCGGCAGGTGAACTCAGGAAGCTGGACCCCTCTCCACATTTGCCTATTTGCCACTGCTGGCTGGAAACAGTCATCTTGCTGATTGCTCTTACCACTGCCAAGTCTCCAGGCCAGAAGAGCCATTTGGAAAAGTGAACAGAAAGCTCAGCTCACAGACTAAGAATCCCCCAAACTACCAGCCCCTGGTCACAATCCTTCTTCTGCAAAACGAAGAGGAAAGAAGAGTCTTTGGCTGTGATAAAGCACATCCGGAACTAGGTGTCACAAAAATCATCTTAAAGAAAGAGCTGACTTTCTTTTATCTCCTACTTTCACTGTTAGAAGCAGAGTCCACAGCAAACAGGCAACGTCCCTGCAACAACACAAGGTTTATTTTTATGCTTCAACATTTTCTCTGTGTGTTTATGTTTGTTTAATTCAGATGTGATCAAAGAGCTCCTGGAAACAGCTTCTCATCGCCACATGTTTTAGAGACAGGAGGAGAGGAAGAGCAAAGAGAGACTGGAGCTGGAAGACAACCAGTGGAGTTTGTTTATCTATTTTCCATGACACCAATTTAAATAATTTAAATCTAAATAAGGTGATAGAGGACCTTTGGGGGGCAGGAATCAGCCCAACCAAATCCCTTGCTTTTCTGCTTTTTGTTTCATAGCATGAAGGCATTGCTGACTAAGCTTCCATGACTACATTAGCTAGAATGGCAACACGACCAAGAAGAGCTTTCTTGCTCTCTTACCTGAGGGCGTGATCTATTCTAAAGGAATCCAATGCTTCCGGCATCCCTGGTCTGGGAACCAAAGGAGCTGCTACTTGTCTTTTTTCTTGTTTTAAAAAATACGGGCACCTTCCGAAAAAAGGTGTATCCAAGGTTTTCCAAAGTCGACGCTTTTACTAGGAGGAGACTTAATATCAAGTCAATAGTGAGACGGCTACCATGAGAACAGCAGAAGCTATGAAATGGTTCAGGGGAACCTAAGTCCATAAAGAGTAGAAATGGGATAAGTAAATCATAATTTGGAACAGGGTGACAATGTATGCAGCCACTGCTCTGGACAAAGTTATCAAAGAACAGCTTACATTCCCAAATGGTTCACTGATTACAGCTATCATAAAATCAGTGGGTGTGCGTCGACTTCCTACTATGCGCTCAGCAGTATGCTAGGCATGTAGGGAAGAACAGAAATCAACACACACACCACTACGAAAAGACCATGGCAAGAATACATTTACATTTAGTAAACAGCACAAAGGAACCACATTGAGGCAGTCTGTTACTCTACTCTGCTGAACACAATGCCCCCCACAGCCGCGCTGAGAGTAGGCACTCCACCGCCACTCCCCAAATGCCTGAAGGTGCCAGTCAGTCAGTCACTTGGCCTCCTCCTACCAGCTCATAATCAGCAGTCTGGGAAAAGTTCTCTGGTTAAGCAGGGTTTACCTGCTAAAACAAAGGTTGTGATAGGAAAAGAAATGGAATAGGCAACCTCAAGAGGGCCTAGAGAAAGTGGTTCCCAGTAAGAAGAGAAACAGCCTGCAAGCGAGGCAGCTGGCGAGATGCAGGCCGTGCTCCTGTTTGCGAAATCCTCAGACCCATCCCATACAGAACCAGCAGCCAAACCTAGGGAAAAAATGGAAATCATCCCTTCCTCCCTCTCAACCCCGGCTTCGCCCCCCAGAAGCAATCAATCCATCTGTAACAAAAGGGTCAACCACTGCACAAAAAAACTCAGCCCAGAACTCCTCCTGAATTCCTGACTGCCCAGGAGAGCAAGGGGGTAACAGAAGAGGAAAACTTAGGACTGATGGAAAGAAGGAAGATTCTTCAGAGAAGGATGTTAACATGCAAGAGAATATAGCAAAGGTTCCATTGGGCTACAAAGAAAGAAAGCAGCAAAAGGAAAACATAAAGAATGTAATGAGGAAAAAGGATGCAAAAAGCACTGTAGCCCCAGGGGAGAAGGGTTCCTTTCTCAGGTTAAGTCTTTTTGGCCTAGTAAAGTTCTCCACCAAGAAGGGTGTGACAGGCAGGGAACACTCCACAAAGCAGTCAGCAAGGGACACTGGAGATGGTGAAAGAAAGGGGAGGGGTGGAAAGTGGATGCCTCTCAGCTCAGGGGTGAGATGACATAAAAAAGGCTTAGGCTTGGGTGACAAACCATAGCAGTGATTGTTAAGATGAGGGGGACTGAGAAGCTAGCATGCAAAATGCCTGGACGGGAAGTTACGGAGACTAGTCAATTGGAAGGGAATGGATAGGGGCACATGCGGGGAAAATAAATGATACGAAGAAGGCAGGAGACTAATATGGAGATGAAAGGCAATCCTGATTAAGAGGCATAGCAAGGAGGATGGGGTGAGGGTAGGGAAACCGGAGGGGAACAAGCAAGGAGAAGATACGATGAAAAGTGACAGACCCAGGAGTGGAGACAAGCAGGCAGCATGGTTTGTGTTGCAGTGTAAGGCAGGCAAGGATGGTGATGTAGCGAGACCTGGGAAAGGACCCAGCAACAGGTTGTGTTAATGGAGTGGGCTGAAATAGTAGTGTCTTTCCCTTGGTAGGAAGAGCCCAGGGAGAAGGCTGGCAAAGCACTCACAGTGAGAAACGGAAGGCCAAGAGACTTAAAAGACAAAGCCCAGGGAAAGAGAACATGAAGGATCCAAAGGCTGAAAGGAGTGGAACCCCAAAGACAACCTGTGGGAAAACTACGCGCATGACAGCTGTATGGGAAACACGGAAGCAACAAATGCCAGCGCGAGGCACCAGGGAGCTCCTGTTGAAAAGAAGGGAAAGTGATGAGCAAAGAGTAGGCGAACGATTTGGAAAGGTGATGAGGGTGGAGCTGGTGGGTTGCAAGCAAGAGGGAGAGCACAATTGGGAGAAGGAACAAGCAGGGTAAAAAAAGCTGGGCAACTGGAAGGGGACAGGAATCGAGAACACACTCCGGGGCAAGGACCCTGAGGGTGATAACCAGGGACTGGGAGAACCGGTGCGGGCGGAGGAGAAAAGGCTAGGAGATGTTAAGACGATGTGGACAACGATCTGGGGCAAATCGCTGGGTACTATTTGAGGAGGAGGGTGGCTGCTTTAAGCGTGGGTGGAGGAAGACCAGAAAGGCCCCTGAGAGAAAAAGGGAAGAGAAGGGGAAGCAGGGGAGCAAACACGGAAGAGCGCGGGAGGGCGGTAAGAGGAGAAGCGGGGGTCAGCAGAAAGACAAGTGTGCAGCTTGGAGTCAGGACGAGGTGGGTCCCAGGACAGGACTCGGAAGGGGAGGTGCGGGGCCGAGAGCCCGATGACAGGGAAGCCGAGGCTTGCAGGATGGCAGCAGGGGCACGAGGAGAGCAGAGAGCGAGGAGGCTCTGCAAGGTGCAGGGGCCCAGCCAGAGAATTCGGGGAGCCCTCGGGGCTCCTTACCTGCTCCGTGTCCCTCTCGTTCAGCGTGGGTAGGGGGGTCCGGGCGCTGGACATGGCGCCGGTATCTCAGGGGAGGGAACCGAGAAGCTTGGAGGAAGGGAGGGAAGGGAAGGCGCGGAGCCCGGCCGGGCGGGGCTTCTCACAGCAGGGGCACCCGCCGCATGGGCCCCGGCCGGGGGTGCGGGGAGGCCGGGCAGCCGCTCACGCCAGCCCGGGGATGCGCCGCTCGGGCTAGGCCGCGCCGGCTCCGAGCGGCTCCGGACCGCACCCCCCCGACCCCCGGCTGGGCTGTGCCGCCTTTAGGCCGGGCTGCGCCGCTCCGCCTACTCTCTACCGCCGCAGCCGGCCGCCTGCCTCGCTCCTCCCCTGCCCTCAGCGGCACTGCTCCGCGCCCGGCACACAGGCAGCCGCCGCCGGACCTGCTGCTCCCAACATGGCCGCCACCGCCGCCGGCCCTCGGCTCTTTCCGCCGGCAGCAGCCGGAAATATCCGAAGCGGCCAGGAACGGGAGGAGGGCGCGCCTCCTCCTCCTGGCCACCGACTACTGGTGAATTCCGGAAACACCCGAAGAAGGTAAACTCCTGGGACGCGCGCGCCTCCTCGATTGTGAAGACCAAGCTTCGGCTCTGTTTTCGGAAATACACGAAGCGACTCCGGGTATTCCAGCCACGCCCACGGGCCTTACCCTGCCCACTCCAAGTTGGTTCTCGGCAGTTTCCGGAAACACCCGAAGCCGCCCCGCGTGCGGGGAGCCGGCCACGCCCCCGCCCCGCCCAGCCCCGCCGCCGACGGCAGTCGTCGGCCATTTCCGGCAACACCCGAGACCGGGCGAGCCCCGGGTCATTCCCTCGGGTGGTACCGAGTCTGACTTCGTTTCTTTCCGTCGGATTTCGGGTATTTTCAAACCTTGAACAGGGAGCGTGTTATTCTTTGACTAAATAGAAAATAAGGCCGTTAGCTGTCCCTGAGGTTGGCATCTTTTGGTTCTAAAGCAATTTCCCATCTGCCTGTCTGTTCGTTGTAGGTCAGCTCATAAAATCCATCTCGTTTATCATCCAACCTATCAACATGTGTCACCTGTCAAATGTATCATTAATCTATTACTTGTCTATCTACAACTCATCACCTGCCATTGTCTATCTTGGCTTCTTGTCAAGGTCCCAGGCAAGCACCAGGTCTGCGTCCTTGGTTCCCAGCTACAAAGGTCTCAGCCCTGCATTCCAGCCCCCCAGTTCTGTGGAGTGAAAATGCTGTGTGATCTTGGAAAAATCACGTAACATGTGATCACATGAGCTTAGGCTTCTAGACGTCCCTATATTGAAAGAATCCATGCCTTTGTTCCAGTGATGACATTCTAAATAACAGCTTTGAATTCTAGTTACCTTCCTTTTTTCCCCCCAAAAAAGTCTTAATTGTTCAAAATAACACAAAACAACATCACACCATGGTAATATTGAGTCCTCCTGGTAACCTTTTTAAATACTCTCGCAAACTAAGGCAGGAAAGACATTCTCATCTTAATTCACATTTCAGTTATCCCTTCTAAGACAAAGAAACTCATGGAAAACAGACACTGGTTGACAATGAGAATTCCTCAGGATGGCACAAAGAATGGGCACCTGGAGAAGTTCCTTTCCTTCCCTGGGCCTCAGTTTCCCCATCAATAAACTAAGTTCCCTGTCATCCTTGGAGAGCCCCTGACTCCAACAGGAAGTCCATGTGGCAAAGTCCCGGGTCCAGTCTTCACTTCCTCCTTAAACAGTCACAGCAGAGAAAAGCAGTGGGCTGGCCTGATTTCTCTGGCTCCAAGCTGCCCCATCCATCTTACTCCAGACATGTTGGAACTTGCCTCCCTGCCCCTGCCCCAGCGCTCAATAACAGCTTAAGGTGGGCAGAAGCCAGGGTTCCCACAGGAGCCAGAGGCCAGGCTCAACCAAGTCCCCCAAGGTACAGGAGCAGAGAGGCCCCAGGGATTGTGGGGAAAAGTGTTGGGTGGACTTCTGACACTTGACTTCCAACTCCCAGCTACAGCATCTTGAGCAGACAGCCCTTGGCCAAGTCAACCAGAGAAATACAGATCCAGACAGATGCAATGAGAAAATGGTATGAAAGTACTTCCTAAGGCAACAGGTACTCTCTGCAGTAGTAGTAAATGCGCTGGACTCCAGGACACCTCCCCGTGCCCTGCCCCAGCTCCATTCAGGCACTCAGCCGTTGATGAAGAAGTTGGTGAACAAATGCAGGAGGAGGTTAGGGAGATAGAGAGAAGGAGGTGAGGACAGAGGCCATTCCACTCCCCCCACCCCAAATTCATGAAAATCCATGAGAATGATGTGCCCTCTGGTGGCCAAAGGGAGAGGCATTGCCGATTCCTGTGTCGGATCTCACTTCTAAGGCTTGGGTCTGGAAAGAAGGGAAAAAAGGAAGGGGCTGGAGAAGCAAAGGAAGGTGCACTCAGGGGTGTTCTCGGGCCCATGCTCCTGTCTAAGTAAACTCTACCTCCTCCATGCTTCTATTCACTCAAGTTCTCACCCCAGCCTTCTGCCTCTTAGCCCCACCCTCACCCCACCTGTCCCCTCCTCTTCCTCACTCTGTCTGCAAGAGGCTGCCTAACTGGTCTCTCTGCCTAGACTCCCTCTCCTACCCCACCAGACATGCCAGAATAATCTTCCTAAAGTCCAGCTCCAATTACATCTTTGTCCTGCTTGAAGGCTCTCACTGGCTCCCTTATAGGAGAGGCAGGACTGGCTTCATGGGCCTATGACCTGTGCAGTCATACAAAGCCCTACTCTTAGAAGGGCCTTGAGCTTGATTTAATGCTCTGCTGTTACTCTTGAAATTTTTACCAAAAGGGTCCTGCATTTTCATTGTGCACTGGGTCCCACAAATTTTGTATCTGCTCCTGGTGGTAAGAAAGCCTTTAACCTGCATCCAAAGCTTTGCGTATCTGGCCTGAACTTATCTTGCTAATAATATCCTCTCCAACTGGCTGACACCTCCCCCTAGCTCCTTCCCTGCCACCAAACTCTGCCACCTCCATGGTTTTTGTTCCGGCTGATCAATTGCCAGTCACCTACCTCAGCTTCCAGGTGTACTTAAAGATCCAGTTCAAGTATCACCTTCTCAAATTCCTGAAACCACCTAGTTCTCTTCAAAGATTAATTATATGTTGCCACACATTTACCCCTTTCTAATTTGAAAATGCATTCATCCACAAATCTCTGTTGAGCACCTACTATGTGCAAGGCCCTGTTTTAGGCTCTTCAGGTACATCAGTGAACAAAATAGACAAAGATCTCCACCCTTGGATAATTTACATTTCAATTGAGGGAAGACAGATAAACAAAATAGTAAGTATTAAATACCATGGGAAAAATATAGAGCCAGCTATAAGGGGGATCGGGATTGTAAGGGTGAGGAGGTGGAAAACAAGTTGCAGTATTAAGGTAGTCAATATAGGCCTCACTGAGAGGGTGACATGCGAGCAAAGACTTGAAAGAGGTGAGGGAATGAGCTCTGCAGATATGGAGGAAGAGCATCCCAGGAAGAGCGTACAACCAGTGCAAAGGCCCTGGGGCAGGAGCGGGCCCGGCTAGTTAAAGAATAAGGAGACCAACGGGACTAGAGCAGAGTGAGCGAGGGGGAGAGTAGTAGGAGTAGAGGGCAGAAAGGCGATGTGGGGCCAGGCCTGGAGGGCCACTGCTTGGCATTCCCTCAGAGTCAGATGCGGAGTCACTGCAGTGACATGATCTGACTGGTTGCTGGGTTGAGAATAGAGTGAAGGAGCAGAAGCCTGGAGTTCAGGAAGGAGGCTTTTACGATAATTCAAGTGAGAGATGACAGTGGCTTGGAGAGGGCAGCAGCAGGGCAAGTGGTAGGATTTGAGCTATGTTCAGACAGTGGAGACAACAGGATTTTTTGATGGATTGGTTTGGAGAGGTGTGAGGGAGGAGTTAAAGATAATTCCAAGCTTTCCAACCTGAACAACTGCAAACAAAACAGACACAAAAGTAAAGGCATCTAACGCAGCCCCAGACCACGAAGAAAGCAACCAACATGGCCAGTGGTCCAGGGCAGCCATGATGGCCACTGGAACCGTGGAAGATGGAGCTATGGGATTCCCAGCTCCAGCAGACAGAAGAGCTTAGGGTAGCAAACCACCCCACCGCCCTCTGGGGGCGGGCAGGGAGGAAAGAAGAAAAGGGAGGCAGTGATGCTGGAGTGGAAGACATCCTTATTCTCACCCCTCTGAAACTTCGAAACACTTCTCAATCTTTCTTCTCCCAACCAGTGGAGCCAGAGTACATGCTTATGCTGGGCAGGCCACTCCAGGGGGTGGCCACGAGAATGGTCCAGAATTGGCCTCTGATCAAGGAGTGCCAAGACCCACTCCTGCCCTCTCACTCGTCAAACACCTTCCCATCTCAAGGAGCTTTGCCTTATTTTTCTTGGCATCTCTGAATTTCCATCACGCGCTTTGTCACCATCGCTGTACACCACATTAAATTTAGAACATTCCAGAGACGCCCGAGTGTGAAGAAAAGTGCATCTTGGAACTGATGGACTAGAATACGTTTATTATCAGTGCCCCCTCCCCAACCACCACCAGGACATGAGCTACACAAAGACAGGAACTGCCGGTCTCAGTCCCCTTTCCTGGTTTTGCTAACACACGTGGAGTTGTGCGCTGTGTGGACACTATTATCACAGTTACAATGAGTAGGAGGCAGTTATTACCCCTGGTCTACTAAGCAGGAAAACAAAGCGTAGAGAAGCTCGGCCCTTGCTAGGGGAGTGGGCATGGCGGAATCAGCCCGTGACAGGCGGGAAGTCGGGCAGTGAACGATGGGCTACCAAACACATGGCCCTCCAGCCAGGCTGCTTCTTACGAGCTCTGTGACCTTAGGCAGACCTCTTACCTCTGTCCACCTTAATTTTCCCAGCTGTTAAATGGGGATAAGAAAAGGGCCTACCCTATAGGGTTGATTTGCAAGGCTATAAGGAGTTAATAAATGAGATGTGTGTAGACCCTGATGGATGGTCAGCGCTTAGCGTGGGCTGGTGATTAGCGTACTCTAGCCAGCCTCCCCGTCTTCTTTTAAGGCTTTCTGCTATATCCTCCCCACTTCCCTGAAGAACAGCCGTGGATCCGAAGTAAGAGAGCCCATTCTGGTCCCAGCTCTGTCATTAATGGATCACGTGAGCCATTAGGTAATTCCCTTCCCCTCTTGGGGCTTCAGGCTCCTTGTCTGTACAATGAAGGGGAGCTGGACTCTTTGCTCTCTATGGGGTCTTCTATAATGCTATAGATTGAATGTGTTCCCCCAGGATTCATGATGAAATCCTAATCCCCCAGGTGATGGTATTAGGAGGTGGGGCCTTTGGGGGCGATTAGGTCATAAGCGTTCCATGTGACTTAATGGGCATAATGGAATTAGTGCCCCTAGAAAAGCAACCCCACAGAGCTCCCTTGCTCCTTCCATCATGTAAGGACACAGTAAGAAGACTGCCTTCTACAAACCAGGAAGAGGGCCCTCACCAGACACTGAATCTGCCAGCGCCTTGATAGTGGATTTCTCAGCTTCCAGAGCTGTGAGAAAGAAATTTCTGTTGTTTTAAGTCATGACTCTCTGGTGTTTTGTGACAGCAGCCTGAATGGACTAAGACACTCTCCAAAATCCTAACCCAGCAACAACGCCCATCTCCCCCTTCCTCACCCATGACCTGGCCCCATGCCTGGGGTAGAGGGGACAGTGTCCCTTCCAGCCTTGCTCATATGTTTGTACAGGACAGTAGGAAGGTCCAGCTGCCCATGGAGAGGGAGGGATGGAGAGGAGAAAAGGTACCAGGAAGGGAGGGCCCCTTCAGAGTCTGTTTTCCTGGGAGGGGGTGCCCTTTGAACGAACCCATACTCCCACACTGGGCACTGTCCACGGGCAGGTATTGCCACCTCCATTGCTGAGAAGGCCGAACACCCTGGATGGAAAGCCAGGCTGCCATGTTGGCAGAGGCTCTATGAGAAGCAGAAGTGGGCAGTTTTTAATGGGGCTCAGAGGGGGATATCCGAAGGAGATGATCTGGGACCTGTGGGAGCATGAGAGCTGGATGGAGGGAGCAGCAAGGAAGGCTTCTTAGAAGAGGTGATCCCAAGGATAAGCAAAGGGCTGCAAGGAAGGACTGGCGGGAACAGGAACAACTCATGGAGGCATGAAGGAGAGCAGCCCTCCGGGAGTTCCCATCTGGGGGGATGTCAGACGGGCCAACAGCAGCCCCAGACTTGGAGTTGGCAGAGGGGAGTCGGTACTAGCTGGTGTCCAGGGCTCTCACTGGCTTCCTGGAAGAGGTGGAGGGCAGGCCAGACAATGACTCACCAGTGTGCCAAGATGATGTCCCCATGTACCCAAAGCTGTATAGGTGCTCCTGGATGGAACCGGCAGGCAGGGTATCTGCGGGGGGACACTCTGCTTTCTTCAGCGCCATCTGCCCCTGGAGAGCAGTGCCTGAGGTCTCCAGTTCCAAGGAGAGCAGGGACATATTCTGGTTCCTGGTGGTGTTCTTGGTGCCTCAAACAGTGCCTGGCATGTAGCAGGGGATAGCAGGTAAAAGAAAGCCACAGGGCTCTGGCCCTCCTTGTCCCCTCTGCCCCGAACTCCCTTTCCTTATTTAACCTCATGGCTCTCTTCTTAGATGTCGCCTCCTGAGGAAGTCCTTTCCAACCCCCCTTTCAACATTGCATCCCCCCATGGACGAACATGCTGACGGTATGAGGCGATGCGATCAGCCAAATCCAGGACAGAGGAAATTCTGTCTATGGGACACGTCATTGAGTTCTTAAACAAGGAATAAGAAAGGAAGGAAAAAAAGAGAAAAGACAGACTATTACAGGTTGAAACGTATCAACTAAATGCAATGTGTGGACCTCATTAGATCCTGATTCAAACAAACGAGCTATAAAAAGATATTCAGGAAGTTCTGGCGATTGTTGCACAACGTGGATATATACTTGCGACTGAACTGCACACTTGAAAGTGGTTAAGATGGTCAATTTTATGTGTGTTTTACCACAATTAAAAATGTTAAGATATTCATGGACCAGTTAGGGAATGTGAACACTGACTATATATTAGATGACATTAAGGCATTATTAATTTTTAAACTGTGATAATGATCTGAACAGTGTCTGAATCTCTCAGTGATACAGACAGATCTATTTACAGATGAAATGACACGTCTGGGATTTGCTTTACAATAATCCGGAAGGGAGGGAGATGTGGGGAGGTAAAGATAAACCAAAATTGACCATATTTATTGAAGCTGGGTACATAAGGCTTCACTATGCTATTCTCTCTCTTCTTTTGGGTGTGTTTGAAAATATCCATGATCAAAACAAGAACAAAAGAAAAAAAGGAAAAAATAGCGCCCCACCATCGTGCCAGTACTCATCCCTGCTGGACATATCAGAACCTTGTTTGCTGTGTCTCCCCTGGAGTAGGGGTGCCGGGGGAGCAGGGCTGTCTCTCTTGTTCACAGCTATATTCCCGGGGCCTGGAGCAGTGTGTGCATCTCACCCAGCTCGCAGCTGTGGGGCCAGGTCTGCGTGGCCTCTTGAGTCTGAGCTCTGAACAACTGTCCACATACAGCTGTCTTAACCACAGTTCTCACCTCGAAGGGCTATGGGTGAGTCTCTCAGAGGCAAACTGCTCACCTAGGAAGACGTGGGTGCTATGATGGATAAGAGGATTCACCCAGGTCAGGGAGAGGGAGTGAGGGGACAGGGCAGCGTCTGGATAGAAGCCCACCCCATGCCCTGCCCCCTAGATTGGCCCAAGCTCATATAGATATCACTGTACCAGTCACTACTTTTATAGGCTCCAAATACCTAGCCCAGCTGCAGCCAGCGTCACAGGTCACTGAGTGAGGCCAGGGCCAGCAGGCACGGCCTACCCAGGGGCCCAGGAGCCAACTTCTGGAGAAAAGGGGCAGGTGATGAGCAAGACTCCATCTACCCTCAAAGCCCTCAGCTTGGTTCCCTCCTGGGACAGGTGAGATGATCACCCTCCCACATGTGCAGTGAGCCTCTCGCCAGCACTGCTAGGTACAGGGCATGATCCCAGCAGGTTCCACGACCTGGGGCACTCTGGAAATTGGGATGCTGAGGGCACTGAGTACCACCATCAGAGTGCTGGAACGGGATGGCGGGATGCTGAGAATTTGTCATTTTGAATGACCTTCCCCATCTCCCACCTGAGTCCATACCCACCCCGCCCCCTGAACCTTCAGGTGCCTGGGCTGTCACAGAAACATGTCACGGTCTTCCTAAAGCAGAAACAGGCGATGTAGCGCAGGAGACAACAGCTCTGGAGTCAGACAGACCTGGGCCTGGCCTCCCTCTGCTCCTTTACCAGCTCTGGAATGGCAGGCAAGTCACCTGGTTCATCTCGCGGTGTCTGCTCCCTCACCCGTATAACGGGCACAATATGGGGTGACGCACAGTGGAGACCAGGGCCGATATCTTGTCTGTATTCTGTAGTTCCTAGCACAGCTAGCCCATGGGGCCTCCATTCATTTTTGTGGAATCTGAGCCCACAGGGTTTTTGGCCCAGCCCCCCGTCCCCTTGCTGCTCCTGCTTCTCAGGCCTCCCAAGTGTGGGGCGCAAGGTCTGAGACATTGATGTTGGTTTTGGGGAGGCCAAAAGGCCTGCTCTGCTTCCTTCTCTGGAGGCTGGTACGTTCTGTGTGAGAAACAATGTTGTTCCTTCTAGGGGGGAAGGACTGAACAGATTCGGTGTGAAGGCTCTGCGCTGAGGCACCTGGTTCTAGGGAGGAGGGAAAACAGACACACCGGGGTGCAGTGGAGCCACCTTACCTGTCAACCCACCTGCGTGCAGCAGCCCCCTCTCTGCTTGTGCTGCCTTGGGGAGGTCAGCTGGGCTCCCCTTTTTCAACAGATCCAGTGGGGAACAGACACAGAGGCTGCAATCCCATCAGAAGTGCTTTCCTATACCAGCCCCCCATCCTTCTACCACACCTCAGGGGTGTGCAGGACTTCACAGTTTACAAAGGGCCCTGAATGCCAGCTGTGTGGGGGTGGAAGTGGAGGCGAAGGGGTTGACTACTGCATTTTATGCACAAGAGGGAGGTCAGATTGGAGGAGCTGCAGAGCCTGGGCCAGCAGTGATGCAACTGGGGTGCTGCACAGGGGCCCAGCCAGTGTCCCCGCCCCTTCCCAAACACACCCTTACACACTCTAGTTTTTCTCAAGGAGGGAAGGGGCTGCTTCTTCGTTTGTCTCAGACTGGCTTTGCCCACAGGGCTATTACTGGCATCCAAAAAGATCTCCTTGACCTGGTCCCCAAGGAGGGCAACTGGGAGGTGAAGGTGGCTAGCTTCAGTGTGCAAAGGAGTACTGGGGACTAGGGGCATGGCTGTCAGGGGTCAGGGGCAACGGCACCCTCCTCCCCCACCCCTTCACTCCAAGTCGTGGTTGGTTCTCAGCATCACATCTGGATAGAGTTGCCACTACCAGCCCTGGAGCGGGGGGAACATTGGTATTTGTATGGGAGGCTTTCTTGGTGTTTCAGGATGGTGGCTATGGTCCAGGTGGGGGACCCCAAGCAATCAGTCACCTACGTTCAGAAACTTCCTTCTGCACTCCGGTGGAGTCATGCCCTTCCCTCCATACTCTCCACCTCTCCCTGGAAGCCCAGCGGTGCCCAGCAGCAGCTCCCAGCCACACACACTCATATAGTCCATAGGGTCCTGGTCGAGGCTGGGCAGATCCCTGCCAGCTGGGATGTGGGGCTGAAGTCACAGAAAGCCACCCGTAGTCACCGTGACAGCCACCCTGTCCAGAGAACAGCACTCCAGGGACCAGCTTGCACTGAAAAATATCGCATAGGAATACACAACAAGAGGGCACTTGACAAACATTTATTGAGCACCTACTATGTGCCAGGCCCTATGCAGGGCTCTAGGAAAACAAAATCACTGTAACCTAGTCCCTGCCCGGAAGGAGCTCACAGTCTAGTGGGTCAAACCATCAATCATATTAACAGCAGTGCAGGTGCATTTAGCTTCACTATTTTACAACGAGCTTGTATATACGTTTTCTCGATTGTGAACATCCAGCAACACAGCCACGTTGTTTAAAAGCACATCGGCATAAATGTAAACACAGTCACACGATTGAAAGGACAGACAGAAATCACCTGCAATAATTCATACTTGTGTTCAGAGCCAGACTTCAGCATTTACCATATTTCCCCATGTATAAGACACACCCTTGTTCGAAAAATTTGGGGTCTAAAAACTGGGTGCGTCTTATACAATGGTTGTAGGGTTTTTTTACTTGCATTTCCTGCTGAGGACGAGGCAATATGTGAAGACAGTGATTCGTCATCAGACACAGATGAGGACAAGCTAATGGTTGGGAGTTTTGACAGTGATGAGGAGTTGTATGAATTTTATGAATAAAACTTGAGTTCAATAACTTTATGTAATATATTTTTTTTCAAATTTCGGGCCCCAAAATTAAGGTGCGTTTTATACATGGGAGCGTCTTATACATGGGGAAATATGGTACTTCTTTGTATTAGGGAGGATATGAGTTTTACCAATCTGCAGAAATGGCGGTACAGACATGGGGGAGTTCCATGGCCCTCCTGATATCACACTGGTGGAGGCACCCTAGACATATACAGGGGTCCCGAATCTTCGCCCATGCTTTCTCTTCACCACATGTCTTCGAATCTCCCCTGGAAAAGGGCCCCACACATCCTTGGGCACCAAATGAGTCAGATGGGGAGAAAGGACCATGCATGCCCCATGAGTCAACCACTCTGTGCTATCACTCACACACACCTGGTTTGGCCCTTGCTGGCCCACGGTTGACACCAGCTCTGATAAGCACACAACACAGCACTCTCAGGCCCAGATCCTCCCCGACTTAGAGATTAGGTCTCTGGAGGGTCTGAAAATCTGGTTGAGTCAGTGTCATATGGGAACCACTGACCTCGAGTCCTAGCTGTGCCCCTCTCCCTGAACGCTCAGTATTATCAGGAGCAGACGGCAGTCCAGGTGCTGAGGGGGGACTGTCCTATTTATCCCACTTGCCCCTGGATTCTAAAAGGAACAGTGGGGTTTGGGGTCACTGCTCCCCGTGCCCCTCTTCAGAGTCCGTATCACCAAAGGGGAAAAACAAACCCCACAACGTTCTGGCCTGCAATGGTTACTTTAGGAGGCTAAGGAAACTGGTGAAGTGGGCCCTCCCCTGGTCTGGGGAATGGGGAAAACGGGCTGAGGATCGGGTTTAATTAAGCCAAAGAGAGGGTGGGACAAAGCTGCAAGACTGAGGCTGAGCATGCGGTTTTGAAAGGTTGAAGGCAGGGCTGCATTTAGAACCCAGTGCCCACCTCCCCATTGCAGGGTGGAGGGTCAGGAGGCATCTCTCCCAGTGCAGGCTGGCCACACCATTTCACTTTAGAAAGGTCAGGTTAAGTCTCAGCTCCTAGGGTATAAGCAGCCTTGGACATCCCCCTCCGTGGCCTCTCTTGGACAGGGGTCTGTCAAGTGAGTCAGAAAGTACAGCGTGTTAAAAAATAAGTGTTTCTGACTCCATTTCCAGGGCAAGGGAAGGAGAAGGGGGGGCCAGGTGCTCCTCTGTGACTGACACCAAGTCGGCCCCAGTGGGCCGGCCAAGTGGCTCAGTTGGTTAAGAGCTCGCTCAAGAGTGCGAGCTCTGAGCAACAGGGTTGCCGGTTCGATTCCCGGCCTGAGCTGAGCTACCGCTGAGCTGCCAGCAGGGGGCAGGATGGCTTCGCTAAAAAAAAACAAAACAAAAACAAGTCGGCCCTAGTCTTCTGGCCCAACAAAGCCCTGCCCTGGCCTTGCTCCAGCCTCTGGGGCAGGGGGTGGGGACATGGGGGGCTTTCTGGCTCCCACCCAGGACAACCTTTCAGCCTTCCTGGATATCTATCCAGGAGGCCAGATATCCTGCTAGCAAACCCCTTTCCCCAATGACGGCCCAGACGGAACTCTCTTAATAAAAAAAAATAATTTATTGTCAACAAAGGAGATATGTACAACAAGAAACAGGAGAAAAGGAGAATGGGAGGAGTGAATGGAGCCCTCAGGTGGGCTGCTTGGGCCTCCTGCAGGGACGGAGTGGGAAGAGGTAATGGAGGCCTCCTGGTTTAGGAGCCTGAACAGGTGGGGGAGGAGAGGCGACCCCCGAGGTAGTGGGACTCAGTTCACACCCCGTGATGACCACCTCTTGTGTAAGGCACTGTGCCAAGGGAGAATGGTGGGGGGTTAAGAGAGGGTGGGAGAAGGTGGGGGACAGAGAGGTCTGGGTCAGCAAAAGGATCGGGGTGGGTGTTCTCCACAAGCCCAATGCCCTACCACACGACAGCCTCAGCACCCTCGCCCACCTTGCCAGGTAGACATTTTCCAGTGCTGCCAACTAACAGCGGACGCTGCCCCCTTCCTCTCCTCCATCCTGCCTCGGCACCTGGTTTTACTCTCCATCAGGTGGTAGAGCTGGCAGCTCCCAGTGAGAAGCCAAGAGGGGCTGCTGCCTCCCCTACCCCTGCCCCAGGAAAGCAAGAACTTACACACCACTCCCTGCCTCTGGCTGTTCCCCCACAGTGGTGCTGGATTCCGACAGAACCGCGGGCCAGTCTGGGGTGTCACCTGCTCCCATACCCTTGGTGCCCTGGGGGTGCTTGGACCAGTCTTGCAGGAGGCTGACTGCCGGGGGCTCCTCCATCCGCACGCGAATAACCTGGAGATCCAGCGTCCCTCGAAGCCCCGGAGGGGGAGCTGGGCAGGAATGGGAGCAGAGAGCAGAGTCAGGGCCCTGCAGACACCCCACTACCAGGGTGTTCCCTGTAGATCGCTGCAAACCACACCCCATTTCCAGAGTCCAGTGCCTGGTGTGAGGGAGAAGCCTAAGGACAGAGGGAGGCTCGTCTTGGCTGATCCAAGGACCACTACCAACCATAAAACAAGGTCACTCCTTCAGGAATAGCCGACGCCCTGCGTCGCCTTCCTCCCGCATGTATTTTGGCACACGGATGCTAGTGCTGTCCTCTTCCCCCAACTCTGACCTTAGGCTGGCTCCATTACATCAAAAACTTACTGGGCATCCTAGCCTGATGGGTTCTGCCCAGTACGGGCAGAGGTGATGGATGGGTGGGGAGCCCCCAAAAGCAGAACGAGACCTGGCTTTGCCCACCGTGGAGCTTCTGAGTGAATGTGCACTGTAGACAGACAGTCCTGGCTCGGCACCCAGCTTTCAGCCTGGACAAGGCGCTTCATCTCCCGAGAGTCAATGCCTGCCACCCAGGTACCAGGTATTCACCTCAGCAGGTGGAGAAGCTCCTCATCAGGGGCAAACTGGGCCTCGAGGTAGGGGAAAGCCAGCTGCTGATAGCTGCTGCGCAGCTACAACAATGTCTCCGGTGACACAGCCACCTACAAGTTACTTTACATAGAGGGGCAAGCCAGAAAATGAAGATTGCAATGCTGCAATGCCTGCACTAAGAAGGATCTGTGCGTGGTTTTCTTCTAGATTTTAGAGACCCAATGATTTAAAATGTGGCAGAGAGGGCCGGCCGAATGGCGCGTTGGTTAAGAGCTGGCTTGGGATGCCAGAGGGCCCCAGTTCAGATCCCACATATGAGGGCCAGTGACACTGCCCTCCACAGCTAAGATGCTGAGCAACAGCTCAACCTAGAGCTGGGCTGCCGTGAGTCGCTGGAGATGGCGTGGGCTGCAGCCCCTGCTGCAGAGGGTTGGGTTGCCATGGGCTACCGTATGTAGCCAGCAGCCAGCGTGAGAGGCCAGCAGCCGCAGTGAGCGGCCGTCCAGAAGCCGGCGACTGATCTGCCTCACCTGGGAAGAGCGCAATGATGGTGCCAACTTGGGCCAGTGAAGCAACATCCTCCACAACTAGACTGAAGAACAAAAGGACAGCAACTTGTCTGTTCCCCTTCCCCCAATTTCCCAGCGCTGTTCCCATCCCCCAATTGCCCAATAAAAATCTTAAAAAAAAATAAAATAAAATGTGGCAGAGAAAACAGGTATAATTTTGCTGTACATTTGCTAGGGTTTAAATGACTTCATGATTGCCACCAAGGGTTGTACAACTGAGCAAATTCTGCTTTATATTTGAAGTTCCTTGAGGGCTGGCTGAATTGCACTCATCTGCTCCCTAATTCCACAATAACTTATGGGGTCACCACGCAGTGCCCAACACTATTCCAGTCGCTAGGGGTATAGCAGTGCATGGAGCAGAGCGAGTGGCCTTCTTGGAATTGATGTTCCACTGGCGAGAGCCAATCCGCAGAATAAACAAATAAAAGATGGGCTATGATATATATGGACAGAAGCAAAGGTAAAAAATACACGCGAGGGAAGGGGACAGGGAGGATCTCATGGAGCTGATGTATGAACACAGATGGACAGGAAGTGAAGCATTAGCTACACGGAGAGCTGGGGGAACAGCATTTCGGGCGGAAGGAACAGCAAGTGCAGGCACCTGGTGGAGCCTGTCTGCTGCCGTTGGAACAAACAAGGCCAGGAGCTGCCCAGAGTGAGCAGCTCGGGGTGAGAGGCAAAGATCCTGGGGTGACGATCATGTCATCAGGAGGACTCTGGCTTTTATCTGGAGCATGATGGGAACAGCACGGAAGGGCTTTGCAAAGAGCTGGGACAGGATACGACTTGGGTTTCAATAGGGACACTGGCTGCTGTATGAGACCAGACCACGGCAGGCCGAGGTCAGAAGCCAGAGGCTAGTTGGAAGGCAGTTACAGGAACCAGGTGAGAGATGGCTTGGACTAGGGTGGCAGCCGTGGAGGTGGCGACAGCGGGTGAATTCTGAACACGTCTGGAGGTGGGGCTAACAGATTGCTGATGGATCGATGGGAGGTCCGAGAAAGACAAGAGGATGACGCCAAGAGTTTGGCCCAGACAAAGTGAAGAACGGGGTGGCTAGTTTCCTAGGAAAGGGAAGGCTGCGGGGAGCAGATTGGCTGGGGGTGAGGGGAGGAGGCTGTGGGTTCCTTGGTTCCTTGGGTGAGCTGAGTTTGCGAGCTTTTAGACAACCAAGCAGAGATGTCACATGGGCAATTGGAAGAGAGGCTAGAACAGAGGGAGAAGTCTGGGCTGGAGGCTCAAGGCAGGAGTTGTGAGCACAAGAATGGCACTTAAAGCGACTATGGTGGAGTCACTCAGGGAATGAGTGCAGACCCTGACCCATGGTTAGGGCATTCATTCATTCATTCATTCACCAAATATGTACATAAGCAACATCTATTCTGTGCTGGGCACTGGGCCAACACAGTAAACAAAACAGGCAAACATCCTGACCTCAAGGGGCTTACATTCCAGAAAGGGGAAGAAAGACAATAGGCTCCAACTTGGGGAGCTGTGAATGTACAAGCAAGAGAAACAGGGCAGCCAGTGAGACAGGAGGAAAACCAGGCAAGTTGCTGCCAAGAAGCTAAGGGCAGAAGGTGCCTTGGGGAAGGAGGGAGGGGTGGGTTCACGGTTACTGCCAGGTCAGGAAAGATGAGAACTGAGCACCGGATTTAATTTTATGAAAGTCAATTGCGGCCTTGCCAAAAAAAGAATTTTAGTGTGTGTGGGGAGTGAAGATGAGAGTTTGACTAAAGTGCTTCCAAAGAGACGGGAAGCATTCGGTATACTAAGTGCTGCCCAGCTCTGCTGAGGTTTAGGGACAAACGCGACAGTGGCTAGGGAGGGCTGAGGGGCCAAGAAGGGAGAAGTAACAGCTTTGGGTAAGATGCAGAAGAGAGAGAAACTGATGGGGATGACAGAGAACTGACGGCGGGGGAGAGGGGATGGGCTCTAGCGATGGGTCTAGAAGGGGCAGCCTTTGCAGTTCAGTTACAGCAGCAGGCGTGAAGGCAGAGGATATGGCCTGGATGCTGGAGGGAGGGTGGGAGCAGGTGGACGTGCTTCTTGGCACCGCGGGCAGGGTGTCTGTGTGGGCACCGTGGAAACCCACATAGGCTGCTGCTTACTAGGGGAGGGGCTCTGAGCGAGGCGCCTGACCTCCCAAGGCTCAGTGTCCTAGTCTGTAAAATGGAAATCATAATACTTTATATGATAGCTGTGTGGACTTAAGGAGCTAACACATTACAAGAGTCCAGAACATACTAAGAGCTAAGTTAGAGACCACAAAACAATGGAATCACGTGCCAATCTTTCCTGGCAGCAAGGAAAGGAGGGGTGATGGTGGGGTGGAGAGGGAAGGGGAGCATCAGGAGAGCCAGGCCTGAGACATGATAGAGATGTCCTTTCAGAAACCGTGAGGGATCAGAGCCCCAGGGCCACAAGAGCAAGCCAGGAGGACTTAGTCAAGCTGAATCCCTTTAGCACCCCAACCCCAGAACTGCCTCCCTCCTCACCCACCCATTCCCCATTTGTGCACGCGCGTGTGTACGTGTGTACACCTTCTCTAGAGGAGGGGGTTGAGTCTAGTTCTTTTGTTTCGCATTAAACAACTCTGAGCAACTCTGGAAATGTCATCACCAGGATGACAGGTGAAGGCAGCCGCCATCCACTCATCTGTCGATAAATCTTTACTGTGGGCTTTCTTTGTGCCAGGCACTGTTCCAGGTGATGAGGACACACCAGTGAACAGACCTTGCTTCCCATGAAGCTCACACGCTCTTGCACACAAATCACACTTACTCTCTCCAGCCTGGGAACACACTGGGTCTGGACAAGGTATCCTAAGCCAGATCTCTAGGTCCTACTCAAATTCATCGCCAGCAAGACACAGAGGCTTTTTCCCACTACTTGTGAGTGGGCTCTCAGGGTCACCTTCTCTGCTGGCCTGTGCGCCCTCCCCACCTCCATCCTGCAAGGCCCTTGGGAAGTTCCAGAAAGTTTTCCCTCACTGCTTCACACTCATATCCGTCAGCTCCACCAACCAGACCACAGTGAACTTTTCCAACTTCTAAATCCTTGATTTTTAAACTTTTTAAAGTGGTAGGATCTTTATTCAAATAAAGTCTTCAAACAAAACAACTCAAAGTAGAGACACTCCGGTTGATGCCTCACAAGTTTCTGAGAAATCCGTCCAAGCTTTGGGATCTCGAAATAGCCTGAAACCACCGATCTGGGGCCTTCGCTCTGCACAGAACAAGCGTGAGCGCCCCACTATTCTCTAACTGCTCCGATGCTTCCGACCTGTAACCCCAGACACACTGAGCTTCTTGGGGGCAAAGGCTGCCACACTCATGTCATCTCCCAGAGTGCTCTGCCCGGGGCTGGGCTGTAGGAACACTTGCTGTTGCACCATTTAGTGTCTTCTGTGGCTTCTGGGCCATGTCCAACCTCCACAGATGCTGCGACTGCTGAGAACACCTGTCAGTCCCCTCCGTCCCTCTCAAGTCATTCAATCAGCTTGTTGAACCCCAAAGTCTCAGGCTTTGTCCACTCAGCCCAAAGGAACCTGAGAGCTTGGGGTTCCCTTCTCAGCTACTCAGTGCTCCAGATAGGTGGAGTTTGGGCACAGGGTACCCCAGGTCTCAAAATGAAGGCTCCCTTTCGAGAATGAAACCAGGAGACCCACTGAACTGTAGAAGACGTCAGCCATTTAGAGTGGTGATCCACTGGAGGGAAGGAGGAGACTTGGAAACGCTCAAATCCAAGCAGAGCAGAGTCTCAGGGAGACAGGACTAGAATGTGACACAAGCTGAAACTTGACAGTTAAAACTGTGATCTACACGAAGGGATGAGGCCTGCCTCGAGATCAGAAAAAGTGGAGCCTGTTTTCAGAGTCCAGAGTGCTAACCATTACACGATGGAACCGCGGAGCCTGTTTTCATAAAAAATAAATAAATGAAAGGGCACATATGCACGCACACGCACACACATACCGATTTCTAAAAGGTTTAAGGATACTAAGCAAACTACTAACAGTGGTCACCGCCGGTCAGTGATGTGGGCTGGAGAAGTGGCAACGCTTGCTTTTTTCTTTCGCGTGCCATCTGTCTCAGGCTCTAACTCCAAATGCACATTTCAGGCAGGTGAGGACAAGGCACTCTCTGTGTCACTCGCTTCTTCAAGAGCCATTTCCTGAGCCCCAGATGCTGACAGCAGAGCCTGGCATGGCAGGAGAGGAACTGGGCTCAGCCTCTGCCCTGCTGGAACATGTTCTAGTCTCACCAGAATTCTGCCACTGCCTGGTTACGTAACTGTGGTAGGCAGAACACTAGCCCCCCAAAGATGTCCATGTCCTAATCCCAGGCCCTGTGAATGTGGTATGCTCCACGGCAAGGGAGGATTAAGGTTACAGGTGGCATTAATGGTGCCACCAGCTGACTTTAAAATAAAGAGATTCTCCTGGATGATCTGGGTGGGCTCAGTGTAATCACCAGGGTCCTTAAGTGGGGGAGGAGGGAGAGAGAGGAGTCAGACCAAAGATGGCATCCTGAGAAAGACTGCTGGCCACTGTGGGCTTTGAAGATGGAAGAGCATGAGGCAAGGAATGTGGGCGGCCTCTAGAAGCCGGAAAAGGCAAGAAAATGGACTTCCTCCTAGAGTGTCCAGAAGGAACACAGCCCTGCCGACACCTTGATTTCAGCCCAGTGAGGCCCCTTCTACACTTCTGCCCTCCAGAATTGAAAAGTAATATATTGGTGTTGATGTAAGCCACTAAGTCTGTGGTAACTTGTTATAGCAGCCACAGAAAGGAATACAAGCACCACGGGGAAGAAGGAACTCTCTCTCTGAGACTCTCCATCTGGAAAAGGTATTTTTTTAAGGACCAAATGAACCACACATCAAAGTTCCTTAAAATTGGCAGGACACGCCACAAACACACATGCTTACTGCTATCATTACGCAGTTCACTGAGCTGCTTTCCCCACAAAGGTGTCTGCCAAGTGTTCACTACTGGTCTAGTTGCCTGCTGACGGTCCCATTTGGGCCTCTGCTCCACCAGGGCAAAGTGGGCACCTCTCAGTCACCAACCTAAGTGCGGTGATGGGTGTCAAGCTCTGGGGAGCACTGGCCTAGCCCAACCTAACGCCCTTTCCAGGACACTCCCAAGGAGCTCTCAGAAAAGCCTAGCTGTGTGGCCAGCTTCCATCTTTCATGTCTGCCTGCCCCTGGCCCCATCTTCCAGGGGACCTGAGCATCAACCACCTCTATCCTGAGCTCTGCTGCAGCAGCCTCGAGGAGGGCAAAGCCCAGGGACGCAGCCGGCCTGGTCCTGCCTGCCCCCCTCATTGACCCCTCTCAGGAGCTCACCTGGAGAGTGGCTTTCCTGCTGGGGAAGGCCTCCTTCGGCTGCTCTCCCTTCTTTGGGCATGTCCTTGCTGTCTGAGGTCCTGAGCTGGGTGTGGGAGAAGAGCTGGAGGACGAAGCCGGGAGGGAAGCTGCCATCAGTGAAATGACGGACCTCGGGGGGAGCTGCGAAAGTCTCTGTAGGTGAGTCAGGTGACGGAGGATCTGAAGGGGGACAGGATGGAACTGTGAGTCCAGGAGGATGGGCAGCCTAACCCCACTGGGGCCAGAATCCAAAGTCCTGAGCCAGAGGCCTCAGGTGAGGTGCAGGTGCCCTTGGCATGGGCCCTGCCCCCGCCCCGCCCAGGCCTCCCCTTCACCTGGGTCTGGGTCCGGGTCTGGGTCCAGGTCCAGGTTTTTGGTCATGGTTCTGCCTCTTTTCTTTCTGACTGGCTCTTCCCCAGAGGGCTCCTTCCATCGCTGACCACGGGGCTTCTTACTTACTTGCTCTGTGACAGGGGCAGCTGCCAAAAGAAAAGGCCTCACATCTTTTTAAGAGGACATGCCTGAACCCCACAACTTCTGGGCTGCCGAAGCTACCTGCCCAGCAGCCTCTCCCTGCCAAAGCACTATGTTCCCCCATCTCCCCCCGCTCAGCCTCACTGGATCCCCATGACTGACCAGGAAGCTCGAGGGGGCGAAGTCCCCTGGGCCGGCTCCTTCTCGGGAGGGATGGGTTGTCCTCAGAGTCAAGGAGAACTACAATCTCTGCTGGCATTCTGGCAAGGTCGGGGGCGGAGTCGGGGTTTGCATCCACATCCTGGCCTGAATCTGAAGGGGGCAGAAGCCACATGAGTTCCAGGCACTCCCACAGGTTCGACTCTCCCCTGCCCCCCACACCCCAGGACCACATACCTGAGTTGAGTGGGGGTGGCTGCTCAGTTCTGACGTCTTGCGAAAAGGCCACCCCCTCGCTCCAGGCCTCCAGGATGTTGCTCTTCTCAGAAGGGCTCAGGTCCAGGGTGTGGGGGTGCTGCTCCAGGATGTGTGTGCGAGCCCTGTCGGCCGAGGGGGCCCGGATCTCGGCCCCACACACCATGCACAGCGCCCGCCCACTGCCTCCTGGGCTGCTCCCCACCAGGAACTCCTGCTCCCAAGACATCTGCTGCTTGGGCTCCTCGCAGCCATCACTGCCAGCCTCCAGCACGCTGGGCCTAGGTGGTGGGGTCTTCTCCTGTTGGGCCACTATTGAGAGAGAAGAGGGGGTGGTGTTATCAACAAAGGTACCCATGGCCTATAATACTTAGCACACAAGTCCTAAACTTAGTGGTGTGGTGTTGGAGGAGCATTCCCACTGTAAAAAAAATAAAATAGCCACTTTAAAATAGAGTCTAAGCTGCCATCCCAGAGGAACTGCCTTGCTTATGCCTCAAACCCTTGGAATGTTAAAAAGGCAAAAATAACCTTTGGACGGGGCCTAAAGCAACACTGTGTCCTAAAAAACTGTTTGCATGGATAATAAGAAAGCAGATTATTATGACTACCAGGCTGAAATGGAAAAAAAACCACTATTTAGCTTACCTGCACCAATAGAAATGCCTTCTTTCTATTGGTATAATTGTTCCCCTTCCCTTTCTCATAAATACCTCTTGCCTTTGTCTCCTAATCGGAACGTTATTTGGGGTTTTGCCTGAATCGGTGATTCCCGAATAGCTATTCTTTTTGATCTCAAATAAATGTTTGCTGCCTGTCACTTTGGCAATTTTAGGTTAACGCCACCCATAGTCTTTTTCTCCCTTCCCCTGGAGCCTGTGAGGTGCTAGTGACATTAAACACAGCCCATATGCCTTGGTATCCTGCAAGAGCACCTCCACACCTCCTTTCAATCTAGTCTCAGACCACTGGTTCACATGTGTTTTTCCAAGAAGCTATGATATTCTTGTATGTCTTCAGCCTTGGCACATCCGCCCAGACCCCCCAACCAGTCTGTCAAATTCCTCCACTTCCTTCATGGCCCTGCTAAAATCCTCACCCCTGGGAGGTCTTCCTGACCTCCCATCTCTGGCAGTTGATTAAATCCATATTTGACTTCCAGACCACAGCACACTTTCTTGAGGACAAAGACGGTTAAATTTTATCATCTTGTTGTCCCCATGGGGCCTGGCACATAGGAGAGGAGGTGCTCAGCGAGCCTTCGATCAGTGAATGGCTTCACCTATTGAGGCCCCTTCAAAAGGCTACCCCATCCCATCAAAATTAGCTTTACACAGGGCGGCCTGGCATCCCCACGGGTCTGCCTGGCATCTGCCCTTACACAGGTGCACATGAACCCAAGCTGCCAGGGCAGGAATTCTTTGCAGCTCAGCAAAGTCAGGCAGCTCAGTGCTTGTGCCGAGTGCCTACGATACCTCATGGCTACACGTCTCTCCCACTGGAGAGGATGGGACGAAATACAAATATGGAAGGCCGTAACACTTGGGGACTGTATGGAAGAGGTAGCATTTGAAGTGGATATGAGAATTGGCTTGGATTCAGATGATCAAGGTCTAAAGCTGCATTGTACCTATGTCCCATGTTACCGTGGGCAGGAACCTTGATCCCTGAATTGCAACCAGGCTGTCTTTCCCACCACTCCTCCAAAACAGCTCTCGTCAAGGTCACCAATGCTAAATCCAGTGGTCAGTTCTTAAGCCTCAACGTTTTTTTTTCAATTGGGGAATTNCTGTAGAGGGCAGTGTCACTGGCCCTCATATGTGGGATCCGAACCGGGGCCCTCTGGCATCCCAAGCCAGCTCTTAACCAACGTACCACTCGGCCAGCCCTGATGTATATCCTTTAATATCTTTTGTAATAAATCTGTAATCTAGTGAGTGAATTGGTTTTCTTGAGTTCTGTGAGCCATTCTAGCAAATTAACTGAACCCAAGGAGGGGGTTATGGGAACCTCTGATTTACAGCCCATTGGTCAGAAGTACAGGTAACAACTTGGACTTTCGACTAGCATCCTGAAGTGGAGAGGGTCATTGGGACCTCCAATTTGTAGCCCAACTGGCATCTTTTGAGACTGCGCCTTTTACCTGTGGAATCTGATTCTACCTCTGGGTAGATAGTGTCAGAACTGAGTTGAATTCTCAGGCACCCTGCTTGTTGGTGTGGGGAAGCCAACACACGTACACACACTGGAGCTGGGTCTTGAAAGGATCCCACTTAGACATGATGTTACCAGCAGAACATAAACCATGCTAGGAATGAGACATAGATAAGGCCACTTCATGACCACAGAAATGACGCCACCTTTCTTAGTGGCTGCTGCTGCTTTACCAAAGATTCCTCTAGCCCTGCTTGAATCCTGTCCTCTAGATAAACATTATAAAGATACCCAGTCTCTGAATTGCTCCTGCTGCTTGACAGTATTCAATCCAGAACTGGTCCCCACTTCCTTAATCCCTCCATGAAATCATGGAATGAAAGCCCTAATTTAGGCAGACACATGAAGGTTTCCTTAGGGTGCATCCTCCTTTACTGCAGCGAGTTAAATAAACCTAGCTTTTTTTTTTTTTTTAAATTTTTTTGGGGAATCGGGGAAGGGGAACAGACAAGTTGCTGTCCTCTTGTTCTTCAGTCTAGTTGTGGAGGATGTCACTTCACTGGCCCATGTTGGTATTATCACTGCGCTCTTCCCTGGTGAGGCAGTTGCCTGCAGGCTGTTGGACGGCCGCTCACGGCGGTTCACAGCCACTCACGAAAGCACATGCCAGGTGCCACTGCAGCCTTCGATGTCGCTGGCGACTCACAACAGCCTAGTTCCAGGTTGAGCTGTTGTTCACCATCTTAGCTGTAGAGGGCAGTGTCACTGGCCCTCATATGTGGGATCTGAACCGGCGCCCTCTGGCGTCCCAAGCCAGTTCTTAACCATCGCACCACTCGGCCGGCCCTTAAAGCCTCATCTTTTCTCTGTTTTCTTTTTATTTTTTTAGCTGAGCCATCCTGCCATCTCTTGGCAGCTCAGCTCGGGCCGGGCATCGAACCGCTGTTGCTCAGAGCTCAAACTCTTGAGCAAGCTCTTAACCAACTGAGCCACTCAGCCGGCCCAAGCCTCATCTTTTGACTGATCACTTCTTCCATCTTGATTTCTGTCACTTAGCTTCCAGGGTACCACCTTCCGTTGGGTCTACTCTTACTTCATTGGGGCTCTTTTTCAGTCACTGATGCTGGTTTCTCATTTCTTTCCCTCACTTTTTCTCAGGTGCTTGCACGATTCCCTCACCTCTTCTAGGTCGTTGCTGAAGAACCATCTTTTCACTATGGCCTTCACCACCATCCTGTAGAAAGCTGCCATCCACACTCCACCCCCCGCCCCCCAGCACTCCATTCCCCTTCACTGCTTCATTTCCTCCACAGCAGCACCTCATTACCTGACATAGTACGTGCTGTATTTGTTCCTTGTGTCTCCCCACTACACTGCAGGCTCCATGACAGCATAGATTTTTTGATTCTTCACACTTGTATCTCCAGCACCATGAACAGTGCCCCACATGTAGTGGCTCAGAAGTGTGATGAGGGACTGACTCCATCTCCAACCTGGAATCACTCGCACATGCCACAACTCTGTCCTTGGACCCCTTTTCTGTCTACCCTCTTCCTCTGATGGTCTTGTCCCATTGCCTGCTTGCTGACAACTCCCATATTTATACCTCCAGCCTGGCTCTCCATGAGTCTAACTTCCTGTCTAACCTCTCCACTCGCATGTGTCACAGGCATCTCAAACTTGCCATGTTCCAACCTGAACTCCCGATCTCCCCCAAGCCCCCATTCCAGGCCTCCTGCCTCAGTTAGTGGGAAGCTCATCCTTCCAGTTGCTCAGGCCAAAAACCTTGAATTCGTCCTCTTTTTCTCCCCCACCCCAAATCTTTCAAGAAGCTTCTTGCTTCAGGATCTTTGTACTTATGATTCTCTCTGCCTAAAACGCTTTTTGTCCAATTATCTACAAGGTTCACGCCTGTACTTCAAGTCTGTGCTCACAGTTCACCTTTTTATTTTTAAAAGTCGCAGAAAAGGAGTTTATTCGAAGAAAAAAATACATTTCAAAGAAACAGAAGCAGGCCCCAACAGTAGTAGAGAATGGCTCAAAGGCCATTATTAGAAAAGAAAGTACTCTCCAAAGAGTTTGGAGCGGGCCCCGAGCACAGGCAAGGCTCAAAATGCTCAAAAAAGGCCACAGTTCACCTTTTTCGAGAAGCCTTTCCTAAACACTAGATATTCCAAATAAGACTCCCTCCACTCTTTCCTCCTTACTGCTTTACTGTTCTCCGAACCGCTTATCGTCACCTGACATACTATGCATTTATTTATGTTTGTCTGCTTTTAATCCTTAGTGTGTATATATATGTTCCAGAAGGGCAGTTTCATCTTTATCGCCATTAGCATGCCTAGCCTAAAACAGGGCCTGGAATATAGTAAATGTCCAATAACCAGCTTCTCTGGACTTCCGGTTCCTCATCCCTAAAGTGGGGGAGAAGGCCGCTTTTACAGGTTGTTGAGAGGAATGAGACAGCTGGCATCCAGCACTCAACAAATATCAGCAGAATGAGGGAAAGAACCTCTCTGTTGGATTGAAAGCTCAGAGAAGGGTGGCATCTTGGTTTCCTTCACTCATTTTATTGTAATAAACCTCCTGATTCACAAAAGTAAGCAGCAGTGTAGGCAGACATTATGTTCCGTTGAGGTAAAATGAATGGCTTTCCTCTCAACCTCTCTTGGGTACTTTCCCTTCAAAGAGAAGAGGTATCTGGCAATGAAAGATATGTGCATTTGCATGACTATTAAGTCTTCTATTACGGTGGCCCTGTGCTTTCTTAAGGTTTGCAAGATCCTGAGGACTGAAGAAATTGGTCAAAGGGAAGGGGGAAGTGAGCGTTCCCAGATCGTTCCTCAAATCCTCTCCCAAGGCCAATCTCGTTCTAGGGGGGCTCAGGGTCCCCCTACAAGCACTTCTTTTCCAAAACTGGGTGCTGTAAACAATCCCGTTCACCCCTGAAGCTCTAGGTTCTGACACCTGTAGCTTGTGCAGGTGGAAGGCCGCGGAATGGAAGCGGGGAAATGAAAGCTTTATGCACGGGGCGAAGGTGGGAGAGGGGCCTTAAAATCCTCCTCTTGGCAAAAGGCAGCGGCGGCTGCCTCCACCCTCAGGAACCGCTCCGGACACGAGGCTGCAGCGTTCAGCCTCGGGCCTGGAGGCCTTGCCGCCCCTTGGCCTGCAACACAGCCTGGCCCCTGGGCCTGCCTCCGAGGGGCGGGAGACGGCGCCACGGACACTCGGCGTTGCTGGGGATCCCACCGCCAGTCCTGGGCCCGGGAGACGGGGTCCTCGGGCACCGGAAGATCCGGAGCGCGCGGGGCGTGGATCGAAGGCTCCAGACCCTGGGCGGGGGAGGGGGAGGGGAATTCGGGGAGGCCTAAGATTCCAAACCCGAGTGGGGGCGGAGCAAGAGCGCGCCCGGGCCCAGACTGAACGGAGGATGAAGGGGGCCGGGCCCCAGACTCAAGGTGGGGATGGGGTGCACATGCCCCTGACAGGGACTGGGGGGGGCAAGCCTGAACCCGGGACCGTGACGCGGAAGTGGGGTCCCCTCCCATCCTCACCTCTGAGCATCGGCTCGGGCCGCGGAATTACAGCCACCACCATGGCCTCCTCCTCGTCCTCCCCTTCCTCGCATTTGAGCGTCACTTCGAAGCAGTCGAGCGCGGCACCCTCGGCCTTCAGGGCCATGGTGCGGCCGGGGGTATTTCGATGACTGGACGCTGGAGGACGAACGCGCAGGCCTGGGCGCGCACTCGGCGGCCGCTCCCCGCCGCCCGCCGCCCAGCGCTTGCCGGGCTCTGCGACGGGCGCGCCCGGGCCGCCCCAAGACCAGGATCGTCCAGACCCCGAGCGGGGAGGGCTTAATCCGGGGCCCCAGCCCCCCGCTGCTCCCTTTTATGGAGGCTCATTGTCGGCGCCCTCCCGGCCGGCCCGCCGCGGGCCCGCCCCCCACCCCGGATCGGCCAATCGCACGCAGCTCCGCCCGTTGCACGCGGCTCCGTTAGAATCCTAGGACCCGAGGGGCGGCGGGAAGGGCCGAGTTGGCTCCCGGCTGCCCTCCAGCGTGGAGGAGGGGATCGCGGGCGAGGCAGAAGGGACCCCAGACTCCTCCGGAGCAGGCCGCCCTGGACCGAGCCCAGTGGCTCGACCCCGTTGAGATGCCAATAGCGCATATTTTGGTGGCACGAAGAGCTTTTGATTGGGGTCGCTTTTGCCTTTCCCTGACCAAGCCTACCTCCGTCAGAAGATGCCCTGGGCCGGAGGGGGCGGGAGCGGGTGCGGCGGGGGAGTGGAAAGGGCCTGGCTGGGAAGAGTGGAGACGGAATTCCGATTTGCCAGGTCTGTAATCTTGGGCACGTTATCTGTTTTCTTAGACTACTTCATTCTTTTTTGAAAAAACCGTGGAGCCTTTTGGACAAGGGCATGCAAAGATGAAGAGTCAAGTGGAGCCCGGGTACCCCTCTTGTTTATGATTTCCAGTTTTTAAACGTGAGTCCAGAGATTGTGACTCCCCCCAAAGTCACCCAGAAATCCTTGAATCTCCCTCTGCTGTAGACGCCCTCCTGAGAGTTCAGTTGAGAAGATGTGGGATACTGAAAATCCATCCTGAAATGCTACTGTATCAGTAGTTAACTCTGAATAATGAAGAGTCTTGTGTCATATATGACAGTGGTCCCATAATGGTCACATAAGATGCCATAATGGCCCCATAAAATTAGCACCTTCTGAAAAGAGTGACACCTCCTCAAGAAGAGCATCAGGCAGGTCCTTCAGGAGGTGTTCTAGAAGAAGTCACTGTTGTCATAGGAGATGGCAACTCCTGGCCTGTTATTGCCCTTGAAGACTTTCCTGTGGGACAACATGTGAAGGGGGAAGACAGTAATATTGATCCTGACCCTATGTGGGCCTAGGTTAATGTATGTGTGTGTGTGTTCTAATTTTTAACAAAAAAGTTTAAAAAGTAAATAAATACTTTTTTTAAATGGAAAAACGCTTATAGAAGAATACAACGAAAATCTTTGAAAGAAAAAGAAAATATTTTTGTACAGTTGTAAAGTGTTGTGTTTTAAACCAAATGTTATTACAAAAGAGAAAAGTTGAAAAGTTTATAAAGTGAAAGAGTTACAGTAAGCTAAGGTTGATTTATTAAAGAAAGAAAAAATATTTTTTATAAACTTAGTGTATCCTTAGTGTACAGTAATTATGAAGTCTCCAGTAGTTGACAGTAAGGTCCTAGGCCTTCGCATCCACTCACCTTCACTCACTGACTCACCCAGAGCAACTTCCAGTCCTGCAAGCTCCATTCATAGCAAGTGCCCTATACAGGTAAACCATTTTTTATATCATATTTTTACTGTACCTTTTCTATGTTTAGAAACACAAATATTTACCATTGTATTACAGTTACCTACAGTACTTAGTACAATAACATGCCATACAGGTTAGTAGCCCAGGAGCAGTAGGCTATCCCATACAGCTTAAGTGTGTCGCAGGCTGTACCATCTAGGTTTGTGTAAGCGCCCTCTGTGATGATGTTTGCATGATGAAATCACCTTACAATGAATTTCTCAGAACATACAGGTTTGAATGGATCTTACGACAAACACAGAGCTAAAAGTTGAGGCTTAAAGGGTTAAATTACTTGAGCAAGGTAATAATACAGCAAGAATCCTATTTGATCAAATTTAAAATGAACATTTCCCCCCATATTTGAACAGCTTTGAAATGGGGATGGTTTCTATAATGGACATCAATGTGAAATTTTAGGAATATCAAGAGGTGTAAGATGGCCCTTCTGATATTCAGACAGTGCAAATTGTGATTTATAAGAAATGTATATTTGGTCAAAATATTTTTTTCATATGTATGTGGTCTTTGTCTACCATTCCTGACTCACAGCTCTCAAAACCCTTGGAATTTCCTAAGAGTTGAGACTGATAACTGTGTCTTTTGTTATGTGAATGAGGTGACGTTTGGACCCCACCCTAGGGTGGCGGCTGGTTGCCAGTAGGAACCAACAAGGTGGTTAGAGGAGTGGAATTTCCAGTCCACTACCTGATTTCCCTGGAGGGCAGAGGGGCTTGAGGTTGAACCAATTGCCAATGACCAATGATTTAGTCAATCATTGACTATGTAATGAACTTTCCATTAAAACCCAAAAAGAACAGCTCATCGGCCCTTTATTGGAGAGCTTCCATGTTGGGGAACCAGGACATTTCCACGTGCCACTGTGTAGGTCCCAAGCTCCACCAGTACAGAAGTTCCTCTGTTTAGGACCTCACCCTATGTATCTCTTCATCTGGCTGTTGATGTATATCCTTTTTTTTTTTTTAAAGATTTTTATTGGGGAATTGGGGGAAGGGGAACAGGCAAGTTGCTGTCCTTTTGTTCTTCAGTCTAGTTGTGGAGGACGTTGCTTCACTGGCCCAAGTTGGCACCATCATTGCGCTCTTCCCGG
>NW_017731443.1:3231019-3233398 GCF_001890085.2 Hipposideros armiger
AGGGCGCAGCGTCACTGGCCCTCATGTGGGATCTGAACCGGGGCCCTGCTGCTCAGAGCTGGCGTCCCAAGCCAACTCCTAACCAATGCGCCACTCGGCCGGCCCTAAACCTAACTTTTTTTGACTATAGGTATGTTTCTGGTTGTCTTTGGTCAGAGGGCTTTGACAACCTTAACCAATTTATTTTGCTAACATTTTCATTTTTATTTATATACAGAGTGATGTGTAATAAAAGTCTATGTCAAAATATCAGTCTAACAGAGCTCTTTTAATAACTATAGAACACAATTCCAAAAGCTAGGAAATCATTGAATCAGAATTTGGCAGCATTTTTTTCTTAGGGGTACATAAAATAAAGGTTCATCTTGCAATCTGATGTCCTAGATTTAATGAAATATGCAGTTAGTTGCAAAAGGGTCTGTCAACTCCGGTTCTGTCTGTCCCGTCTTTGCTCTTTCCACTATAGCACCATGCTTGCCTCTTAGTGAGTCTTAAGTAATTGTTAAATGAATGAAAGGGTAACTATTATTAGCTCCAATATACACAAAGAAAGTGAATTTGAGAGAAACAAGTCATTTGAGATCAAAGTACTTGAAGTCACAGAGTGATTCTGTCCCACTGTGAGGCGGGGCTCTTCGATCACACCTGCTGCTGAGCGAGCCCTCTCTATGCCCAGCATCTGAAGGGGACTCCAGACTGTCTTAGATGGACCTATTATGAATTCCCATCCACTGGCTACATAGTGCTAAATGAGTACTTGTGGAAGGAATTGGAATCTTAATTACTGAGCTAGCCCCATGTGGAGGAGAGAGGGTACAGATTTACTAGACAAGTATGTCTGTAACTCGACTTAGTGAATTTGGCCTTGAAATATGAGATTCCTAAATCAGGAAGGATGGACTGGAGATAGGAGAGGTGGGATGAATGACCTCTGTTTCAGCAATTAGTTGCTCGAGGCCACTCTCCATAATGTCCCCCGGGGTTGGAGGCACAAGCTGGGATGAAACATTTCTTTTCGGTACAGCGTTTTCTATTGGTGGCATCTTAGGGCCTCAGTGATGAGACAGGGCAGGGAGTGGGCCGCTGCAGGACATAAGGCTAGACCACGCTCTAAATGAGGAGAAAGCTGTTTTAAGGCTAAGTGTGGGTGTGTGTGTGTGTGACTTCACTTCTAACTTACTTGGCACTTTGTAGCGGCCTACATAAGCCATATTAAATATATGTCCACGCTCTTTAGCTCAGTAATTCTATTAACAAGAGTCACCTTAAAATCATCCAAAAGAAGAAAAATAACGACCTAACAAAGATGTCAGTAGTGTTCACTGCTTGAACTATTCATTCCCTAAAACTTGTAGTAGACTCTGACTCCTGGAGGAAATTTTATTCAGTTCCATGTAGTCAGGGGTCCCCTTCTCTTAGCTCTTGAATCAGCTGGAACACTTCTGTTATGAAATTCAGCATGGCATACTGTAATTATTTGTTTGCATATCCCACACTTAGGGGATTTTGTTCAAACAAAATGGGGGATTTATTGGCTCATGGAATTCAAGGAAGGGCTAACTGCCCAATTGTGGGAAGGCAGGCTTTAGGAATAATGGGACACAGGATGCGAATGCCACCAGGGCATTCCTTCCACCCTGGATCTCTGCCTCTTTCTTTGCATCAGCCTCATTCTCTTCTTCTAGATGGGCTTTTTCCACATAGCAGGAGATGGGGCCACTATTTCCCATAGACTAGTGTCTAGCTCTGTAACTTTCAAACCTTGTCTCTCTTCCACTGCCCCCACATGTGCCTCTGGTGCCGGGCACTGTAGAACACATTCATATCACCAAATGACTTCTGGTCCAGCACTTTGGTGTCACAAAATAAGCTGAATCAGCTTAGTGGGCAGTAGACCTTCCTGAAGCCATTCCTACTGAGGACAGCTGTCAATAGTTGTGTAGGGTAGTGGGTACGAACTATATAACTCTATACCAGTAAACTACTACTGCAACTACTAAACTACCGCTGAACACAATAGTTGGAAAGTGCCGACGGCCATCCCACCTCATGAGGGGAAGAATGGTGGAAAAGGCAGGGAAAAAAGCACAGCCAATTTAGTGCAATAAGAATTTTTGGAATGAATTAATATAATAGTAAAATACTAGAAATAACCACAATGTCCCAACAACAGGAATTGGCTAATTAAATGATGGTGTGTTAGCATAAAAAAGAATAGATATCTGGGGGCCGGCCGAGTGGCGCGATGGTTAAGAACTCGCTTGGGATGCCAGAGGGCCCCGGCTCGGATCCCACATATGAGGGCCAGTGACACTGCCCTCCACAGCTAAGATGCTGAACAACAGCTCAACCTGGAGCTGGGCTGCCATGAGTCCCCGG
>NW_017731443.1:3233763-3271016 GCF_001890085.2 Hipposideros armiger
AAAAAAAAAAGAATAGATATCTGGATTGTAACAACGTGGGAAAATACTTGTGTAATAATGTTGTGTGCAGGCCTACAAACATTCACATTGTGATTATGTTGAAAAAATTGAATAACGATACAAGCCAGAAGTTAACATGAAAAAGGGAAATAAATCTGTTATGATGGCAGAATTGTTGGTGAAAAAATATTTATAAACACATTCAAAATGTAAGTACCATAAAATTCATTCAACATTAAATAATGATCTCTATTTTTATACAGAAAGGTATTCATGAAACTTCAATTGACAATAGAGATTACAAAACAGTATATAAAACCCTGATTATGTTAAAAATAATAGTGTGATTATACAACAAGAAATTGTACATGAATACCAAGCTGTTAACATCAATTAACCCTGAATTATAAGTAACATTTACATTTTAAAGTTTCCTGTATGTCTATTTTTACTTTTATAATTAGAATTTAAAACATAGTAATTTCTATTAAAGAAAATGAAAGATCCCAATGCAGCAGACATTAGACAAATGTCTCATAGAGCAGGAATGACATGTATTTGGCCCAGTAGCTTTGGTAGACAGGCTTGTCTCCAAATACAGATAGATGCTCCTCACCTTACAATGGGATTGCTTCCTGATAAACCCATCATAAGTTGAAAGTATTGTAAGCTGAAAATGCACTTAATACACCTAACCTGCCGAACATGATGGCTTAGCCTAGCCTGCCTTTAAGCGTGCTCAGAACACACATTAGCCTACAGTTGGGCAGTTATCTTGAGTTTCACCTTGAGTCATTGCCTTCCTAGTCTCACCAGAAGCAGGAGACACAGGTGGGTGTTTTGTAGACATGATGGGATGTGAAAATACAAAACACAATGTCCACAAAACACTGTCAGTACAGTACACTGTAGGGTATTGGTTATTTCCCCTTGTGATCACCAGGCTGACTGGGAGCTGAGGCTCACTGCCGCTGCCCAGCATCACAAGGGAGTGTTGTACTGTGACTCTCTAGCGTGAGGAAAAAAAATCAAAATTCAAGAAATTCAAAAATTTCTACTGAACCCACATCACTTTCACCATCATAAAGTCAAACCATCCTAAGTCGGGGATGGGCTATATCCTACTCCCCCACTTCCCAATAAGATTACATGCCCAGAACCATTATCTGGAGACTTCAGTGCCTCCTATAAGGCAGTGACTGTTTTCCCAATCTGCTGACCTTGGGCTTGGCAATGTGACTTGCATTGGCCAATGGAATTGCGAGCAACTGTGAAGTAATCCATATTTTAGCTGGGGCTTCATGCATATTTGTGGGGTGTGGCTTGGCCTCTTCCACCATCACCTGAGAAGAGCATGCATCAGGGAAATGCTGCCTCTTCAGCCTGTGTCCTAGAATGAGAGACACCCAAGTCCAGCTGAGCCCAGATGGCCCAGTAGTGGCCCAGTTGACCCACAGACATGTGAGCAAGAAATAAATGTTTGCTTTTATAAATGACTACGTTTCAGGGTTGTGTGTTATATGGCATTGCCACAGCAAAAAGCTGACTAACACTCCAGACCCTGCATTTCCCCCTCAACCCCCTTGTTCCTTTTTTGAAAAAAATTTTATATGGGTGAGGGTGGCATTAGGGGGACTAACCCTCCTGGTTTGCCTGAGTGGTGGAGGGGTTTCCTGGGATGTGGGGCTTTCAGCTGTTCAAAAATAGCTTTATTGGGATATAATTCACATTCCATACAATTCACTTATTTAAAGTGCACAATTCAATGGTCTTTAGTATATTCATTGAGGTGTACAACCATCACTACAACTTAATTTTTTAATTTTATCTGAGCCATCCTGCCACCTGTTGGCAGCTCAGCGGCAGCTCAGCTCAGGCCAGGCATCGAACCACTGTTGCTCAGAGCTCAAACTCTTGAGAGAGCTCTTAACCATCTGAGCCACTCGGCCGGCCCACTACAACTTAATTTTAGAACATTTTCATCCTTCCTAAAAGAAACCCCATTCCCATTAGCAGTCATTCCCCATTGTCTCCACCATCCCATAGCAACCACTAATCTACTTTCTGTCTGTATAAATTTACATATTCTGGACATTTCATGTAAATGTAAATTTACATGAAATGTAAATCATTTACATTTCATGTAAATCATATAGTATGTCCTTTTGTGACTGACTTCTCTTAATTAGCATGTTTCCTAGATCATCCTCGTTGTAACATGTATCAGTACTTCCTTTCTTTTTATTGCTGTTGTATGTGTCTACCACATTTTTGTCTATTCATCAGTGATGGACATTTGGGTTGTTTACACCTTTTGGCTACTGCAAATAGTGCTGCTATGAACATTTATGTACAAGTCTTTGTTTGGACATCTGTTTTCAATTATTTGGGGTATATGGCTCGGAGTGGAATTGCTAAGTGATATCATAATTCTAGGTTTAACGTATTGAGGAACCGCCAAATGGTTTTCTACAGCTGCTGCATGGTACATTTCTACCAGCAGTGCTTAAGAAGGATCCAATTTTTCCACATCCTTGCCAACACTTGTTATTGTCCATCTTTTATAGTATAGCCATCCTAGTGGGTGGCACAGAGGTATAGCATAATGGTTTTGATTTACATTTTCCTAATGACGAATGATATTGAACATCTTTTCATGTGCTCTTTCGCCATTTGTATATCTTCTCTGGGAAAACTTCTATCAAATTCTTTGCTCATTTTAAAATTAGTTTTTTAGTCTTTGTATCATTGAGTTGTAAGAGTTCATTAAACATTCTGGATAGATATCCCCTTTAAGATTTATAAATATTTTTTTCTATTTTGTGGGTTGTCTTTTTACTCTCTTAATGGTGTCATTTGCAGCACAAATGTTTTAAATTTTCATGTAGTCCAATTTAGCTATTTTTCTTCGGTCACTTGTGCTTTTGGTTGTGTATCTACCAGCCTCCTTGCTCATGGCAGACATCTCTAAGCAGTAATGGCATTCTTTCTCACTGAATCTGGACTCCACCTATCTTAAAAATTTCCTCAACACTGGGACAGGAGCTAATGAATAAATGTTTATGTATTTTGTTCACCGTGTTGTTTCCCTGAAGGATACCAAAAGAAGGGATGAAGGATGCTGAACAGGGGTAAACAAAAGCTGTCCACTTTTTCTACTAAAGCAGAATCTATAGAAGGATTCCAGGGATCTATATCTGTAACAAGCCTTATAGGTTATTCCTATGAACACAAAAAGTTTGCAAAACACTGACTTAGGGCATTTTCAGAAGGAATTTCCATTAGAAGAGGAGCAGAGATTACGATTCTGGCTCACTTGAACATGGCCTTGATTCACACAGAAAAATGCTGTATGGCTTGGGCCTTCTCTTCATCTCCATCTTATGAGTGCTCCTCCTCTTCTGACTCGGCTCTCTGGTCCTCAGGGTCACCCTGCATGAGTACATGAACTTCCTTCGTAGTCTCTAAGTAAGACAACTTCTCTCCTAAGGAAGATTCCACCCCTTTCTGGGTTCCTTCCTGCATCCTGTTGTCTAAAGCTGGGTCCTGGACTTCAGCTGGAAGGACACTGATGTTCACTTCCTGCCAGCCCAGCAAGCTCTGGGTGATGAATGGCCTTCAGGATGAGTGTAGTAGACCCACCAATGTGAACTCAGTTGGAAGACTGAAAGCTGCGGGGCCTGCTGGTTCCCTTATTAGGTTTCTTTTCAGTAAGCACATCTTTCAAAAACCACAAAAAAGTTCCTGGAAGCAATAAGCATATGTGTCTAAAAGGACATTTCCCCCCTGTTTACACGGCTCTCAACTTACCTTTTCTGAGAGAACTATTCCTTCCTGCACTGCTTGGGTCTTGGGGGCATGATAAATGCATACCTGCTTTCAATGGCTGTTTGGTGTATTACCCAGGGAATGGTACTAGTTTCCAATAAATTCTTTTGATTTAGAGTCTCCTTCTAATCAAGTTGATAGTGGTGGGGTTAGGGGCTTTGCTAATTCTTCCTGCTTGAAACAGTATAACATGGTAGACCTGGGCAGGGGGTTGGGCTCCTCAATTTCTACAACAGGGACCACGTCTCATATGCCTGGTCATGTATTTCCCTTAAAACCCACCCATAAGGGCTGGCCGAGTGGCTCAGTTGGTTAAGAGCCCGTTCAAGAGTGTGAGCTCTGAGCAACAGGGTCGCCAGTTCGACTTACGGCCCGAGCTGAACTGCCAACAACTGCCAACAGGTGGCAGGATGGCTCAGCTAAAAAAAAAATAATAATAATAAATAAATAAATAAATAAATAAAACCCACCCATGATTCCCAGTTACCCCAGGATAAAGTCCAAACTTATTAGCCTCATATTCAAGCCATTCACAATCTGGCCCCTGCTTGTCTCCTGTTATTACTTAGGACTCTTCAATTACGGATGATAGAAACCAGATGCAAACCGAGTCAAGTGAAAAAGAGAAAGTATTGGTCCATGTATCTGAAAGCCCTGAACTTCACCACCTTTAGGCCCAGCTGAATTTAGGAGAACACATACTATTTTCAGGAATGTCATTTCTTCCCATCTCCAGGCTCTACCTTAAGCATTGGCTTCATTTTGGGGCAGAATCCACAATATGGAAGCAAAGATGAACACCAGAGTGATTTCAGGTTTATAATGTGGGAGTATGGCAAGCTCAAGAGACAGTGATGGTAACTTGTCCAGTAAATTCCAGAAAAGTTCAGAGAATGCCTCTTATTAGGGAAGCTAGGTCATATGCCCATCCTTGAACCACCGTTATGACTCTTATTGTCCACTCCTGATGCTTCGGGGTGAGGTCACCCCATTTGAACTACTTTTTTTGAGAGTGATGTATAGAAGTTCCCAAAAGATATTTGGGATGATATTATTATAGAAGAAAGATGTGGCATTACCATCAACTGCCTATCAAATAGCTATGTCCCTCTTCTTCCTGTCAGAGTTCAAATTTTGTTTGGCAGCAATATGCTAAGGGAAAGAAACCACGCCCCCCCCAGACTCAAGGGATGAATCCTAATTGGCCTAACCCAAGCACGAAAATCCCATTCCTTTTGTAGTGTTTAGTTTATGGGTTTGCATGTGACCTTGCTCTAGCCAATGAGAATCTAAGGGGCAGTCTGCTGGAGGGCTCCTGGGAAAGGTTTTCCTCCTTGAGAAATGAGGGAGACCATCAAGGAGAAGCATCTGCCCACCTTCTTTCTTTCCTCGTTTGGATGTGTCATATGAGGATGAGAAGCTTAAAGCTGTGGCAGCCATCTTGAATCCACGAAAGGAAAACATTCTTGTACACATTACTTGGTAGACATTTGTATTTATTTTTTTTAGCATCTAGCCATTGGAGGAATTGCTGGATCATAGGGTATGGGTATATTTAATGTTACTAGGGCCTTCTAAGTATTTTCTCAAAGTGATTTCACTAATTTATCACCTCACCAGCAATGTAAGAGGGTTGCAGCTGTCCACATCCTCACCAACACTTTTTATTGTCAGTCGTTTGAATTTGAGCCACTCTGCTGAGTATGCAGTGGTAGCTCATTGCACTTTTATTTCCATTTCTCTGCTGACTAATTATGCTAAACACATTTAAAATATATTCCTTGGCCATTTGAATATCCTTTTTTTCTGGATAAACTTGTTTAAGTCTTTTGCCCATTTTTAGTGGGTTGTCTTCTCAGTGATTATTCACCTGAGGCAAAATAGCTTCACAACCTGTGCCACCTCAGAGAGGTCTATCCAAACTATTTCTTTCTTTCTTTTCCTTTTTTTTTTTTTTGAGAATTTTTATAAGAGTTTATTTGAGCCAAACTGACAACATTTGCTGGGGAGCAAGATATCAAATGCTCCCTACCTATTTCTCTCCTAGACCGCCTTGCTCCCAGTTTTCCAATCGTATTTCTTCTAAACCCCTGATTAACGAAACCATTAACTCTTTTTTTTTTTTTTTTAGCTGAGCCATCCTGCTACCTATTGGTAGCTTAGCGGCTGCTCAGCTCGGGCTGGTATTGAACCGCTGTTGCTCAGAGCTCAAACTCTTGAGCGAGCTCTTAACCAACTGAGCCACTCGGCCGGCCCTGAAACCATTAACTCTTTATGAATCAGTGTGGATCTATACCTCTGGCCATCTCTATTTCTAGAAAAAAAAAAACCCACCAAGCACACTTCTGGAAGTTCTGTACCCTGGAAGTATTCCCCTTCTCCACTGTCTTTCAGGGCCAACACTGAGTGGGACTGTAGTGTCGTGGCCGGGTACATTCAGACAGTGCCAAAATATTATGCCAACTCACTTGTAAACCACGCCCAGAGTTTGTCTTACTCAGGGAGCTGCTCATAGGAATATCGTATGAGGCTATAGGGTTGGTTTGAGGGAGAGGAGGCAATGTATTAGAGTAGGCACCATAGGAACCTGGGAAGTTAGGCTTATCTACCTGTCAGACTTAGACAAGGAATCATAGCTGGTACAGATGTCCAGGGAAGGCTGTTGCCTCTGCATCTGGTGCTGGCCTGTGTGTCCCTGTTGGTTAACAGGGCCAGCAGTTGGGAAGAAGAGCTGGACAAACTGGGTTCCACTGGCATCTTTAACCAAAGTGCTATGGCTGCTTCATCACTTCTTCCTTCCCAAACTTCCACAATTGTCTCTTTGGTCCAATTATAACCCAGGACCACATGGAAAAGGGGATTTGGGGGTATGTAGTTCCATCTTAGCCAAACATACAGCACAAAGCTACTACATCCATCCAATGAGTTCTTAATTTCAGGAATTATATATTTGTCCATTTCACTTTGTTTTTGGTAATAGAGTGACTCTCTATGGAAATTCTGCAATATCTTTTCATCCATTTTCCCTTCCTGTATTTTCCTTGATGTATTAATGATAAAGTCCATGTCTAGTTACTATAATTTCTGAAGTATTTGTAGGTCTGCTTCTAATTTCTGTTCTTTTTTAACACATTGTTGGATTTGATTTGTTAATATTTGTTGAGGATTTTTGCATCTATGTTCATGAGAGACATTGATATGTAGTTTTCTTTACTTACAATGTCTTTGTCTAGGTTTGCATTATGGTAATGCTGCCTCATAGAATGAGTTAGGAAGTATTCTCTCTGTTTCTATCCACTAAAAGATATTGTGGTGAATTGGCATCATTTCTTCCTTAAATGTTAGAGTTCACCAGTGAACACACCTGGGCCTGGTGCTTTCTATTTTGGAAGGTTATTAATGTTTTGATTCAATTTCTTTAATAGATAAGGCCTATTCAGATTGTCTGTTTCTTCTTGTGTGAGTTTTGGTGCATTGTGTTTTTAAAGGAATTGGTCCATTTCATCTACGTTATCAAATTTGTGCACATAGAGGTGGACAAAGTATTCCTTTATTATCCTTTTAATGTGTATGGGATCTGTAGTGATGATCTCTTCTAGTTCTGATATTAGTTATTTGTGTGCTCTCTCTTTTTCTCTTAGTTAGCCTGGCTAGAGGCTTATCAATTTTATTGATCTTTTCTAAGAATCAGCTTTTGGTTTCATTGATTTTCTCAATTGATTTCCTGTTTTCAACTTCATTGATTTCTGTTTTAATTTTAATTATTTCTTTTCTTCTGTTTACTTTGGATTTAATTTGCTTTTTTGTCTAGTCTCCTAAGGTAGAAACTTAAGATTACTGATTTTAGATCATTTTTCTTTTTTAATATCTGCATTCAATGCTCTAAATTTTCCTCTAAGTACTTTCTTTTGCTGCACCCCACAAATTTTGATTGTGATTTAATTTTCATTTAGTTCAAAGTGTTTTTAAATTTCTTGCAATTTCTTCTTTGAGGCATGTGTTATTTATTTATTATAATTATTTTTTAATTATTTTTTTATTGTGAAATACACATTTTAAAAAATTAGTTTCAGCTGTACAACACAGTGCAATAGCTATATTTTTTACCCCTCAAAGTGACAATCCCCCTCCCCCAATTCGCCGCCCTGAGGCATGTGTTATTTAAAAGTGTATTGTTTAAGCTTCATATATTTTGTGATTTTTCTAGTTACTTTCTGTTATTGACTTCAAGTTTAATTTCATTGTGGTTTGAGAGTAGACATTGTATGATTTGTATTCTTTTAAATTTGTTAAGGTGTGTTTTATGGCCCAGAATGTGGTCTATCCTGGTGAATGTCCCATGTGAGAACTTGAGAAGAATGTGTACTCTGCTATTGGGTGAAGTAGTCTATAGATGTCTCTTATATTTAGTTAAATTATATTAAAATTTTAGGAATTAGGAAGTATAACTTCTAGCATCTGGTTATCACACTCATGGACAAGTAAAGTGAAAGGTTTAGTTTAATTTGGGAACCCTAGGTCTGGAGTTTGTTGCTGGGCTAATTTAAGTTAGTTAAAGGCTTGCTCGTGATTATCTTCCCAGGATAAAGGCTCTGGAATTGAGTTCCTCATAAGCTCATACAAGGGAGTTGTGATCAGAGAAAAATTGGAACCCAAGATCTAGGATATCCTGCAAATCTATGGAAATCCCTTAATTGTCATTTAGTTGTAGATCTGGGGAAGTTTCAGATGGTACTTATTCTTTCGGGTGAGAGGGAAATGCCTTCTGCAGTCACATCATGTCCTAAGTAGTGGACCTTCTCTTTGGAGAATTGCATTTCTTCCTTGGAGGACTTAGGGCCTTTATAAGCTAATTGCTGTCACAGATACATCTACTTCTGAGTCTTCCCTTGTAGGGGAACTTAACAATAAGTCATCTAGATATTTAATGAGTGTAGAGTTCTTAGGGAACTGTAAGTTTGCCAAATCTGGGTGTAAAACCTGTGAAAAATAGGATGGGGCTTAGTGAACCCTTGTGGCATTACATTGTGGGTTTTTCCAAGTGAGGACAAATACATGTTGATTCTTGTCAGCTGGGATACTAAAGAAAGCTGAGCAAAGATCCACCATTGTGAACACTTTTAAGTTTGTAGGTATGTTAGATAACAAGATATGGGATTTGAAACTACAGGGAACCTTGGTATCACAGTTTTATGAATTGCACGCAGATCCAGGACACATCTCCAACCTCATCTTTTTGGTTTTGTAATGGGTAAGATTGGAGTGTTATGGGCACTAGTGCATGGAATTATAAGTCCTGGCTTAATTAAGTCTCCTATAGTTGGTGAGTGCCCTAGGATAGCTTCTGGTTTAGTGGATATTGAAGGGATGTAGGCAGGGGTTTGGAATGATCTATTTGGATTTTTATGGGTTCAGCACTCTTAATTTTGTTGATTGAGGATAAGCCCACAGGCATTCAGGCCCTTCCGGGAGATCGGAGCTTTCATACTACAGGGTTCAATTTCATCAATTCCTGCTTGCAGAGGGCAGAGCAGCCCAGCTTCAGGAGGATCAGGCAATTCCAAGGTAATTTATTTCTCCTTCTGAGTCAAATTTTATATGACTTCTCACTTTAGAAAGTAAATCTTATCCTAACAGGTTTACTGGGGCAGTGTCACACAGAAGGAAAGTACGGTTTCCCCAAAATGGCCCTGACGTCATCTGGACTGGTTTAGACACAGGTACCCTTTGAATTTGGCTAAGAACTCCCATGACAGAAATATTCTCTTTACTCTAAGGAATTTGCTGTTTTAGGAAAGTGGGATTTAGTGCAGATAAAGTGGCTCCAGTATCCGCCAATAGTGTACTGGATTCTCCATTAATTTTTATCGTTTCCCCTTGCTCATTTAAAGGTATCATGGGGAGCAATTTACCCGAGGGTCCCTTGGAGCCCCATCAATGCTTATTATTATTTCAGTAATCAAACGTTTTAAGACTTCCCCTTAAGGAAAAATAGTCTGGATTAATAGGTGGAGGTCTATTAAATGATGGGTTCAGCAGGGGACATTTCTTTTACCAGTGCCCTGGTTATTTACAATGAAGGCAGCCATTTGGGGCACAAAAGTCCTGAGTGGAGGACTTCTAGGTTCTGGCTTGAAACGTGTACGTGGAAGTCCTCTTTACCCTTGGAGCTGTTGTAACTGCAGAGCCGTAAGTTTATTGGCTTTTGAATTTTATCTTGCTCCAGGGATTTTTCAAAATGCTCAGCTAGGGCTGTTAATTCAGCAAGAGGGGTGGCTTCCCAGTCCAGCTTGTGTCTCCTTATTAGGCTATTTAGTTTGGGCCAGAGTCTGCTAATGGATAAGGAAATCAGTGAGTTTTCAGTGCTTGTGTTCAATCAAGAAAGCCCAGAATGTTTCACAAAACAAGTGTTTCCAGTTGTGTCTTATAGCCTGAGTCTGGTTCATCCTTTTTTGTTTGTTTGTTTGCAATATCAAGTGACAGACCAATCTTTTGTGAAGAAATACCTTACCAATATTTTCAGATAGGTCTTGGGCTATTTTTCTAGAGCAGCGGTTCTCAACCTGTGGGTCGCGACCCCCTTGTGGATCGAATGACCCTTTCACAGGGGTCGCCTAAGACCATCTGAAAGCAAAAAGATACTTACATTACGATTCATAACAGTAGCAAAATTACAGTTATAGAGTAGCAACGAAAATAATTTTATGGTTGGGGGTCACCACAACATGAGGAACTGTATTAAGGGGTTGCAGCATTAGGAAGGTTGAGAACCGCTGTTCTAGAGCGTTTTGGGCCATCCTGGGCTGAGTGATGAGTATGTGGGTCTTTAATATTGCTCTTGGGAATCTCCCCACTTGGCTTTAGCCATCCAATTTTGGGAGTCTCTAGGTCCTAATGTCATATGAATAATTTGGTAGAGATCTGGAGTCCCAGATCATAAGCTCCTCATAAATTCCTCATAAAATTTTTGAGGATTGTCTTTAGATTTTGGAAAATCTTTGATGATGGTCCTACACTCAGCCACTGACCAAGGAGAAAAGATGGTTACATTTAGTATTCCAAGCTCAGCAGAGGGTCTCACTTTAAAAGGCATTAGTTTAACCTCTAGCTCATCTTCAGCATGAAAAGGCAATTAAGTAAAGGGATTAGTAGGTTCAGAATATTTAGGGAGAGGAAGGTAACGGGAAGGAGTGATCAGAACAGTCAGGGTCAAGTTAGTCAGTGTATGCTTTTTTTTTAGATTCACCATCTACTTGTTGCTTAAGCTTTTCATCTGCCTTTTGTAAAGAATCTTTTTTTTTTAAGATTTTGTTGGGGAATTGGGGGAGGGGAACAGTGTTGGGGAATTGGAGAAGGGGAACAGCTAAGTTGTTGTCCTTCAATCTTTGTTGTGGAGGGCGCAGCTAGCTCAGCTCCAAAACCAGTCACCACCCAGCCACCTGATGGCAGCTCAGGGCCGCTCGGCTCAAGGTGCCGTGTTCAATCTTAGTTGTGGGTGGGCACAGCCCACTATCCCATGCAGGAGTTGAACCAGCAACCTTGTTGTTAAGAGCACATGCTCTCACCAGCTGAGCCATCCTGCCACTTGTTGGCAGCTCAGCTCGTGTGCAGCTCACTGGCCCATGTGGGAATCGAACCGGCGGTCCTGTTGCTCAGAGCTCACGCTCTTAACCAACTGAGCCATTTGGCCGGTCCTAAAGAATCTTTTTAAAGAGGCAATTTTTTATTTATTTAGTTTCTTAGAAGCTTTGAATACCAATAAAAAATGTATCCTCTTGTTTTGGAAGAAATTCTGAACTTATTTTCCTCTGGAGCACCTCATAAATGGATGTTTATTTAGGTTAAAAGTTCCCCACTGTAGTCACTGTAATTGAAAATTATCTTTGGTAAGGTTTCGCCAATGGCTCAGAAATGCAGGTTCTGGGCCTATACTTTTTTTTTTAATTGGGGAATTATGGGAGGGGAACAGTGTTGGAGAATTGGGGAGAGGGACCAGCCAAGTTGTTGTTCTTCAATCTTAGTTGTGGAGGGTGCCAGTCGGCAGCTCATGGCCTCTAAGCTCAAGGTGCTGTGTTACAATCTTGGTTGCAGGTGGGTGTAGCCACCATCCCATGAGGGAGCGGAACCAGCAGCCTTGTTGTTAAGAGTGCACACTCTATCCACTGAGCCATCCGGGCGGCAGCTCAGCTCAAGGTGCTGAGTTCAGTTTTAGTGTGGGTGGGCATAGCCAACCATCAAACAGGCAGTCATGTTAGGAGCACCTGCTCTCACCAGCTGAGCCATCTTGCCACCTGTTGGCAGCTCAGTGGCAGGTCAGCTTGGGCGCAGCGTCACTGGCCCATGTGGGAATTGAACCGGCAGCCCTGTTGTTCTGAGCTCACGCTCTTAAGCTAACTCTTAACCAACTGAGCCACTCGGCCGGCCCAGGCCCACCATTTTTATACATATAGTCAGGGTCCCAGATGGAGGAGTCCCAGGTTGTTTGGAGTAAGAGGAACCCATTTTTTCAATTTTCCTCCCTTATTACCTGAGGGTTCACACTGGACCAAGTCCAGCTTAAGTCAAACCCAGTTCGACACCAGACCCAGTCTGGTTTCTTATAAGTTGGCCAACCCCAGACCCAGTCCAGAGAAAGAAATGCTCAAATAAATTTGGAGAACTCTTTTAAATGCAAAATCTGCAGAGCTTAGCTCCAAGAGGGACTTATTCACGACCTTCAGGAGCACTGAGAAAACAGTAAGTGCAAAGGGCTTAGCGGGTACATTTGGCTAGTAGCACGTTGCTCCTGTGGGCTTTTTGGTCTTTTTCAGATCCCACTTCTGACACTAGAACTGTTAAAAGATAAGTTGAGGCATATTAAAGTTTATTTGAGCAAAAATAAATTGGAATCAGGCAGCACCAAAGCAGAAGTGGTTAGAAGTGTTTCGCTAATGGGAACTAAGGAAAATTTTTTATAGAGCAAAGTAGTCACCCCTTATCTGCAGTTTTGCTTTGTGTGGTTTCAGTTATCCACACTCAACTGCAGTCTGAAAATATTAAATGGAAAATTCCAGAAATAAACAATTCCTAAATTTTAAACTGCACGCTGTTCTGAGTGGTGTGATGAAATCTTGCACTGCCCTGCTCAGGATGTGATCCCTTATGTCCAGTGTCTTCATGCTGTATGTACAGTACAATAAGATAGTTTGAGAGAGTGACAGACAGAGACAGATTGCATTCACATAGCTTTTATTACAATATGTTGTCATAATTGCTCTATTTTGTTATTAGTTATTATTGTTAATCTCTTCTTGTGCCTAATTTATACATTAAACTTTACCAGAGGTATGTGTGTATAGGGGGGAAAAGTATATATTGGGTTCGGTATTATCCACAGTTTCAGGTGTCTGCAGATAAGGGGGGACTACTGGAAGGAAATGACTGATTTGTTATAGCTTAAACTCTAGTTGTCTGCTTGTGATTGGTTGTCCTTAGGTTCCACATTTGTAACCTTGATGTACCTACAGGCTTAGACTTTGGTTTGCTTAATAGGTGCCACAGCATTAGAGCCACCTCAGTCTCATGGCCTCCTTATTTAATTAATTTAACAAGTGATACCATTCAATTAAAGCTTAAAAACATGAAAGTCATTGATTTATAAAAAAGTCATTGATGTCTATTGTTTATGGATACGTGGGCAGTGAACGTGTCAGAACTTGCACGGGAATGATAAGCGCAGGCTTCAGAAAGGGTTCAGTTGGGGAGGGAGGGAGGGGAACGGAGCAAAAATGCGTGTGAAAGGCTTGCGTGGGAGCTTCAACTGTCTCTGTGATGTTTTATTTCTTAAAAAATGTTATGTAGCAAATATGTCAAAATGTTTAGATTTGTTCAAGCATACACACACACACACACACACACACACACACATATCCCAAGGGTGCCCAAAATATGTATATACATGACTTGTATTCATCTTTTGTTATTGGTATATATCAAGTATTACAATTTTAATACAGTTTTTTCCTTTCTTAAATTGTGTATGCATCTTTTTGGCACCCTTTGTATATATACAATAGGTTTTTCTGTATGCTTGAAATATTTTATAATTTAACACTGTTTTTAAGTGTCAAGGATTTGGAGACTGGCAGGCTGGGGGTTAGGTCTTCTTTTCACCAATTACTAGCTGTGTTTTTGGATAAATTGCCTCTTTTCCCGTCTGTGACTGTCCCTCTTGGGATGCCACGCCCTATTCACCTGCTCTGAACACTTGATTAAATGAACACTGGGAAACAGCTTGCCAGTTTTCTCTTTTATTTAAAAAAAAATGCTACTGGCTGCTTTACTTTCAAATTTAAGTGACTGGGGTTGAAATCTCTCCCTTCCCTCTTCCCACCTCCCCAGCACACACATACAAAGTTTGAAGGTTTGACTTACGCCTGGAGACAATCTTTAGGTTTGGAATTTTTTTGGAATTTTACAAGGGATGATTTAATTTACAATCTACAGGCATAGTCCCTTTGACATTCAGAGGCTCTATGGCTAACTGACTTTTGTTCTTTGAACTTTTGTTCTGCTCTCTGGAGAATGCTGAAAGGCTACTTTTCAGAACTAGTTTTTTAGTTCTGAGACATATTGGAAAATAGATTGCAGAATTTGTGGCATATTTGGGTCTAGTGAGGTTTTTGGATATACTGCCCTAAAAGCTTACTAGAGAAACACTATTCACAGTTCCTCCATTCTAGACATCAGCAAGGCCCTTCTTTTAAAGGGACTGCCCAGGGAATCACTGAAGCACTGGGACAAAGGCTGCAATTCCACCTCAAGAGACTCTGGCCTTTGCAGTCTGGGAACAGCCACCCTTAGAAACCCTGGTGCTGGAGACGCCAGGCAGTAGACTAAGCATCTGGGTCAGAGAATGGAGGGGAAGAGTCGAAGTGCAAAAATGGGGAGTTCTAGGTTTGATACAGGTTCCAAAGTTTCCAGCACGTGACCTCATTCCTTCTCCACCCCCTAAACCTGTTTTTTCTTTTTGTATCCCTGTCTCTCCAATCCAGATACTTGGGAGTTAGCTTGACCTTTTTCTGATCATCACATTCAATCAGGTACCGTGCCCTGTAGATTCCACCCTTTTTTATGGCTCAGTCTGGGAGTCTTTCAGGGGCCTTCGTTAGAAAGTGGTTAAAAGGAGGCTCCCTCTGGGCTTGCACATTTGGAAAAGATGCTTCCTCTGGGCGAAAGCAGCTTTCAGATACATGTTTGGCTAACAGATAGCTCCTTGGTGAGAAGAGGTGTCCTTTCCTCCTGGCAGACGCCAGACTGCGTGGCTCAGCTGGCAGCACAGGTTGTGTTTCGCCCCTTCCTTGCCTCTCTAACACCCCTTGTGTGCAGTGAAGATTGCACCACGATGTGCTGTGACCCTGCTCGAATCTTTGGCCTCCTCTTTGTGGGTCCAGCTGCTGCTGCCTTAAAGTCGTTCGTGATGGTGTGGACTGCTCGAACAGTGTCCCTTCTTTCTTCTCCTTTCTTCCCTTGTGTCCTCAGGGCTGCCTCCTGAATGGTCTGCACACGGGCTCCAGGCACTCCCCTTGCCTTCAGGACTCTCAGCGCAGCACCCAAGGCTCTTTTCCTGCTCATTTCCACTTCCTCTTCTGCCTCTCCCACCTGAAACCTTCCTTCACCCGGAGCTTTCCTGGCCTCCGCCTGGAAAGTCCTTGCTCCTTTCTCCTCCTGGTCTTCCAAGACTTGGCAGGACTACCTTCCCTAGGAAGTCTTCCTAGGTGGGGTGGCTTCTCCCTTAGTACTTACCACCCTGCATTGCAATCTATGCCTGCTAAACACTGGGCACCGGGACACAGCGGCTAGAACCTACACTACTTTTAGAGGCTCATGGTAACCTTTGAATTTATTTTGAAATTAGAAGACAAAAGTGAACTTTAAGGGTCAAAGAGAATGTGTTATTTTTCTCAAATCAGAAAAAATATATAATAATTTGTAGTGTCCTCAAAAATCTATTAAATCATTTTTCCTTTTTATAGAGGAAGATGCCCATGGAGGCAAAAGTACCCAGGGCCTATGGAAGTCACAATATGGCCCTGGTTGACACTGTTGCTCCCTTCCCACACCAAACCCAGTAGACGGAGATCTCCTAGGACAGAGGATGAACCCCCTCAGGACTGTGCTATGTTTATTTGTTTGTTTGTTTGAGGTGTACAAAACAATGCAATACTTATCCCTTTCGCCCCTCGCAAAGTGACAACTCCCTTCCCCCCATCCACTGCCCTCCCACCCCCGATATCATACCTGTACTATGTTTTTCTAAACCTTTATATCTCCGGCCCAGGGCTAGGCACTCAGACTGGATCAGTCAATGATTTCTGAAAAAGCGAATAAGAAAATAACGAATGAGAGGCTTTGGGTGAGACTCTTGACTGAGTCTTCCTTTCTTCATCTGCAAAGCCAAGCTTCATCCTCACAGGGTGGCTGCAAGCATCAGATGGTGAGTGGGAAATGCTTTGGAACTGTGGAACTTGGAGCCGGTCCTGAACCTCCACAGGATGTGGGCAAGGAGAGGAGTGCTAGAGGTTATTAAAAATGGCTCCAGGTGGCTTTGATAGCTTTTTTTTGGTAACAAATAAAATTATCCTATTTATACATATAGAAAGAAAGTGGAAGGCCATTAACCAAGGTGGCTCACAGTGGCCAGCCCCGGAGCATGGGTTACCTTTGCAGTACTTTTAAAAACCATACTTAGGAGCCGGTGAAAAACCAGGTCTGCCTTACTTTCCCTTTGTGTCTTTGGGCCTGGCACAAGTGAATGACATAATGAGTGAAGGAATCCCCCATCCAATGGCCTCATCTGGCACCCCATCAGCACAGGGGCCCCTACTCCCAATGGGTGAGAAGTGCGGCTGCACCCTCAGAGCAAGGCCAGCAACCGAGGGAGCACAGCTGCAGCACGGAGACTCCGTTTACCCAAGGTGCTGGCTCTTGCAAATCATCATGGATCCTGAGGAAGAGATGGGACATCTCCAATGGCGACAGACACCTTCAGGCACTTAAGGAATTTTAGTTCCTGTCCCATCTTCACAAACACTTGGGCGATAGACTTTCTGTGTTCCAAGTCATTTAATATTTCCCATAGCTCCCAGAGGGCTGGGATTGTGCCTTTTTATAAACTCTGGGTGCCTGTTAAGTCCCAAACAGTATCAGCCTAGTCTGTCGTGTTCATTTCTGGGTGCTCAGCGCCCAAAAGCACGCGGACACACAGGTGTTGAGTGAGCAAACGAAATCTGTGAAGTGTGATTTCTTTAAAGGATTGCTGGGACTTCTCTAGCGAAAGGAATAACCTACCTCTAGATAATAAGACCCTGCATGGCCTCCCGCACCCTGTCATTTGGACCTCTAGGAATCGCCTTTGTTGTGGGCGACCAACTACAGGCAAACCGAGCACCTGCTCATCCAGCCGGTCCTCGCGGAAGGACCCCAGGTTGCCGCGCCCGCGGCTGCCTCTCTCCGTTTCCCGGGAACTGGGGGCCCGAGGCATCCCGGGGCTCGCTGCCAGGGTCCGCCCCAGCGCTTCCCAGCCAAGGTAGCACGCGCCCCCAGGTGCTCCAAAACCCCGTCCAGGGTTAGCTTACTTCGCCTCTGCGGGCCGGGCGAGGGGCCTGGGGCTGCGTTGAGGGCCTCGTCTGGTACCCCCAGGCCTGCGGGGGCAGGAGCCTGAGTCACTGCGGCGCACGCCCTCTCCTTCGGCTTCCATCCTGGGGCCACCTCCGCCCTGCAGCATCGGGCCCCGGCGCAGCCGGTTCTCCCCGGATCTCCCGCGCGCCCCCTCTTCCCGGCCCGAGTCTCCGCGGCCGCGGCCCCCGCCCCTGGCTGGCTCCAGGGGAGCTTCGCTGGTCCGTCCCTCCAATGGAGAAGCCCGAACTCCCAGCGCTCCCGGGCAGCTCCCGCGGGAGGGGGCGCGGCCGCCCCCGCGGCTCCACCCTCTCTGCGGGGCTGCAGCCATCTGGGGCCCCTGCCAGTCGCGTCTGCTCCGGGGCCCGTGCCGAGCTCGCGCGGGAGGAGGCGGTCTCACCGGGCGACCCCCTGCCGGCGCCTGTGCGCTAAGATGCCCCGAAGGGGCAGTGGCTGCCAGCTGAGCATGGGTGGAAGCGCGTCGCAGCGGACGCAGCGCCCCTCGCCACCTCGGTGACCCCTCAAGAGCCGGGACCAGAGATCCGGAGGCGGCGGTGGGGACCCGCGCGGGCGGCGAGGTCCGTGTTCCTAACGTCCGGGGAGGGCGCCGGCTGCTGAGCCTCGGCCGGGCTCGTCGCCTCCCGCCTCTCCCCACCAGCCCCCCGCGATCTGGCAGAAGGAAATAGCGCGCGGCCCCTTTAAATTTACCCAGGAGCCCTTAAAGGAGCCCCAGGGGCCCCAGACAGGAATCCCCACCCCGGTCCAGCTCGCGCCGCCGAGCGAGCAGCCAGCCGTCCGTGCGGCCGGCTGCCTCGTGCATGCGCCCCGCGCCCCGGGGCCCCGTGCACCGAGCACCCTGCGCGGGCTGCCGTCGGCCCCGCGGCCCCGCGGCCCGCCGCCCCGGGGCCCCGCTCCGCAGCGCAGCGCATGGAGCCCGGCGGGGACCACCGGAGCCGAAGCGGCGGCGGCTGGGGCGGCCCCGGGCCAACAGTGGCCTCAGCACAGGGCCGACGGCTGCCGCCCGCGGGATCAGGCGGCGGCGTGGAACCTGAAGAGGACGACGGCGGTAAGGGCTGGGGCAGGCGGCTCGGGCGGGGGCCCCGGCATGGGGGAGGGGAGGGCTACGGCTCCGGGCCCCTCTCCGCCACCGAACAAAGGGGGGGACGCGGGCAGGGCGGCCGGAGGCGCCACCTGGCGGGCGCGGATCACGGCTGCAGGGCCAGCGGGGAAGCCCCCCGCCCGGCTCCCAGGGTCGGCCCGCGGGGCTTGGGCGGATCCCCTCCCCCTTAAAGGGCCCCGCGGCCCCCGCCTTGGAGGCCCGGCCGGAGGGGCCCCAGAGGGCCTGGCCAGACGCCACCGGGCGCGCGCTCTAGGCTGTTGGACTTGCGGTCCCCGCCCCTTTCTCTTTCAGACTCCCAGGTGGTGTCCCTAGTTGGCTGTCTCTTAAAAGTCTGCCCAGACCATGGGTCCCTTTCGGGGACTCCCCCCGAGATGAGCGGAGCTGGGAACTCCGTTGTGTTAAGTCGGGCTGCCCCTCTCCTCTTGCTTAGAGACAGGAACCCTTTTTTCTTTTTCCCCGCGTTATTCCTGGGAAAGGGCATAGCTTGCGCCTCGGAGGCCCCACCCCTACCTTCCCCACCGCGGGCAGTTTTAAAGGAATGGGCTCGCCCACAAAGGCAGACACCCCGTTCTGTCCGCGCGTTTTCTCCTGTCTTTTCAGAAAATTTGCCACAGTTTGTCAGCTATAGTGGGACCATCCAGTCCTCCCCATTCGCTCTCAAAAAGGAGATAGTGTCTTCATTCCCTTGCTGCAGGGTCAACGACTTAAGACCCATGAAGGTTCTGTCAGGGCTAGGGAGGCTGCCCCAATCTTGGAGCTCCCATCCTAGAAACTCCCCATCCCCTTTTGTTTTTAAAGAATCTCAGCTCCTCCCCTTTTTTCGGCTCTTAAAGGGCCAGTCCACCTTAGACTTACATAGATCCAACGCTGGTAGGATGCTTAAAGACCAGCTAGCTATCCAGTGCTTTGCAGACAAAGAGCTTAGGCCCAGAGAGCAACTTGACCTATCAAAGGTCACAGAGCAAGTTACCAGTGAAGCCAGAACTGGAATCCCGGTCTCTAACTCTGAAGGCAGTGCTTTTTCTTTGGATCTATTTAAATCAAAAACAAACAAAAAACAAAAAAAAAGCAATGGTGACAGGAGTCATCTCTGATCCTGTCTTTTGTTTTCCCCACCCTGAGATTCTCCACTTGGAGAATGACCACACCTGTCCATTCAGCTTATGTGGCCAGGAGACCCTTTTCTAAATAGGGTTCAAACTGTAGCAAGGGTGGGGGACTGCTCCAGATCTGTTTGGCGAAAGGAACACCACTGGGTTAGTGGGCTCTGTCCTGGCCTCTCTGATTGCTGGGCAGCGGCCGGCTCCCTGCCAGAGCAAAAAACAAATCCCCAGAAAGATTTAATGGACTCCTGTGGGTGGGGGCCACTCCCTGCCTCAGAATCTCCAGTAGCCACTCTGATGGCCCTCCTGCCAGCCCCTTTCAGAGTCTCTGGGGAAGTCAGGGTCCTAAAAACTCCTTTCCCTGGAGGTTGACAGCTTTGTCATGGGGATCCCTCTCATGGGTGCCTGTGTTTGGGAACTGACAATGCTTAGTGCTCCCTAAAATGGGACTCTTGAGGAGGCTGTATTGGAAAAATGAAGAAGCTCTTTGGGTGGGGCCCTCCTGGCTGGGGCCTCAGGCGGGTGGGTCCTGTGTGCAGCCCTGGATGCAGACAGATGCCCCCTTTGTTCTCGCCCCGCTGCTGCCTGCTCTGCTCCAGCTGTAACCGCCCCGGCATTCTGCTCTCCTGGCTTTACCCCTACAGCTCTCATCCAAAAAGGGTGCCTTACAGAGTCAGCTGGCTCACCTTATTTTATAAAAAGTCAGAGCTAGACCCTTACAGTGCCTTGCATCCTTTTGTTGTTGATTCTCTCTTAAAGGGCCCTCGCTCTTTGTAAAGTGCCAGTGTTTTGACTCGCTGCCCTCCTACATCCCTTTTATTGCTGTTGCCATCCCTTTCCTGCTCCTGAACGAGAACCCTCTCCCCTTCCCTTTCTCAGGATGCAAAATCAAAGCCCTGGGTTCTTTCCCTGGAAATTGGAGATTGAAAAACTGTCTCCCTTTTCCCTTCTTCAGGGCAAGATCTTCAGCTGGAAGGGGGTGCCTTGGGGTCCTGGGGGAGTGCCCCCCTGCCCTCCTCCAGGGCCAGGGGACCAGCATCTTCAGGCAGGAAATACTCAGACCACTGTGAGGCCTGGGCCTCCAGGCCTGGAAAGAGCCGCATCCCCGGCCGTGACCACCGGCGTTACTACCACGACCACTGGCGGCTGGAGTACCTGATGGACTTCAACCCTGCCCGGCACGGCATGGTGTGCATGGTGTGTGGCAGCTCCCTGGCCACGCTCAAGCTCAGCACCATCAAGCGGCACATTCGCCAAAAGCACCCCTACTCCCTGCATTGGAGTCCCCGGGAGAAGGAAGTCATCAGCAACAGCTGGGATGCCCACTTGGGGCTGGGGGCCTGTGGAGAGGCTGAGGGCCTGGGGACCCAGGGGGCTGAGGAGGAGGAGGAGGAAGAAGAGGAAGAGGAGGAGGAGGGGGCTAGCCTCCAAGCTTGCCCACCCAAGGGCCCAGGTAATGCAGGACATGGAAAGGCAGGTGGGGCCAAGTGGGGACAGCCCTGGCTTCTCAGCCAGTTAGCTGATTTCCTTTGGGTGGGGTCTGCTTATTGCCTTTATTGTACAACAGTGGAGGAGGGACAGTGGGACAGGGGTTCTCCAACATCTCAGACAGCTTTGACATTCTGTGGTTTTAGAAGGATCAAGGAGAGTGGAGGCTGGAGGGATGAGGGGAAGGGCGGCTGGGAGCAGAGAGTGCTGGAAAGGTATGGTTGATAGTGAAGTCCAGAGAAGGGGCTAGAATCGGGGACTTGGGGAGGAGTGGGTGGGCCTTAGGGTTTGTGTGCAGGAGGATTAGGAGATGGAAGAGTTAAGACTTGGGGGGAGAGGAAGAGAAGGACAAAGGTTAGGCTAGGGGCTCAGTGAGAGAGGCTTGTGGAGGACCTGGCTGTGGTGGTGGTGGTGGTGGTGGTGGGGCTCCACCAGAGGTCCAGCGTCTCAGTTCCTTCCCTCCCTCCAACCCTTTCAGGCAAAGCCCCAGCTGGTGGGGGCGGCAGGCGCCGGCGACGAGGGGGCTCAGTGGCACCCTGGGCTCGGCGTCAGCGCCTCTTGGCCTCCCGGAGGGCCGGGGGCAGCAGGGGGCTGGGCGCTCGGCGCCTGGAACGGAGGCTGAAGGAGTCCCTGCAGAACTGGTTCCGGGCAGAGTGTCTCATGGACTATGACCCGCGGGGGAACCGGCTGGTGTGCATGGCCTGTGGCAGGGCACTGCCCAGCCTGCACCTGGACGACATCCGTGCCCACGTGCTGGAGGTGCACCCCAGCTCCCTGGGGCTCAGCGGCCCCCAGCGCAGTGCCCTGCTGCAGGCCTGGGGTGGCCAGCCTGAGACAATGTCTGAGCTCACCCAGTCCCCACCAGGTGCGAGGCCCATGCTTAGGGCCGAGACCCCCTCATTCATATAAGGGCTGCAAAGGGATCTGTGGCCCAAACCGGGAGGGAATCACTCCCCCTGTCCCACACACAGTGGCTGGGGCCTCTAGCTTGGGGCTGGAGTAAGGAGCAAGGGACGACGTCCTCTGCGTGGGTAAGGGCATCCCAGCCAGCAGGCTGAGCCCCTCTCCCTCACCCCTTCCCCAACAGATGATGACCTCGTCCCCCAGGACCTGACCAGAAAGAGCCAGGACTCAGCCCCCGTTGCTGGAGCCCCCTCCTCTCAGGATCTCAGCCCCCCAGATGTAAAGGAAGAGGCTGGCTGGGACCCTGAGAGGCCCGGGCCGGCAGAGGAGGAGGAGCTGGAGGAGGGCGAGAGGGTGGGGGTCCCAGGCCGGTCGCCACGGGGCCGCGACCTCCGCCGCCACTACCAGGAGCGCTGGCGACTGGAGTACCTCATGGAGCTGGACGGCGGCCGGCGCGGCCTAGTGTGCATGGTTTGCGGGGGCTCGCTGGCCTCGCTCAAGATGAGCACCATCAAGCGGCACATCCGCCAGCGCCACCCGGGCTCTACGCGCCTCAGCGGGCCTGTCAAAGCCCTCATCGCCCAGGAGTGGAGCGAGAAGGCCGCTCACCTGCTGGCCCTGGGGCTGCCCTGCCCCGAGTCCCCCAGGGACCCTGCCGCCCCCAGCACAGCCTCAGCCTCCGAGGAGGGGGGAGGGGAAGAGGAGGAACCGGAGGAGGAAGAGGAGGAGGAGTGGTGGGGTGAGCTGGCGGAGGGCTAGCGATGGTGGAGAGGGAGAGGGACCCAGCTAGGAAGCAGGAGTGGTTTGGGGAGCCATTGGGCAGAATGGGGTGGTGAGAGTGTAAGGTTGGAGGGGAAATTGGGGAGGATGGACGGAAGGGCAAAGGTGAGGGGTTATGAAGCTGAGACGCAGGGCCCGGGCTGCTTTGCCCCCCACCGACTCCAGTGCGGTCCTTTGTCCCTTCCTAGGCGATGTCCCGCTTTCCCCTGCGGAGCCGTCGGAGCGGCCTGCCGAGGAAGAAGAGGACGACGAGGACAGCCAAGAGCCCGGTGGACTAGCCTTCCCACCCCTACCCCCGCCGCCGCCGCCTCCCCCGCCGCCGCCTCCCCGCCGCCGGGAGCAGCGGCGGAACTACCAGCCGCGCTGGCGGGGCGAGTACCTGATGGACTACGACGGCAGCCGGCGCGGTCTGGTGTGCATGGTGTGCGGGGGCGCGCTGGCCACGCTGAAGGTCAGCACCATCAAGCGGCACATCCTGCAGGTGCACCCCTTCTCCATGGACTTCACGCCTGAGGAGCGCCAGACCATCTTGGAGGCCTACGAGGAGGCGGCGCTGCGTTGCTACGGCCACGAGGGCTTCGGGCCGCCGGCCCCAGCGCCGCGCGATCGCGGCGCCGACCTCAAGGCGGGCGCCGTGTGTCGGGCGTAGCGGGCGTGGCAGACTGGCGGGCCGGGCGGGGGCGGCCCTCGGACTGGGAGAGCGCTGCCCCTGTTTCCCCCTGGCCGGGCCAGGCGGAGATTGGGGATCGGTGGGGTGCCATGGAGCTCCGGAACCTAGTCAGACCTCGGGCCCTGGCCCTCCCCACGCAGGTCTCCATGTTTCCCAAGAAGCCACAGCGGCCTCCAGGCGTTTGCACCGAGCGCTTCCAGCCCTGGCCCGCGTCCGGCCACACCCCGGCCAGGCGATCCTGTGCGGGGCCGGGATGGGGGCGCCGACAGTCAGTATTAAGACCCCAAGGAGGGTGGCGGGAAGGGCAGTAAGGCCGGGTCGACCCCTTCCCTGGCCGGGGGCCTAGCTCGGCAGCGTTGCACGCCAGCAGGCACGGCGCCCGAGTCGGGCCGGCTGCCTTTGGCCTTACTGGTGTTCGCGGCCGCTCGGAGGCCTGGACTGGGGACATAGGCCTGCACGGGAGGCGGGGCCCGGGAGCCCGTCGGGCGGAGAAGGCGCGTCGGACCGCGGGCGGGCGGCGGCCAGGGGGCGGGGCGGAGCTGGGCTTGGGCCCCGCCGACTGCGCCCTCCTCCCGGGCGGGCTACGTGGGGACAGCACGCTGACGGCCCCACCCGCCTCCTGGCGCCTGCCGCGCCCGCAGAACCGAGATCTTGTAAAGGGATTAGCACTTTTTTTCCTTTGCTCCTCTCCTGCTCCGGAGGTCTCCGTTCACCTCTCAGCTTGGGCGCTGCTGCTTCAGCGCCCTCGTCGGTCTGAGCCCGGGGCACTGGAGGTCCCGGTATTTGGCGGTATATTCCCGTCCCTTCCCTGTCCCCCGTTGTACGCGGTGGGCGCGCCACCCGTTCTCAGCCTCCAGGGCCTGGGGCCGGGCCTCGGCCTTCCTTTCTCTTCCCCGCGGCAGCGCCAGGCCCTGTGGTGCCGGAAAGGGGCCCCGCGATCTCCCAGGCAGGTCCGAGAGGGATGTGTAGATTGATTCTCCTGTGGAGAACAGGTGGCCCCCGAGATCAGGCCTTTTGCTCTTTGTATTTTATTTTGAAACTGTATTTAATGCTTTTATATGAAAGGGGGGGGCGGGGCGGGGAGAGAGCTGTCCCAGTCACCCTTATGTGCAAATGTCTTATTTATTATGCGTGTATCAGAGATAAGCTGTGAGGTGGTGGAGAAAGGACCTAAAGGAAGGAGCGAGGGCAGGGGGAAGGGATGAGAGGACCCCAAAACATCCTATACTGTGTGAATCTCCAGGCCTCTCCTTCGAGTCTCCAGGCCACTTCTTTTGGTCTTAAAGCCCGAGAGTGGGGAGGTCAGCGGGTGGGACTTGAGGGCTGGGCCTGGAGGGGGAGGGGCTGCCTGCCAAGAGAGCAAAGAGGAAGCCCTTCCTCGCATCCCAGCTTCCCACACCCCCAGGCCAGAGCCCAAGGTTCAAGTGCCTCAGGCCCAGTCCCCTTGACTCTTCCTGATTTGGGAATTGGATTTTATACCACGGATTTTATAGCATTTTTATATAATTCAAGATCGACAGAGTTGGAAAGGCCTTGGAGATCAACTAGTATTTGCCCCCACTCCTTTCACGGATAGGTAAAATGAAGCCCAGAAACTGAAATTATCACACAGCCAGGTAGGAACAATACAAGAACTAGAATAAAAGAACGAATTCAGTTTCTTTGCACTACACAACACTGCCTCCCAATCTCTGGTAAGTTAGTAAAATTTGCCATTAGACCTGCCAAAGGATGGCATATGCTGGGTGCTGCAGGCCATGTCAGTGCACCTGTGACCTGGGATGGCCAGGAACAGCACACTCCCTGGGATGAGTGCTCTACAGGCAGTTCTTGCCGCCACAGGCTTCAGCTGGAGGGTGTGGACAGCGGCCTTCTCGGAACTCCAGATGTGGGGTTGGCTGCTGCCTGGCCCAAGACCTCCCTGTGGGGCAAGAGCTCTGACCTTGTGTCCGTTGTCGATGCCACCAGAAGTCAGGCAATACTGAGGGTTATCAGTTGACTGAAAAGTGAATTCCAGTGTGTGTGAACCGCCAGGGTTTTTGAGACAGTATTAAAAGCTTGAGAACAGGGATTATGGATGGCACCAGGCTGGGCACTGCCATTCTTTTATTTTCCTTCACGCATGTTGTTTTCAGATCCAGAATGAGTATTCTACCACTTTTGCTACTCTGCCTGTTCAAAAACAGTAGGCATATCGGGGCAACCTGTTTGTCAGTCACCCAAGCCCACTGCCGAAGTTCAGGTAAGCCAGGGCAGAGAGCAGGTTAGGAATGGCTTTCCTCTCCGTAGGCAGGGAGGGGCCTTAGCACAGGAGTGGATGTCTTCATGGAGAGGCAGCCCTAAGCACTCCAGTGGTTCTCAAAATGGCCACCAGACCAGCAGCGTTGTATTAGGAACTTACTAGAACTGGAAATTCTTGGGCCCCACCTCACTGAACCAGAAACTGGGGCAGGGCCCAGCGATCTGTTTTGATAAGCCCTCCGATGACTATTAGGCTCACTGAAGTTCTGAGCATGTCATCTGGGAAGTGCCATTGTAGTGATTCCTACTTTGTAGCTAGCTGTGGCCTCACCGCTTAGGGGTCAGGGGGTCCTCATCTCTAGGTGTGCCTCCTTGCCTTGGGTGACTGAACAGGTCAAGTTTCTTCATGAATTTTTTGTTAATGGTATGCTTGCTATTATGGCCAATATGTAAATGTTACTCTGAATACATATTTATATACCATGTTAGTGACATTATTCAAACATTTGTATGTGTATTTGTGAAGTTTGCATCAGTTATTTTTTTTTTAAGTTTCAGACTAAGTTTTCTAAGAGGTATGTTGAATAAATTTTAAAAATCCAGCTTAAGGGTCACGGCAGCCTTAGTTTGGAAAAGAACAAATCACAGGTGACAAACTGTTTCAGTAAAAACCTGATGTATTTACAATAGTTTCCATTTTTCATGGTGACTCTCAATGCATTGTGGCTGTGTGACTTAGAGGCTGCTTCGTATGTTGCAGGCGGGGAACCCTCCTAGGTTGGTGTGAGACTGAACTGGGACAACAGACCCCGCTGGCCCCTTCCATTCCTCATCTTTCTCCTGAAATGCACTCCTTAGACGGGCTCTTATTTTCTTTCAGAAACCAAACACAAACCTTTGCTCTCTGGAATTCTGCAATCTTGGGCATCATTACTGGTATCAACTATTGGTTGCTTTTTAAAGCCTCAAAGGTGGAATGGGGATTGGGGCCAGTGGAAGCTTTGTTTGGTTCTTACTTAACCCAAACTGTGTATAAAGAATAAAGTTAGCAGAATGACACCACAGTCATTGTTTTTCTTTTTTTATTAATACCACATCAATTTGCAGTTTTACAGGAACCAAGATTCAAGCTCTGTAGGTGCTACTGTATTTTTGTTGCACACACATATATGCACACAGTTTCATTAGTAATTTGTCATCTATAGGTTTTTCTTAAAAAAAAAAAATCCTGTATGGCACAAAGATCTGTCCAATATCTAAACACAGCAGTAATAAAAGCGCTACGTGTGGAGGCCTCCAGTGTGGGGGGAAAAAGGCCCTTTGGAGGGGACGCCCAAAAAGATGATCAGTGCACTGACTTCCAGGGAGGGCAAAGGATGGGGATGGAGAATGCATTTCCTATACTAGGACATGAAATCAGTTTGAAAATTCAAAAGAAAAGGAGGCTAAGAAGAGAATGGAGTAACACAAGGGTACCTTTTACGCATCTAAATCTCTTAATTTTCCCCAAAGTGGAAAGAAAATTTTCCTCCACTACCTTCTACAGAGCTGCAGTGCTTTGGGACCATCAAAGATTGTAGCCCTTCAAGTCACCAGTGCGTGTTCCCTCTGGATTATCATGAGGGGTCACAACCCAAAGGATCTCACAGATGACTTTCAAGTTTACAGAGTTTTCACGTTGGAAGGGGAGGAAGACATTTATCAGTCTCAAATGAGAATCCAAGGTTCCCACTCGCCCTCCACGTGCTATCAATGTGAGCTGTGTGTTGTAGTTGCGCACGGAGCCTATCGACACGGTCTGACCCAGCCTGGTCGCCCTTACCTAAAGCTTCTTGGAGAAGATTCTCACAAGAAGCACCCTGGGCCACGGCAGAGGTGGGTACTAGAACATTTTATGTGCCTGAAAATGAAAGGAACCCTCAAAACAACACACACCCAGAAGCTAGCCTCAAAGTTAAATCTCTGTATGAAACACAAAATGCACTTCCCTACTCTCATTTGTGGTCTCTTAACCACACACACACACACACACACACACACACACACACTCACTCACTCACTCACTCTCTCTCTCTCTCTCTCTCTCTCTCCCTCCTCCGAAACTAGCTCGGCTGTGGTCCTCAGGGTACAATAATGAGCACAGGTTAAAGACGCAGCCTATGAAGAAGCCGCAGGGAAAAGATAAAAGAAAAAAAAAAAGCCTTTTGTGTTTCTGTAGTTTGCCTCTTGAGTGTTCCTCCCCCCCACGGACTGAGATAGGATTACAATAACTCAATAACTGAGGAGCCCACATGCAGATTATTTTTTTTCTCTAACAAGTTTACAGCAGTTACAGACATTTATTTCATAATAAGAAAAGTACAACCATATTTATTAAACTTGAGGTGAGGTGGGTAGGGAAGAGGGGGGAAAGCACATTCAGGAATGAGTTCTCAAACTCAAAGCTCTGAACTGGTGTCCAGAAGAAACGACAGACACCCCCTTCCCAAGTGGCGGGGCCTTTCCTCTCGTAGGGATGAGGCGAGGGAGCGGTGGTCACAGCAGTGCTCCTGCTGACTCCCTCTCCAGCCCTACCTTCTGTTTCCATTCTCAGTTAGCAGGTGGCATTCTGGGAACCAGGAATTACTACTATCACCTATAAGTTATTCATAGAGTTGAAAGTTATATCTATAAGCTACGAAGAGGAATATGAGGAGTAGCTGCTCACATTGTGGGGCAGGAAGATGGGATGAAGGGCTGCAAAAAAGCAAACCAAAACAAAACAAACCAAACCCACGGGAAGGAATCCAACTCTTGTCCCCAGATAATTTCTTTATAAGTTAACCATTATTTCTTAACTTAAAAATACAGGCAAAATTATGATGGGAAGCTCTGTAAGGCTAGTCCTTGAAAATTAAATAGAAGAATCCAAGAGATGTGTTTACCTTTCATGTCCTCCTTTCACCTCCAAGCTTTCCCCATTCAAGCTGCATGTAAATGTTCCACCACCACTAAGTATTGATTTATCCTATTAAACTGATTCTGTTTTTATTCTTTTCGGTTCTAAGGTATCAGTTCTTTTTTTAGTCCAACAATTCTTGTGCTGATATTGCGGGGAAAGGGAAAGGAGGGGGAAACACCAAATTAAAAAAAAAAAAAGCTTGGAATGCAGGCTCAAGCTGACACTGAGCACGTTCCTTCATAGTACAAGTAATGACATTATAACTATTGAACGATGTTTTAGTAATTGTGGCATTTCTGGTCTCCATGTACTTATTCTGCCTTTTTTTTTGCGATTCCAGGTAGTTTTGCTTGGATCCTATTGAGGAAAATAAAAACAAAAAAAGGTAAAAACCGGTATTAGTTCTAGGTTTGTATTTTAACAGTGATGCTAGAAGACAGCCCTGGGCCTGCTGGAGCAGTGTGAAAACCATTCTCCCATCTCCACGGGGCTTAGTCTGGATGACAGGAGTCTGGAATGAGCTGAGGGGTCCACCAACATCCACCCCCTCCCAGCTGCCCATCCTCTCACTGCCAGAGCCTCGTGGGTCCTTCACCGGGGGTTCCAGAGAAGAATAAGGGGTATCTGGGCATAACGCCTGCTAACTGTACTCTGTACACTGGCAATGCAACAGTCCATTTCTCTGAGAATGCCAGGTCACCCGCAAGAGGAACCAGGAGTCAAGGGGTCAGGAGTCAAGGTTATTTAAAAAAAATAAAGGAGTTAGCAATAATTCCCAGCTCCTCATAGGACATCAAAGCTGCCCTTTATTTTTTTTTATTAAGGTTCCCCAAGACTAAGGTCATTTACATCCCTCAGCTAATGTCAAAGCTACTTCCCACAAGTGTTACATCCTACAGCAGGGCTGGGTCAGACAACACTGCTAATCAAGACACTGGGTTTAAAACTAAGTAAGCCAGGACCATCTTTCACAATCAGGGGTGAACAGCAACCAGACGCATATTTGTGCTAACTGTCCTTGTCTGGTTTTAGCTCCAATGTGTACCTAAAAAGGCAAAAAAGCAGGTAAAGAGCCTGGCTTCAAGCTGGAGCTGTCTAGGGATAGTCAGTTTCCTCTTATCAAAGCTGGAAAAAGCACTAAAATCTGGGGTGTGAAAGGGACTGACACAAAGGGTGGATATATCTGTTTGTGATGTTTTGTTTTTTAAAGACTATCTGAAGAAAATATGAAAAAATGTTGACATTTTAATTTGAAGAGTTGATTATAGTGTTTGCTATAAATAATTCAAAAATTTAAAAAAGAAAACATTTCTTTAATACGGTCATAAAAATGTCTATCAACATTTTATTACTGGATTTAAATATTAAATTGGTTTAAAAAAATAAAAATGGATTTGGTACTTTTTAGGAAAGAGGTTATGTTGAGCTTTAAAACATTTATTTACTAAAACTTTTATTTCTGAAAAGAGAGGGAAGAGTTTGGCTTAAAATGGAAATATATGAAAATAAAAGGGAGGGGACAACCGTAAACATTTAACATTTAAAAGTCAGTTTAAAAAGGCAGAGTGGTTCTGATTCCATTGATCCTTTTTAATCTAAGATACAAAGCATGTTTTTTCAAAGAAGCAGATGAAATAATCTCCTAAAAATCAAACTATTAACCAAGGTTTCTTTTCAGGGTGAAATTCACATTTCAGCGTGAAAACTTGGCATCAGCCAAGTTTTACACAGGGGACTGAAAATCACTGGGGGATAATAAAAGCACACATTATGATGAAATGTGGGACCTAAGCATACTTACTTTTCAACGATCGACTTGGTCTGATCACGGGCGATGCCAACGTAGTGATCAATCTGGGTCTTGAAGGAAGGAAAGTGACTCAGTGTGGCAACACACAGATTAACAATTTTCCTGAAGGTTATATTCCTTTGTCTAGTTTAACCATTTTTAAAAAACACTATTGAATATTCTGGAAAATGAAAATAATGCCCAGCTTTTAAAAGTATTTTAAAAACTTTTTAGGTTTCAGAATTCAAATTATGCCATAAATACCCCATACTCAGTTGCAGTAGAAAAAGCAGTCATTTCTTTTGCAGAAGTAAGTCTTACTTGCTAGGTGTTTCCTTTAGAGACACTGGATCTGTAATAGCATTTTCTGAATACTAGAAACTCTGTCTAATCTATTTTCTGTAATCATAAATGTGTTTTGGCTCCTGGGTAAGACCAATTCATTTAAAAAACCATAAATAAAGTTGGCTGATGGGTGACTTAATCCATAATAACCTCACAGAATCTAGTATACTCTATATACACCATTCCATAAGCAAACATTTGCTCACACCTATGGAGTCCCATAATTGCTTTCATAGCTTCTTAATAGTTTCAGTTTCTTTTTAGAAATGAGCTTTTATTTATTTAAACCTTGTTTCAATTTATTTTTTTGAACAGATAAAGCATCCATGTGATAAACACACAAAAGGCACATAATAAGGTATAAAAGTGTAAGTCTCCTTCCTACCCTTCTCTCTCCTAACATTCAGTTTCTCTCCTTAGAGGAAACCATTATTACCAGTTTCTTATAGGCACCTGGCTTATAAAATTAGACTGTAGAAATAGAAGACGATTGCTCCAAACTTTCAAACCTAAAAAAAATGAACCCAAACTAGTCACACACCAACTGGCATATCTGATTTGAAACAGGCCAGTGCTTACCTTGTACTTCTCATAGACGATCGGAACACTGAAAATGAGCAGTTCAGCTGTAAGACAGAATCACAGGACTTGACAAGTGTACATGTGAGATAGTCACAAAGTCTCAGGACTCAAGCAACACATAAACTTTTCCTCATGAAATTCAGAGAAGCATAGATCTTCACTATGAGAAATTCTGAGACCTCAATTAAGGACAGTTAAATAGATATAGGTACACAGGCTGCCATCTTTGTATCACAGGTAATTTCCAGATTATGAAAATGGTTTCTACAAATAAAATCCCATATGTAAGTCAAATCTAGACAACTCTCCTTTACTTCTAGCTGTTTTGATATTTCTTTATAGTTAGGACTATTTAATAAACCTATGGCCACAAACAGGTTCCTTCAATACCTAGTTCAAGGTCTCTACAGATGTTAAAGGCTGGGCCAGGGGCCAGCCCAATGGCTCAGTTGGTTGGGAGTTGGCTTGGGAGCGCGAGCTCTGAGTGATAGGGCCGCCAGTTCAATTCCCACATGGGCCAGTGGTTCTGTGCCCGAGTTGAGCTGCCAAAGGTGGCAGGATGGCTCAGCAAAAAAAAAAACAAAAAACGGGGTGGGGGGAGCCAACCGAGTGGCTCAGTTGGTTAAGGGTTGGCTTAAGAGTGTGAGCTCTGAGCAACAGGGCCACCAGTTCAATTCCCACATGGGACAGTGACGCTGCGCCTGAGCTGAGTTGTCACTGAGCTACCAACAGGTGGCAGGATGGCTGAGCTGGTGAGAGCATGTGCTCCTAACAACAAGACTGCCTGTTCGATGGTGGGCTACACCCACCTGCAACTAAGGCTGAACTCAGCATCTTGAGCCGAGCTGCCGCCCAGATGGCTCAGTGGATAGAGCATGTGCTCTTAGCAACAAGGCTGCTGGTTCGACTCCCGCATGGGATGGTGGCTACGCCCACCTGCAACTAAGATTGAACACAGCACCTTGAACTTAGAGACCACGAGCTGCTGATGTGCAGCCAGATGGCAACTGGCGCCCTACACAATGAAAACTGAAGAACAACAACTTGTCTGTTCCCCTCCACCAACTTCCCAATAAAATCTTTGGGGGAAAAAAATAAAAAATAAAAACATAAAGGCTGGGCCACATGGAAGGAGTGGAGCCATGCTGGGCATTCTCCTTGCTCTTACTCTTACCCATTACTTCAAAGGGCATGGAGACATTTTCCTTATCACCTTACCAAGAATCAGCAGGGTGATTCCATTGAAAACGGCACCAACATAGGTCATCAGCCACATGAAGACAGCCAGCTGCGAAGGCCAACATCAGAGGGTAGGGTTAAGCAGGAATAATTATAACGTAAATAAAATTCAGGTTAACTGATGCTATTTTCCTCTAGCGAATTAAGTCTGCATAAATTTAGTGATGTATGCCATAAATAATTTCCAAATGAAAGTCACCCCATGTGCATTCATTTGAAGGTGCCTAAGTGAATTCTGTAGATATCTTAGGCCCAAGACAGACTGTGATTGCATTTCTGTCAATTACATCACCCCTCTTCAGATGTTAGCTCTCCAGGCGCAGGAGATACCTTCTCAAATGACTCCTACCCCCATTTTTACAGGATGACTGAGGTTAAGCATCCATTTGTTTTTGTCTGATAAAACCCTATTTAATGTTTTCCCTCTGAATTATCACCTGGTCCCTGATTTTTCTCAGCCTCACCACGAAGAGCAGTAGAAGCAACTAACCTTCAAGGAGTCAACCAGGTCTTCTACCAGAAAGAGACGGATGAGGAGTTTCAGGGCCTTGTTGACGTGCACCATGGCAGCATTCATGTAATTATGGAAGGCTTCTGAGGACAGAGTAATGTCTACATCCAGGTAGGTTCTTCCAGAAGAAGAAACAACAGTCATATATTTGACACGGAAGGAGAAGACCTCTTTCTGTTAGCACAGCAGTTCTTTGGAGTAGGAAATTCCGAGAATGCATTTTAGAAATCTGTAGGGGCATTTTTTGCGTCATGAGGTGGGGTGGGGGCACCACTGTCATTTAGATGTGGACCAGTTGTGAGCAATAAAAAATTGTGCGATGTCCTGCATCACTTTTATTGCCTCATAGGCTATTCATGAAGGTGAACCTATTTATAATTATCAAGAGCAGAACATATAAACACAAGGTATTCCCCCCCCCCGTTTTAACATATCCTGAATTTTCTAAAACTGTATTCTGTTTATGCTAAACTTTACTAAGATTTTTTTTTCCCACCATTTTGGAAAATCACAACTGTACTGGAGATTAAACATGAAGGTGCAAGTATCTGATGTCTTTATTATGTATTTATTAAATATTGGCTGGAATCCATATTATTTTATTATAAATGTTTTTCTATTTTATCACTTCTTTATATTACAATTATAATCTATTAAATTTTGTTTATAGATATTTATAAATTTCATTTCAAAATGATAAAGGAGGCATTATAAAATATTTGTTAAAAAAACAAAAAGGAGGTACAGATATTTAGTTTGATAGGGTTGAAAACTACAGTAAAAGAAAGACCTGGCTTCTGTCCCCAGATGCACTACAGAACTGAGATGTAAACATCTGCTTACAACTTGTTCATTCACTCAGTACTTACTGACTGCTTACTGAGTACCACTATGCTAGGTGCTGGGGGTATGGGAAAGGTAAGACTGCTTTTGCCTTAGAGAGCCCACAGTTTTGTGGAACAGAAGAGTAACAGGCATGTTTTTCTTTCTTATTTACTACCAAATATGAAAGTTATGAAAATCAGATGCTGTAATTAATACAATTTAGCAAAACACATTTTACAAATCCACAGCAGTGCCACACAAGAGGGAAAAAAACCTGCCAAGACATTCACTGTTTTGCTTGTATTCACTCATTCATTCAACAAGTATTGATTTGGTAAAACTAATCTGCAATAACTTTTTAAATGCCACATATAGTTTAAATTATTCCTTCTATTTTCACTAGGAGAACATGCAAGGACCAGAGCCACAGCCAGACACCTATTCTATCACAGTCCTGAGAGGTCACAACAGGGTTTCTTTCTCTATGAGAAAAGGGGTTTAAAAAAACCTGCCATTTGCTAATGTTAAAATTTTTTATGGGCTAAGATTTTCAAGAAAATGTGAGGAATACGTTTAGTTACAGCATGTTTAGAAAAGCTGGCAAATGGATTGTAGAAATGCATGACCCACTGATTTCATCAAGACTCGCCCCTGGTATTAAGAAAACTAAAGGAGAGATAAGAAGGAAATCAGTAATAAAACCAAGAGTAAACACATCGAGTTCTGATATCACCAAAAGCACAACCTCAGTACCAAGATTTCAAAGTCGTGTTAACCATGTGGGGGCTTACCCAGGTACTAGGGACCCCATGGAACTGAGCGCTGTCCTAGGTGCTGTATTTCCTACCCTGATCAGATATTTAGACAGTTCTCTTTGGTCTTAAAGTGTGAGACTCTGGTTTGTCAAAAAGTTCTAGGCTCCTCATTGGTAGCTTCTTAAGGGCGGCCTCAAGGTTTCCGGTTGATGTGGCTGCTCAGGTTTACTGCCGCTGCTCAGCCGCATCAGGCCCTGTAATTCTTGATTTTTAGTCAGGTCCTATTTTTACACCTGACCAGCCTCAGCAAACCCTCTCACTAAATTGTAGAGTGTTACTTGTGATACTTCAACTCACTTGAATGGATGGCCTTCTTCTGACTTCTGTACAGCTTGGATGACAGATTTGTAGACCCTGAAGCTGATGGTGACAGAGAGGAGAGCCAGGATGAGGTAAGAAACCACACTAATGACACTGAAAGCTGCCAGGGAAAGCAGCACCATCAGCGTGGTGCCAAAGACAAACCCAGTCTTCTTCACATCTCGCCAGAAAATCAGATCGTGCACTGCCAAAAGAAAAGGGAACATAAGTTATATGAACACCTACGGGCCACAGGCCAGGCCTGCCCTCTGGCTGTGCCTGCACGACTGAGAAGCCCTATGGGAGCATGCAGTTATAGGAGCAGTCCTCCTTAAGAGAATCTGCTAAGAAATCCCATTATGTCAGGAGTGATGAGTCACACTGCCAAAGGTTCCTCTGGTTTCTGGACGCGTTTATAAAAACTAGGAACTTACTTTTTAGAGGTGGCTAGTGAAGTAGTACAATGGCGTAAACGGTCCTTTACTTAAAATGTTTAAACAGGGCTGGCCGAATGGCTCAGTTGGTTAAGGGCTCGCTCAAGAGTTTGAGCTCTGAGCAACAGCGGTTCGATGCACGGCCCGAGCTGAGCTGCTGCTGAGCTGCCAACAGGGCTCAGCTAAAAAAAAAGCAACAAACATTTAAAAATCTAAGCTCTTAAAATGTTTAAACAGAAAGGATGGTAGAGCAAGTGTGGTAAAATCTAGATAACTGTTGACTAAATAAAGGAAACCATGCCTATAAATTAGTTGGGCCAACAGACATAAAACCAAAGCTAAACTGAAATGTATAAATTGGGGTGGGGGCAGAGAGAGTGGTGAATATAAACAACCTAAGATCTATCAGTATTAGTCACAATGAAACCCCAGTCTCTATGTGAATCTGAAGAGCGCCCAGGAAGGGTTACGGGTAGGGGATCATATAATTATCTCAACCACAATACTTTTGAAAATGAGTGGGGACACTATAAATAATTGTTAGGAAATAAGCATAAACCAGGACTGTCCCAGGCAAGTGGGTCTTATGGTTGGGGGCATCCAAACTGGAAAAATTTAAGTTCTACTTATAGAGACCTCAAAAACTGGGTGTAAACTGCTAGCAATTACCTCTAAGCGAGCAATGACACTACATTTGAATTTCCACCTGTGAAGGCTAAGTTCAACACTAATAGCCCTACTGCAAGTTTCTCCTGTGCTACTCTTTGCTTGTCAGGAAGAGCAAGGGCTTTGGAGGTGGAGAAACATGAGTTTGAGTCCTGGCAATTTTTAGCCATATTACCTTCATTAACCTTTCTAAATCTGTTTCCTCATCTATAAAATGAAGAAAGTGATATCTATTTCCTGAGTTGTTTTAAGGCATATATAAAGCTACTATATGTAGACTGTTTAGCACTGTAAAGGACACTTAGTAAATCCGCAAATTTTAACTACGATCAAAATAGGGTTAGTCTGGAAGACTGTGACTGAAGGTAAAATCAACTAGAATCTGATTCCAGTTGACCCACTGGCACCTACTTCTTCCCCATATTCAGCTACGATACTTGCCTCCGAAGCCTAACCTTGCCAGAGCCAAGGAACCTAACTTGAAACTAAGAAAACTCTAAAGACATGCTGATTATATAGAAGAAATACTCCTTGGTTCTGACCTCCCTAGGGGCTGGGGGATGAGACTTACTAGGAGAAAGAGGAGATTTATGATTGCTGGCAGGAAGCCGGGAGTCCCAGAGAGTGATGTGGCAAAGGAGAGAGAGAACTAGGCGGCAGCTCAGGCCAACCTGACTGAACAGGATGCTGCCTACTTGCGAGAGCGATTCCTACAGCCGGAGTCCAAGTGTATATATGTCACAGTTCATACAAGTACAGGAACAGTTTCAACACAGAATGTTTAGTAATGGAACAAACTGATACCACATGTCTCCTGATGTAATATATGAGAAAGACATACCATCATTTCCACGGTATTCTTGCTAAAACATTACAACCTGAATTTAATAAGAAAACACCAGACACACCCAGGTTGACAAAGTCTATAAAACAACTGTCCCGCATTCTTCAAAAATATCAATGGTGTGAAAGACAATGAAAAGCTGAGGAGCGGGCCGGCCGAGTGGCGCGATGGTT